>NC_141685.1:1559035696-1559390383 GCF_964263255.1 Lissotriton vulgaris | reverse complement strand
GGATCTTTTCAAATGTTCGCCAAGTGAACCCTCCTCCCTTTTCGTCAAGTGTACAAAGGTTCACATACATATCTTAGTACATCAAGTCTCATTAGCTAAAGAACACCACGAGGTGTCCGTTAGTTCCTATTGATACCGGCGCCATTTTGGGCGAGGCCGGGTTAGTCCGGAAGTAGCATCAGGGGCAAAATGTCTCCGACGATTGGCGGTTGGACCAGAGTCCCTTTCGGCAGTTCAAAAACCTGTGCTAACAGAGGGGCTGGTGGTGTGGACCGTCAATCAAAAAAGGGGGGAGGGAGGTAGAATCTTTCTTACCGGGTCACGTTGATGTTCAGCCGGGACTTACTCGAGTTCGTTAGCCCATAATGTTCCTGGGTGGTTCAGACTGAAGCTGGCGCTGACACGAGAGCACCACCATCTTGTGGCTGTGTCGTGGTTATTTCATTAGTGATTAATGCAGCTGTTCCCCACCGGAAGCCTGTAGGGGCCGAGGGCTCCCGGGACTTTGGTAGAATCTTCAAAGCCGTGGGGATGTTGTCGAAGGTGGGGGCTTGTGCCCAGGTGGGCAAGTGCCCGAGTTGCAATTCCGGGCAAAGTTACTCCAGCGGCCTAGACCCGCCTTCCAGAGGGCCCAGACGCCATTTTGAGGCCCTGCAGCAGCCGCCCTTCGTCGTGTCTTTCAGGAGTGGAAGAAACTTCTTGTGGCGACAAAAACAGAACACCGTGCTGTTGGAGCAGGACATTTGGTTCGGGGCGCTAGGGTGCAGCCGTGGAGCCTCCACCTGGGGAGGCGAGGGAGGCTCGTTCGCGCCGCCTCCCTCTCCCAGCGCATCCCACGCCGTCCCTTTGAATCAGGGGTGCACATGATGACCACCCTACACCCCTGATTCCGACTCTTGGGGGACCATTGTATGTTCGGTGCTGCGCAAATATATGCCCGTTGGACACTGCACGTTCTGTGCTGCGGAACTATGGGTCCGTTGGACATTGTACGTTCTGTGCTGCGCAGGTATATGGCCGTCGCCCGGCTGGAGGACTTCGGCGCCGGGCCAGGGCTGTGAAACCTCCTACCTGTGGAGGTGGGAGAGGCTCGTCCGCGTCGCCTCTCCCTCCCAGCCCACCCTGCATCAGTTCGATGGAGGAATTCGTGATGGCCGGACCTACTCGTGGCCCGGGGGACGTCACCCCAGGAAGGAGAGTATGGGAAGACCATTTCATGTCGGCCCATGGAGCCTCCTGTGCCTTCTCGCCGGCGATTCCTTTTGGTCTATGGCTGATGGCAGGCCCCGCCCCACACGTGCTGTGTGTTTCACCTTCCGGATGGGCGGGACCGTTGACTTGTTACATTTTGAGAACTTCCGGAGTGAGCGTAATATGTTTTGTATTGCTCCTATTAGTACAGTTCACTTTTAGGAATGTTTTACTAGTTTTTTTTTTTTAATTTATCGTTGGTTGTGTGTTATCTTTACCGTAATTAAATCCTAAATTATATAACAGATGCTTGGCTTCCTTGAGTCCTTTTGCAGGCCTGTAATTGCTTTTGTTTTTCAGAGTGGGGGGGCAACAGGGAGCAATCAGTCCCAGAACTCAAGCATGTCATTGAAATTGGTCTGACGAAATTTGTGCCATCGGGCATAATCAAACGTGATGGTTCTATCCGTCCTGTCCGTGTTAGTCTGAGTTGTCTTTATCTCGCGCCTTTTCCCTTTCTGCCGGCCTGTTATTTCTGTCGACCCTCCGCTCTTACCTATGTTCTGTAGGGTCGGGCATTGGGCTTTCCAGTGCCCGAGACATTTACAAAAAGCACATTGGTTTTGCCTTAAATCTGTTCGTCCTGTGCATAGTGTCGGAGGATTACTTTTGGGTCGTTGTGTCTCAGGGTTGTCCTGTCGGCACATCCCTTTACACCGTTCCCTTTTTGTGTCTAATCCTCGGAACTGTGTCGTCGCTGGCCCTTCCTTTTGCCTACCAGACGTTTGGAGGGTTGCCTGTCGCGTGTCTTTACCTACTCTGACTTCGTCTCTTTCCTTTCGTTGCGTAGCTTCTTTGCGCCACATACCGAGACTATCGAGCATAATAGGCGTTGTCTTATTATTGCGAAGGGCTATTTCTACCGTTTCTATTTTGTCAAGATCGAAGGATCCTATCAGTGGCCACTGTTTCTCTTGGTTCGCTTTGGTATACTTGTGCCATAGTTTACTATAGGCTATGGTAATTAATCCATACTTTGTGAACATGTCTTTATTAGGGGTGCCTTCCAGCGGGGCTAGATGGTCCACTTCTAATAAACGGTCCGGGCTGAACCAGCTATCCATCAGTGGGGAGAAGACAGGCATGATGGATCACAATGGGGATAATAGTCAGCACTACCTATCTTATCACTGCGTGCAAAGACTAGACAGAATATTTCTATTCTACGTTGTTTGCAGGCAGTGAATACCTCAAGAACCAATATCGGGCAATCAGTGTTTGGTCAATAAATAAAAATAATAAAAAAATGGTCAATGGGGAGAATAAGTAGGTCCGCAAAGGTCTGCGTCACCTACCCTTTCACTATCTGCAAAGAGGGGACCTATTCTTTCCTGTTTGTAGATAGAGAATCTCCAGAAAACGATCTGTAACAGTTAATCAATGGGGAGGGGCAATTGATCAGTGGGGGAGAAAGATAGGCACGACGGGTGCGTTACCTATCCTTCACTGCTTGCAAAGAGAGAGCCGGTTGTTTCTCCGTTTGCCGACAGCGAAACTCCAAATAAATTAACAAAGAATAATACTAGTATTTTTTCATCAATCATCAATCATTTCGCAATTCGTCGTGTTTACACGACCTTACCCGGACCGTATGGACAGTTTCTTGTCTTCCGAATCCAGCGCCCGATCGTCCTCTTCTCTTCGTACTCCTCGTGGCACTCCTGATGGTTCCCAGTCAGGACCGTAGATCACTCGAGAGAGGTCTGTTCGGAACCAGTGAAGTTCGGATGATCGGCTGTCAGACAAGGGTCTATCGGACAGGGCACCTTCCGATCGTTGCAGTCGTTCAATCTGTCGTCAGGACCTCTCCCACTGGATCCACGAGTCGCTGATGGGCCCCACGCTTGGGACGCCAATTTGTAAAAGGGTGCGAAGGCAACCAGTAACCAAAGACCCTTTTATGTTGCCCGGCGGTGTCGCCTCTATGACCCACCAATATTAATCAATGAAGAAGCAGGCGCTGGAGACTGAAAGGCAGGAAACGAGGGTTTATTCTCTCCGGAGGAGAACACATCAATTCGGACAGCAAGTATCGTCACGAGGTGCTCTAACCGCATCTCTGAGGCCTGGCCTCTTATACACGGGTTTATGATCTTTATTGCGTGTAACACATTCTTGCAATGCTTTGAAACATAAAAGGATATCCTCGGAATCTCCCCTTCAGGCCCGTTCCCACACACATTTACAGTTGAATTCCCCACCCTGGTCACAACAGGTGATGATTATCGCGCAGCTGGACATTCCGCCGATTCACGGAATGTGTGGAGTTAGATCGGATCTCATAGAGTGGGGGGCTTTGATCGGCTCGAGGGTCTTTTGATGGGGAGGGGAGGCTTCCTACTGTACAGGGTAATAAACAGTATCCGCAGGGCCAGGTGGTGGCTTGGGAACAAGGAAGACAGACGGACACACAGGAAAAAGGGGGGGTTGTATCAAAGGGCCCGAGACCATGAAAGGAATGAAGGGAGGTGTCGCGCTGGGAACAGGATGGGATTCTGAGGCAGATCTGCGCTGAAGAGGGGTTTATGACCCAAGGCATGTGAGAGCGGGAGGGGGGTTGTCAGCGTGCGGGGGATGCCTGCGAGGATAGGAGAGAGAGAGAGAGACGCGCTGGCTATCAGCGAGGGGCAGAAAGGCCATGGTGCTTAAAATGGCTGCCGCTTATGCGCAAGACACATGAGAGCGGGGAGGGTGACCAGCGCATGGGGGTGCTGGCGAGGGCGAAGAACCGTGTTGGGGGTCAGGGACATGCAGAGAGCGGTTCTGATCAAAACAGCTAAAATGGTGGGGGCGTATGACAAAAAGTGTGGCATCGGAAAAAAGGCAAGATGGCGCAGATGATGTTCACCAAACCGTAACAATTTTCCACAGTCCTACAACCACAATAAAAACACAGCAGTGCAATGTAATAATGCAGCACAAAAACACAACAGTACAAACAACACACACCATCACTAGTATAGCAAAATGGCAACTAAGAAATAGGCACACACATTGGTGGCATACATTACCACCTCCAGAAATTAGCTTACATAATGCTGTGGTGAAGGTGTTTGTTTGTGCAAACACTGCCTTGAAATAGTGCCAGGGAAAAATCTTTTGTGTTCTGGCCCCAAATGTATTTTGGTGAGGGTTGTTTCTGTAGAAGCATATTGTATTTGTCATTGGTGGAGCCACTACAAAGTTGTCTTCAAACCAGGAACTTAAGCTAGTTTAAGACTGAAAGGGTTTTTATACTCCAAAAAAACGAATAAAATAACATCTCAAAATTGTCCGTCTTCATATCTAGATTTTCATATATCTTTACGAATACAGAAATATAAATCCTGTTACAAGTACATCAATGCATTACAGTGCACATCAAATTCATCCAGGCGGAACTTTGCAATGTGTAAGCAGTGATCTTGAGAATATTTGTTCTCACAGCCTTCAGACGGTGTTGATCTATATGCTTCACTTTCCACAGGTCTAGTAATTTCATGGATTCATGAGGGCAAAACTCCTGTGATATTTTTGAAGCAAGATTTACAACAGCTAAAACAATACATAAAAAAAGATTCCCTAATCATGTGTATTTTTCAATCCATCTCAATTTCCGGGAGTTCCTGATTTGGGGCCAACATTGTAGTAGCTTGATCGTTTGTCCTGTTCCGTGAGTGATTAAGGGGTAGCTCATATATGTTTCATTGGTAGATTTATTCTTTGAAATTTGGTGCTCTTCATTTACAAATAACTATTTTTCTTCTTACCCTAACACTGTTTTAGTAGTTCATTAATTTTATCAGAAGTATTAATTTTGCTCATGCCTTTTTTGTCTTTGCTCCGACACACACATATGCATTTACAAAATTTTCTTTTCAATTTATTTGTAAGCATTTTTTGCATTCTGATTCAGATTTCAAAGTATTCGGGTTCAGCTACTTCCTCTACTTAATCTGGACATGAATGTTATGTTATGTTACAATACATTTATATCGTGCACAGATACTCAAGAGTGTCCCGGCGCGCCTGGTGAACGTGACAGCAGAGGGTCAGAGATTAGATGGCTTGATTAAAAATTAAAGTCTTCAACTGTTTCTTGAATAGCCTAGTATCCTGAATATTCTGCAGCTCCAGAGGGAGGGAGTTCCAGGCCTCCGCTACTTTAGCAGAGAGAGAGCTGCCTCCCAAGCGGACCCTGCGGAAGCGAGGGACAACTGCCAGGCGCTGTGTTGCAGAGCGAAGACTTCTGCGAGGGACGTAGAAGGCAAAGCGCCTCCGGAGATAGACCAGCCCTAATCCGTGCAAGGCTCTATGAGCCAGAGTGAGAGCCTTAAACTGGACTCCATGGATAACAGGGAGCCAGTGGAGGTCCCGTAGATGCTGTTTCAAACTCGATCTTCCAGGGATTTGCAGCAGAACCCTAGCTGCTACATTATGCATTGTTTGCAATTTTTTTATTTGATACCCTGGGAGGCCAGTGTACAAGCCGTTAGCATATTCAGTGCGGGACACGATGAGGGCTCAAATCACCATTTCCTTAGCCGGTCTAAGTAGCAGAGGGAAGAACTTTCTGAGTGATTTTAATTTCCCAAAGCACGCTGCGCAAGCCTCTTTATCTGCGTGGAGAACCTAAGGTCCTCCCCAAACCAGACTCCCAGGTTTTTTGCAGGGTTGCCAGTTGAAATGGGGCAGGGGTACTCTGAGGACCACAAAGCCTCCCTGAAAGATGGAGGGAAAGATCCATAAAGAAGGACCTCCGACTTGTCTTCAGTACACTTCAACTGAGCCCTTGCCAGCCATTTGAAAACGGCAGAGAGACAGCTTTGAGCTGCAGTCGGGGACAGATCGCTTTCCCTCCAAGTGAAGAGGAGCTGGGTATCCTCCGCATGGGCAATGACTTTCGCTCCCAGCTCCTCTGCAAGAAAAATCAAGTGCGTGATATAGATATTAAAAAGCCGGGGACCCAGGGTAGAGCCCTGCGGAACTCCAGTAGACACCCTCCTGGGGGTCGAGGAGAAAGGTGGCAATCAAACCTGCTGGGTGCGATCTTTTAAGAATGATTTGAGCCAAACCCAAACCCGACCAGACACGCCAATGCTAGAAAGCTGGGAAAGAAGTTGTTGATGGGTAACCATATCAAAGGCCGCAGAGAGATCTAGTAAAATCAAGGCCGCTCTGCCACCGGCGTCAAGACATTCCCTTATTGCCTCAGACATTTCCACATGCACGGTCTCTGTGCTGTATGATGCCCTAAATCCGGATTAGGCCGGATGAAGAGCACCGGATGACTCGACAAAGGTGGCTAGCTGCCTAAAGACTGCTTTTTCGCACACCTTTGCAACTGCCTGAAGAAAGGAGATACGGCGATAGCCAGTGAGTATAGCAGGGTCTGAGGAGGGCTTCTTCAGAAGCGGTAAAAGTTTAGCCTGCTTCCATACCAGAGGGACAATGGCAGTCTGGAGGGACAGGTTTATGATGACATTCACCTCCGGATTGACCACCGCTACGACCCCCGCAAGCAGCCTAGCTGGGCATGGGTCTGTCGGAGAACCTGATTTGAGTGATTGAAGAATGGACAGTGAATCCAACAAGGTAATGGGCAAGAAATCCGTCAGAGGGGGGCTGACAAGGTGGAAACAAGCATGCTTGAGATGTAGGGCTCAGCCTGCCACAGAAAATGAGTTCCTAAGTTGTCCTGAATTGCCTGGATTTTATCAATGAAAAAACCTGACAATTTCTCACACCATTCCACTGAAACAGGCAGATCAGTGCGCTCGGCGCTATGATTAAGGAAACTCTGAACGATGGTAAAGATTTCCTTTGAATTGTTTCTGGATCGAGCGATGCGCTCCACATAAAAATTGCTTTTGGCCTCCTTGATGGCTGCATAATAACCCCTCTGAGCCGTTCTTAATGCTATTTTAGCCGAAGGGCTGTATTTCTGCCTCCAGCAACGTTCAAGTTTTTTGCATGACTGTTTTAATTCTTTGAGGTTGCTGGAGTACCAGGGTTTAGAAGGCGCATTTCTTGCATGCCTATTAGAGAGAGGGGGAGTTAGGGACTCCGCAGCCTGGGAAATCCTGTTTGTAAAATTCTCTAATGCTCCATCCAGAGTACCAACAGCAGTGGATCACGAATTAGACTGGGCTCTGCCAAAAGCATATGCATCTATCCTCTGTGAGGGTCTGTTTTGAGAACGTTTTTTAGAAAAGGAGGGCTTTGCAATGGACCAGGAGAACTGGATCAAAAAATGATCGGACCAAGGGACTTGGAGAGGTTCATTAATAGATAAAGGAAAATTGGAAAAAACCAAGTCAAGGATGTGCCGCTCAATGTGAGACGGGGAGCTAATCCATTGGGCCAATTGTGCCAGTTTAAGTGAATCCTTCAGTTCCATCGTATCATTCGCCAACAGGAAATCAAAATTTATATTAAAATCTCAGAAAAGTAGGAAGTTTGAGAAACGTAAGGCCCTAGGGACAATTACCTCATCAAGAGCTTTCAAAAAGGCTCCAGTGGAGCCTGGAGGTTTATACACATGTGTGCCATCTAGTGTGAAGTGCAGGGTCATAGAGATAGAAAAATCAAGTATCTCACCATCCTCAATTCCTGGTGAAACTTCATGGGTCAGAGTCCATGAATCTCTAAACACCACTGCTATGTTCCACCCCTTCCCACTGGCAACTGGCAGTGTTGGGATTCAACTCCATTAAAGATGCTAAGTCACTGTTCAAATCCTATGGGAGTATTCGGTTTTCCATCAGATCTCTTCTCACCCATACTTTGGGAATTTTTCATCATTCGCACGGAGATCCTCTACTCCAGAGGTTTAACTTTCAAAGTACATTAAGATAGTTTTGTCATCTTTTCAAGAGATTCTTCTCATCTTTCTCGAATTGTTTGATACCCTCTACAGTAGTGAAACAATCAACTTGTTCTCCCATCTGATCCTCATCCCAAGCATAAATGGCATCAGAATCCAAGGACACACACTCTGATTCATCAGTCAGCCTGGCACTCTAAACCTCGGGGCGGCAATCTAGTCCTCTTCAATGCATACATGATCCCTGTAACCAGCATAATTCGCTTTCACGACATCAAAGCCTTTTCTGCTACGCCAGTGATACATAACTCATTTTCTCCATCACAATCAAGACGGCCAGTACCCGGTTCCATTTGTTTTTTCAACTTTCCAGAAATCTCTGCACATCTGGACTCTTACTTGCACACATCACACACATATAGAAAACCAGATTTTGTGATCCAGCCTTCTACAGTGCTCCTATAGTGTTAATATAGCATAGCATCACGTAACATGACACAGCTTAACATAACATAACAGAGCTCCAAATAAGGTTAGTAGTTAGAGTCCCCTGCAGAGTCTTTATGTATTTCAGGTTCTATTTGTGCTTCTTTATGCCTGACATTGAAATTAAAATAACTTTCTCTCTTAGGTACTCCTCTGGCTTTTTTTTGTATAACGTCTTTCCTTTTGCTAACTTTCTTTCTTGAGGTTTGTCTCTGCCAACTCTAGCATGTGGACCTTTAAATATGCCTTTGCAAATTTTCATTACATGTAACAATGAGCTAATGTTTTTGCCGCAGAGATCTGGGTGTGACCTGCAGGCCACAGACCTTGGTATTCTTCTGTTGGGGTACACGTTGATTCTCCTCCTCTAGTCCTGAAAAGGTAAATTAATCTTAAAATATCAGGCAGAATTTCTGGCCTGCACCCAGCTGAAGCAAGATTAGGTGGACCTACTTGACAACAAGACATTCTATTGGGTTGGGGAAGATTACACTCAAACATGCAACACATTTCACATTTGCTGGTAAGAAAAAGTAGTGAGTTGTTACATGTGCCGCATAAATCTGTGAATAAAGAGCAGATCACCGATTCCAATCCCGTAAAAGAGCTCTGGAAATGCTGGAGCTTGTATGTAACCTTCAGATCACAGGCAAAAAAGTTTTCTTTTGAACATAGTTTGTCCTAAGGAAAAGAAAGGTTTCTCTTAAAGTTTAGGTAAAATGGGGGAGGATTGCCTAGTGTGGAGAAAGCAGCGTAGCAAGAATGAAATAAAATTAGTAAACCTTTCAGCGAACAAGCTCCCTTGTAGGAAGGCTAGGGATTCAGGAAGGATACCCAAATGGTTACTGCGAGGCTTTTGAAGAGGAAAGCTGCATAAAGTACAGATGACTTCGTTTAAGGAGGTCTAACAAAAATGTTTGCAAAATTGCGTGAAGAATAAACCTAACATAACAGAACATTGCGTAACAGAACATAACATAATATTACAAAATATAACATAACATAACATAATATAACTTCACATAAAATATTATAACATAACGTAAGATAACTAACTTCACAGTACATAGCATAATATAACAAAACTTCGCATAACATAACGTAACATAACATAACATGTTCCTCTGGCTGTTTTTGCATTACATCTTTTCTTTTGCTAGTTTTCTTTCTTGAGGTTTGTCTCTGCCAACTCAAGCATGTGGACCTGGAAGTATGCTTTTGCAAATTTTCATATAATGTAACAATGGGTTAATGCTCTTGCTGCAGAGATCTGGGTGTGACCTGCAGGCCACAAACCTTGGAATTCTTCCATTCTTCTGTTAGGGCACAACCTGATTCTCCTCCTCTATTCTTCAAATGATACAGGAATGTTAAAGTATTAGGCAGATTGAATCATCTGGATCAGTGCTTGCCAAACATTTTAGAACCACAACCAATTTATAGAACAACAAACTTTCCCGACTCAACAAGCGTTAACAGACATGAAGTGATGGTGATTTTTTACAAAAATACCATACTCTTTATATTTTTTTGTTTTTCTCTCTAACAGCAATTGTTTGTAAATGTGACAACCTTGACACTGCCCTTCAATATGTCTTTATTTGACTGAGGCCAAGATATTGATCTGCTCATGAAAGTGGCTGATGGTGAACTGCACTGGAGCTGAAACACTTTTTAGAGTTTAGATATATAGATATATATATATCTTCACACGCCGGTTCCTGCTTTCCCAGCCACTTCGAGCGCTCGATGTGGGTGCGTTTCCCTACGGCGGAACCTCGCCGTTCAATATAGCACACTCCTCCGTTTTTGGCGAAAGAAATGGGCGCACACTCGCAGCGAGTGTGCGCCCATTTCTTTCGCCAAAAACGGAGGAGTGTGCTAGATATATATATATATACACACACACACACAGACCGAGGGAGAGATTAAGGGCCCAATTATGAGTTTGGCAGGCCGTTGGCCTGCCAAACTCATGGTGGTGTGGCGAGTACCGCCGCAGTGGGGATCCTACCACCGCATTACAAGTGCAGGGTCCTACCTCCAGAGAACCGCAGCAACCACCAGGGAACTGTGATCCCTCTGCTGTGGCATGGCATTCTGGCCCAGCAATATGCTGGCAGTGCCACTGCGGCACCGCCAAGCATATTATGAGTTTCCTTACAGCCATAGTTTTCATGCCATTGTCCGTGCCATGACAACTCCAGCGGTAAGGAAACTAAGGGGGCCCGACAGGGCTCCCCTGTTGATACTGGGCCAGAGGATGCATGCAGAGTCATGCATCTCCAGTTCCTGCTCAGCATGGACTTTCCAGTCCATGCCATGCAGGAACATGATTTGGCGGTCCCATTGTGGTGCCTTTCTAACAGGCACTGAAGTAGGACCACCAAAGCACCACCCACCACATAACGAATTAACTCATAATCTAGTGGGCAGTGTGCGGACAAGTTTAGCGTTTGGGGGCGGGTGGTGGCATGGCGGCCCACTCCCACACCACCAAACTCGTAACAGGCCCTAGGTGTTTTGTGAGGAGCCATGCTGGGACTCAGACCTGGTACCCCAGACTCAAATTTGACAGCTTTGGCCGATAGGCCACATTTCTCAATTTATGTGTGAAAGTCACGCTCAAGTGTGATGACTGTGTATGATCATGGAAAGTAATCCCATTCTCTGTTAAAATGGTTTTGTAAAATAAAAAAACAGCAGCAAAAATACTGAAAGGTCCACTCGAGCCTTGCTTGGGAATACAGGCAAGGGTTTGTTTTAAAACTGGATTTAGGGACATAGTATAGCACATGTGCACCAGTGGTGCTGGAACAATTTTTGGAGCAAAGGTGCTGAAATCCATGTTATATTACTGAAGTCATAGGATTTGTGAAAAATCCTAGCTCTACACAAGTTTAGTAAATGATTTTGGAGCACATTGTCTCAAATATATCACTAAAGTATCATCCAGTAGTGTACTGCCATTTGTAGACATCACATTTTCCATTGAAATTGCCACTAAATGTACAGAGACGTACAGTTCACTGATAAAACTATATAGATGTGGACTTGTTGAATATGACGTGGGGCTGTGGAGTGGCTCAAGAGTTCTGGTGAAAGGTAGTCAGATTAGTAAGGGATCTGATAGGATTCACTGGAAAAAAAATCAGCACTAACCTATTTATTACAAACTCTATCCAAACTGCAGAAAGCTAAACTGCTGACTAAATTTGCCTTTCTAGCTTTCCTCATGGTAAAAATGTATATCACCTTGATCAGGTAACTGGAGAGGAATCCACTGTACAACCACTGGACAAGAGATCTGAATAAAATATACTGATAGAACTGGGGAGGACATAACATTGACTATTAGCATGGATTTAGTGAATACGTTATAGGAAGTGGGTACTCCATTAGAGCAATTGTTCTACTCCCCAGGTAAAAACTTACTATTGTGTATAAAGTCTGGGAGTAGGAAATCAGAAGAGAGAGACATAGGCACCATTTTACAATGCAAACTATGGTGGATCCCACTGAAATACATAGGAAGGGTGGGGCAGAGGAAAGTGTCATTCCACACTTAGATCCTTCACATGGTAACCCATATATAGGACTTGATACCTAAACAACGTTATATGAAAGTACTTCTGATACAATGTGATATTTTACATATGATTGAAAGACCCCAGTGTGTATTTAGTACTGCAATTGTAACTGAAATATCATGACATATTAAAAAAAAAATAACAGGAAGAACTTAAACTTAAAGAGACACATTTACAAAGAATAACAGAGAGCGGCAAATGGGACAGAGTTTACCATTTTGAACACAAGACCGCACCTTTTGTCCTGTACAATGCTCCAGAGACAATCCTCCATTTTGTACGGGATTTGGTACAAGGCTTGTAGTGATTTATTTGGGTGACATCTTGATTAAACTTAAAATCATGAACGAACAACTGATTATGACAGCTCTACTGGAACAAATCACTAAGAACTAATTATGTTCTAAAGATAAGAAACAACAATTTATTTTCCCAACATGAGATTCTAGTTTATGTATGATTGCAGCATTACAAGCACTATTAGCTAAGGTATATGTTTAATAGAACCATTGTATTGGTTCAATAAGAATAATATTTCATGTGTATGGGGGAGAGAAGTAGGAAGACGGCCATCTCAGCAGGTAAAAGTTTGTTTTAATTTTATAATTGTACGAACGGAGTGCTGCAAAATATTAATTCTAGGAACTAAGGCCTTGTGGGAACGAACATCTCTAATGTTGCGGTGCAGGCAATGTTGTCACAAGTGCTGGGAGATGGAGGTTGAGATTAAGTATCATATTTTTCGAGACTATTGAACTTTGAAAAAGCTAATTATACTATCTTCAACAAAATAGTGAGATGTTGAAGAAGCCTTTGGTAATTTTGGACAATATTTGCAGGATAATTGAGTTAATTGGTGACCATATACATTTTCTTTACTCAAATATGATTCAGAGTCAAGCAAGATTGATGCTGCTCTTTTATTAGATAGTGTTTTAGCAGATGCTCGTCAAGGATGGGAATTTAGAAATCGTACAGGGTTGTGACACAGTCATTCCACTGAAAGACCAAACTTTATTAGAGTTATACATTAGTTTGTTTTGGGATTAAAAAGATTGAGATGGGCTTCTGTATCAAGGGATGTTGGATCAATTAATGAAGAACCAACAAAGTTTTAGACTGTGGTAAACTGGGGAAAGATTTCATATCTACCTGCAGAACAAAAGAAAGTGAAAAGTCAATACAGAGAACCTTGACATACAAAAAAACGATGACTTAATTTCACAATGGGTTGGTAGGCCTCTGTGATTTAATTAATTAAAGAACAGGTGATATTGTGGTGTTTGTGAGCAAATTGAAACATCGACAGACTCCTAGATATCTCAATATTAAATCAAGTGAACGCTGTGTTACTGGTTATGGACTGGTTTCCTAAAATAGTTTCTTTTTCTTGGTGGATTATGTCACTTCTCCAATGAAACAAGCATTGCTGTTTTTGTAGTAAATGACGTGAGACTGAGACACATAAAAAAAATTGCAGGGTCAATAATTGTCTGGATAATCTGAAAGATCAGCTTGTACTCATTGGTGTAACACAGGGCCCTGAAGCTCCGTGGTGCAGGGGGGGGGGGGGCACAACCCTTCGGGAGCCCCATCTACCCTTCAGAGGGCCCCCATTCAGCATAAGGCCAATGAATATCTGTGAGATATGGGAGACCAAGGGACCCTCTTCATATTCTGCAGTGGTGCTATTGTTTTGTGTTACACCACTGTAGGTCCTGGCTGGATTTATTTATGCTTGTTATTGACTGAAACACACTATAGGTAATGGTAGCAATACAATAAGTCTAACCACTGTCAACAGCTCGAGGTAGCATTCCAACCTATTCCAAACCATCATTTTTTTGCCCACCATGCCACCTAAAAATAGACCCATCCCTGGGCATATCCGTCTTTTCCTATGCCAACAGGGACTGTCCAGCCCAAACAGCAAAGCCTCTCTGAACCAGAACTCAAGCAACCCAAGACTGGATTTGGCTGGATTGGGCCTTTTCACGCTTTTGTGCAAAACCTATATTTTTTCTCTGGCCTTTTTTCTGTTCTGTGGTACAATCTCTAATTTTTTTCAGATTGTTGTTATTCATGCAAAATGCACACTTTAAATTCCTTTAATGATGAACTGGTGTTATGCAGTAATGCACTGCAGATACACCGGAGATAACACAACTAAGAAAAAATTACACAGGAGTTATAATTGTCTTAATTGTTTTGTGTGTAATATATATACACAAGTCACAGTTATATGCTGTAACCGTGCCCTGTAATCTATTATCCTAAACTAATACACTACATTTCCCATTACACTAAAACATGCAAAGGTTCAAGGAGAAGAAAAGACTGGCACTAAAATATTTACAACCATGCTAGGACTCAGCAATGCATGTACGCATATTGTGCTCACACATGCTAACACACATAAACAAACGCACACATCCACATACATATTCATGCCAGCACTCACACAAACAAAACAAGCAAATTTCATAATTACAGTAAAACTCCACTAGTACTGTTGAAGATAAGAATATCAATGACTCCCTTATTTAGATCCTGGCAGGAAGCCCGCCACCCTCCCAGGTCAGCAGTGCCATAGTGGCATGTTCCAACGTGTTCCTGACATCAGCGAACTGAAACATAAGAATGCACCTCAAAAATAACTTCTTCCCTTGGGTTTCTCTTGTAATGGACAATTACCTAGGTAATAGTATAATGATGGGTTTACCAATTTAGGCCCATGCTGTTAGTACTGTTAAAGGTACTAGCTTTCTAAGACTGAATAGGGCAATGAATGTTGGCTTCCTGGTATTAGACACTAATCACTCTAGCATGATTTGCTGAATGCAGACAGTTATGTATCCTTCAGCTGGGAGTTTCTGTTCAACATTTGCCACAACTGAGTCTTGAGAAAATGGCAAAATGCAACTGAGACAAAATAAATGAGACTCAGGAAAGGTACCGAATTGCATATCGAGTGCACTATCTTGGCTTGCTTTCCTGGACACCTTTAACGGGGTGTGCATGATGCAGACCAGTAAAGTGTACACAGTTACAATAAAATTTAGATGGTAATCATCCTCTCATAGTGCATAGTACCTGTCTTTAGGGAAATGCTTGAGAGACCCTGGAACCTCCGTACATTCCTCCCAAGTGCTCCCCCCAAGGAGCCTACTGACTACACTACTTCATATGTGGCGCAGTGTCAGTGTCCTTCCCAACAACTACCCTGTTCCTCTGTCTGTAATACGGCGCAGATGCAAAGATATACCCCCATTTTCATGGTACTATTGCTCATGCAACTGAGAAAATGCCAACTTGGGATGGCAGCAGAGAACGTTTTGTGCTGGTGTGATCCTTATTACAAAAAGGGTCACACAAGCATTTGCAGACTGTTCTGTAAAAACAAGGTGCCTCGGATGGTGAAAGCAGATGCAAATGCACGATGAGTATCTGGGACCTGATATGTAATAAAAAAGAACCCGGGTAGTTGGGCATCCAGTCTCTTTGAATAGAATATAAGGAAATGGTTGGAAGTCAGGAAAGAAATTAAAGCACAAAAGAATGGGTTCCAAGCTTTATCTAGAATGCCTGGCGGGAAGTCACAGAACAGAGACAAATGAGAAGTTCCTTTGTGAGTGAGCTTCAAAATCAGTTTCTTGGCTGGCTACCATGTGGCTTTAATTCTCAACTGAAGCAATAGAATGTATGAAAACTTGCAGGAGTGCAGACTTTGTTTTTTTATGTAACTTGATACAATATAGTATCCTAATTGTGCCTGTTATGATTCTGTGAAACTGTTTTTCTCCCACAGGGTATTTGGAGCAGCTATTTTCTTGACAGCAACATTGAACATGTTAATTCCCTCTGCAGCGCGTGTTCATTATGGATGTGTAATGTGTGTGCGAATTCTACAAGGCCTTGTGGAGGTACACAGTGATTATTTTCATATCAATGCATTTTTTAGCATTTAATGTATCACTGCATTTGGCAACAATCCTAAACTTTAGTTCTTAATGTGTGGCGGTGGTTGCATTCGGTGGGTGGGACTCATTTTTGGGAACTAGGACTCATTTTTTAGGTTTTGCCTGCACAGCGTATCAAATCTATTGTATTTAATAGAAATCTTAAATGGGGCTTTCATTGTTTTTCATTGGTTCACGTACTTGCCACTTACTTTTTCTCCATTTTTATTGGCTGTAGCATACTATTTCCTGTTGTTCCTCGTGTGTTTCTCTTATCAGTCTCCTGAGGCCTAAATACTGTTTTCATCCACGTTTGTGGAACTTTTTTTAAGGTTTTGCCTTCACAGCGCTTGCTCTGTGCTTGTTTGCCTAATCTCCCCATGGATGCACACATTTCAAGTGTGTTTGTTTTAATTTGTTTTAATTTCATGCCTGCATTCTATGTGAGTCTGAATTTACAATATAATTATTCCATTGTTTAAGTCGATGTCGATACAGAGAGTCAGGCACTTCAGTTGTGACCCAGAAGTAAATACTGTATAGCTGGTCTGCTCTCTTTTCTACTTTGCTCTTTGTAATGGGGATGTGCTTCTAATCAGCCCCTGTCTTGTCCCCTACCGCCATCTTGTTTCTCTTTCTCCTTCCTTTTTCTTCTTCCTCTGCCTCCTCCTCTTCTTTCTCCATTTGCCCCTATTTCGCATCTCCTTCAACCTACAGTTTTCCTCTGCTGTCAGTTTCCTTTTTTTCCAACCCCTTGTTGCGTCAGAGGGAATTTCAATCAGTCTCGGTGCAAGGGCCGCCTCTCACTGAACTGCACCAGCAAGAGACAGGTGGTGGCCAAAGCCACTCCATATACCCTTCTACAATACCCTGCTTGTTTACCCTAACCTAGTGTAGAGGCTGGCTAAAGTACCCCTGCCCTGGAGCGCCCCTCCCCATCCCAGTGCTGCAGGACATTGGGCAACACAGCTGCTGGCGGGTCCCCTGTCATTACCAGCAGCGCACTGCCTCAAACCACGGTTGTCCTCTTCGGGGGCCCTCACCACTGAAGCTTCACCTGGACAGCCTTGGAGATCGGCAGCACTGAACAGACATCGCTAACACATCACACGATAAGTGTTTGGTGGGACTTCAAGCTCCTCAATCTGTGTGTGTGTTGTGTGCGTGCAACGTGCTCACCATTTCAGCCTGAGTTCAAGTTAGAAGTCGCTTTTGCACTTCCTCATGCGACAACACTCTCTGTCTGCTTCGGCTGCAGCATGTCCAAACTGCATAGTGAGGATTCTTGGGTGAAAGGAGCTGGCCCTCAGGTGTGTAGGACTCAGGTGTCACAGGCACCAAAACGCATCATCTAGAGTGGTGGCTTTTTTAAACTGCCCATGTTTACTTTACCTCGACCTGCTGAATTAACAGGGAGAGCCGAGGCCAGGGCCTAGCTTGGCTCTTAAACCCATGTTTCCAAGAGCCGAGCCATGTAAATATTTGCTATGTAAATCATACAACAAATATCACGTAAAATACAATAAAGAATCTTAACAATTCAAAAAAGTGTATTTCTTATGCACGTGGAAGCTTTGGCACCAATACGTCACATTATGGCACTGTAATGAGAAGTACTTATTAAAAGTGATAGTTTTTTAGCTTGTAGTCATTTCAAAGGTATTTTTCAGTAGCATAAAGTGCACAACTGCTCACCAAGCTACAACGTAGAACAAAAAACAACGTATTATTAATCACTGAAACCTATTGCATTTACCAATGCTTGTCAATATCAGCATTTTACCAAGAGCAAGAGTGAAACAAGCACAAATGAGAGAAAGAAAAATGAACAGAAAGATTTGTTGGGTTTACAAACTAATGACTGCTGTAATTTCTGGTACAATTGTGCACAAAATATATCAGAGGTATTAATTTATTCCGGGATTTTTGGAAAGCTCAGAAATTTAATATTTTTGAGATTGTTATATATTTTCCAGCGTTACATAAGCAGACATTCATCATCACCCCCAGCTCTTTTTTTCTGTTTTGCACAATTTATAAGTTTTGTTTTATTTGTATTGGGTGTTTTGCTCATGCCTCGTCTAAGCCATGTCACGGGAAACTCTAATGTTTGTGAGTCAGAATATGTATAGAGAAATACACTCTGACATAAGTATTGTATACAAAAATAATGTCCCATTGAGTGTAGATTTTCGATTAACACCTGTGGGGCAAGATTTATGTAGCCTATGTTTAGTACACACTGTTTCAGATATTCTAAAATTATATTTTGGCACCACATCACTGTGATACATGTATAGAAAACCTCAGACATTAGGCCTGATTTCTAAAGAAAATAGTACATTTACACACTCAGTGCATAATTTGAGGCAGTGGTTTCTGGTGCTCGGCAATTGCACAGCACCTATTCGTCAACACTGACACTTATGACAGTCTGCCACATCGTGGTGCTGATTGTCAAATTTAGAGATGAGCACAACACTTGCTTAATAATTGAATATACATTAAAACGTATTAAAATCTGCCACCCAAGCTATTGTTATAACATTGGATGGCCGGGAATAGTCTGAATTGGCACACTTGTAGGGGTGTGATGGTTGGTAGTTTTATTGTTACCGTCAATGGCGGTGCTGACAGTGGTAATGGATGTTTCATGCCGCAGTGGACTCCTGATGAGGCGCTGGCACTTATTCTGTTCACATTTTAAGCACTGCCTACACTAATATTTGTACACCTATGAGTGAGAATAGATTTATTACTTTCTGGAATTCCCAAAAATTCCCAATGATCCTCAAGAAAAGCTGTGTTGGCATAAGCTTTTATAATATCATGTGTATTCCTAAAGGGACCTAAATCCCACCTCCAAAAAATACAGAAGGCAGTTGAATGTGAACAGATCTAGGTATTAGTGTCCTTCTCGCCTCATACTTTCAATTTGAAAAAGATGACAAGATGTCGTATATTTGATGCAACTACAAATTATTGATGATAGAAAATGCATTTTACAATGTTTAAATCCTCATGTGTAAAAATAAAAAGAATGAATGATGTCTGGCACTCACACCCCAACGTTTCTCCTACTTCGATGGGCTTTGTCAAAGTCTAGTTTTCGATGAGCGGAGTAGTCCATAGCAGAGAGGATAATATTAAATACATCTTTATTCTGTGGTTGATGAAAACTATTACAAAATTTGGGGCAATCGTCAAAAAGAAAAGAAAAAAAAATCGACATCACATAATTAGTATAATAACCATATCGAGTTCCAAGCTTTAAGCCGTTTTTGATGCTGATTGTTTTGCTACAGCCGCTTTGAAAACGTGTACAGTTCCAATGGCCAATTGCATATCTGATGGATTGTACCATCCCTTGATTTCTGATCGACATGATCTGATGTTTAATCGTCTGGAGAAGGCAGCTGCGGTTTCTCTTTGAGGACAGAAGAGAGTCGTCCCACTTGCTGGTGCAGCTGTAAACACAGATAAATAAAACTGTCAATACCATTTTATTATTCTGTGTGCCACGGCCCGCGCTGCTAGAGTGTGAGGGTGAGGGCCGGGCAGAATCTAGGATGTCTCCCAGTGCTCAGTGCTCATGTCAGATTGGCCAGATGAGAAACTGCCGGGGTATTGCTGGCACAGGCCCCCAGCCTCAAAATCAGCACTGGGATAGCTGGCTCCAACCAATCCGGGAGCAGCTCTCATGCTGTTTTCCTTTGACAAGGAAACAGTTGTTCCTGTGGGAAACATATAACTATGGATGATAATATTAATTACCCTGGTTCCGCTGTGAGTAGGGTTCCCTTGTTTCTATTTTCGTCATGCTGTTTTTAGCATGAGAGCAGCTCCAGGACTGGTTAGATTCACACTGCACTTGGAAGTCCTTCTGTTTCTTTCCTGCTCCTCGTCACCCCCAGGATCGTTGCGGAGAGAGGAGTACCAGGAGGCGGGCCCATCGGCCAGTAGCATTTATGGTGAGCGCCCCAATGAAGGAAGGGAGCAGAAATGTGGAGCACTCTTCTGCCCAACCTTGGCAGCAGTAAATTACATGAGCCAAAGATTCCTTCCAGTATTGACAAAATATAGACAGCTCATAATAGCGGGAGAATATATTAATTTCTGTCGTATCTCACCCATATCGAATAGTCTTACTCTCAGTCTCGATATGTTATGTTTCAATTTGCAGGATGTCCCCCCCCCAGTTAAAGTGGCATAAAGCTTTCGGGCCTCATTGCGAGTTTGGTGGTGCTGGTGCCGAAACTCCCACTCCTGCACTGCCAATCCTGTGGTTGAACCTCCCACCAGATTAGATGTTTTCTCCTGTCTGACGGGCAGTTCTTTGGCGTTCCCATGGCTGTGCCCATGAAATGAGCACCACAATGGGAACATTAAAATCAGTACCTGCTTGGCATGGACTGCTGCAGTCCATGCCGTGTACGTTCTGGGGTGCATGCACACAGGGGGGCACGACATGTGCCGCCCTACATGCACACCCTGTAGGGCCCTATTTGTATCCTCACTCCACACTTTTCATGGCGCCACACTTTTCATGGAAACTCGTAATATGCTATGCATATTGCGGCCTCAAGACTGCCACGCCACCACCAGGGATCCCTGATGGTGGCGGTTGCTGTGGTCCTAGGGTGGCCCGACGGCCCTGGTCATAATAGGGCGGTCGGAGGACTGCCACCACTGCGCCTCCGTGAGTCTGGCAGTCCGGTAACTGCCAGACTCGTAATGAGGCTCTTAATAAAGTGCAGGTGTGCTTTAGCACAAGAAAGGTTAAGATGTCGAATGAAAAGGAGGAAAGACCCATTTGTTTCTTCACTAAAGCTTTAAACTTCGACCATGATGTCCTTGAGTACCATCATTCGAACAGTTGAAGTGTTTTAATTGTCAGGATCGCAGCATGTGATCTTGCCCCAGTATTGGAACTTTCATAGATTCCCATGCTTTGTATCATTCCCCGTCGTCGGAATGGGAGCCTCGGTAAATAGTAAAAAACTAAAGTAGTAAGCACAAAGTGAAAAAATAGGCCTAGGCCTCATCTCATTTTGTAGCTTATCCACCTCTTTGTGTAAAAGAGACCAAAATTCTGCAGCAGCCAATCAGAGCAGCCTCACCCCATAGAACCTTCCTGAGAGAAGCTCAGAGCCTCAGATTTTCTACCGCACGTTGTGCAAGGGAGTCTCCATTGAGCTCTGCTCAGTTTTCTTCAGTTTTTTCTTCAACTACTTGGATTTTTTCTCAACATGTCGGAGAGGAAAGCCCTTTTTAGAGCCTGTGCCACCTGCTCTAAGAAGAGGTTGTTTGTCGAGGACAAACATGAGGATTGTATCTACTGTTTGTATCCGGACCACAAACCGTTAGACTGTCCGATTTGCAGATCCTTCTCAGCCAAGACCCAGAGGGACAGAGAAGGACGTCTCCTCACATGGCTTCAGAAGGTGAAGGACCGGAAGGACATTATCTCTTCGGACAGTGAGGGCTCCTCGTCTATGGTGTCATCCAGAAGGTCTCAAAAGAGGGGTAGGTCCCCCCTTTCTGCTTCAGACGAGTCCCGACACAAGGCCTTACCAGGGACCTCTGATAGGTCTGACAGGCCGGCTGCCCAAAAATCTCCTCACCGAGGTGAAAAGGAGAGGCAGGGTAAGCCTGAGGAACTTCTGACATCAAAAAAGGTGAGAAAGGCTTCTACAGTCTCTTCGCCTTCCTCAGAGAAGGATCGTGGGGTCAAAAAACCTTCAACCCCGATTCAGGAGGTGGCTTCAGACAAGAAGCATAAACCGTCGACGACTAAACTCCCAGGTACGTCGTCTACGAGTGTTAAAAAGGACAACTCTACCAAGGTTGCCTCGTCGACGGGCTCGTCGACGATGGCTGCGTCGACGCCTACACCGTCGACTGCTTTCAAGGCTCCGGAATCCTGCTCGTCGTCGACGAGGGTGACCACCTCCACGTCGACGACAATGTCTGCAAAGCTGCCGTCGACGGCGGTGTCGTCGACGAAGACGACTTCGACGACGACGATATCGACGACGCCGGTTGCCATGCTGATGACGACGAGCTCGTCGACGGTCCCGTCGACGATTCCACCATCGTCGACGATGAGCTTCACCTCGTCGACGACACTATCCTCGTCGACGAAGACAGTTTCTATGTCTACACTTCCACTGTCGACACTGATACAGAAGACCTCCCCGTCGACGACGGCCTCGTCGACGAGGGCCTCGTCGACGACGACCTCGTCGACGATGGAATTGGCGGGAAAACATGTTTTTTCGTTGAAAAGAAAGCATATCACGCCAGAGATGACGTCTCCTCGCCAGGTTCAGAAGCTACCACCAACACTACTATTGGAGGATGACTCTGAGGAAGAGACTTTCAGTGAATTTGGGCAGGCCTATAGCCCTTCTGACCTCCAGGTTAAGGTGCAGGAGTTTAGCTCTGAGGAGGAGCAGATGGAACGACAGCACTATGCTCCAGAGCATTATTATGAGGAGGAATGTACTGCTTCCAGGCAGGTGCCTCCACAACAACCGATGCGTCAGTTACCCGAGGGTATGGTGGCAATACCATCCGCTTTAGTGACGGATTTACAACTTATGTTGCGGGATTACAAGCAACGTTTCCCGACACCTCCGGAAGGCCAACAAGTGCGCACCACGACACCTCCGCCTCAGACATTGCGTCCTGTGGCAGACCATTCTTTGCCCTCAAGAGAGCGTACCGCTGCGCTGGAAGTGCGCCCTCAAGAGGTAGTGCAGGTGCAGGACACTGTTGATGATGATGATGCTGCATCTTCAGATGCAGACCAGCAAGCGGATCCTGATCAGGATCAACAGACGCCATGGAATACTACTGACCCTATGGATCCGGACAACACCGACCCGGATAATATTACTTCGCCTCCAGCGGATGTTGGAGGGTTTCACAACTTAATGGACAGGGCATCCAAAAGATTTGGTCTCCCAGTGACCACAGTGCAATCGGATTGCTTTTTGTATGACTTTAAAGAACCATTCAGGAAGTCAGTGAGGTCCATTCCAATCATCGAGCATGTCTGGTCTGAGGGCTTGAAGGCTATGCATAATCCGGCTACAGTCCTCCCGGTACTTCCGAGACTAGAAAAGAAGTATAAGGCACCGGATGGCAGTCCAGCATGTTTACTTGGCCAACCGAAACCGGATTCGGTCATTTCGCAGGCGGCCCAGAGCAAGTCCAAGAATCCTTCTGCGCCGATGACTACGCCGCCAGATAAGGAGGGCAGGCGCCTAGACAATGTGGGCAAGAGGTTTTCAGCTATGGCCAGTCTCCTGGTTAGGGCGGCCAATGCGTTAGCGATTCTGGGACGCTATGATCGGCAAATGTGGTGCGATCTGGCCCCATTTGTTGACGAACTGCAGGATTCGTCTAAGGAAGATGTGAAGAAGATTTTGCTCGAAGGGGAGCGGGCCTCTTCGGAAGTCATTGATGTGGCAATGGATATTGCAACCACCGCATTCCGTGCACTAGCTTGCTCGGCGGTTCTGCGACGCCAGGGGTGGTTAAAGGCCACATGGTTCAGGCAGGAGGTACAGAATAAGATCTTGGATCTGCCATATGACGGTGAGATGCTATTTGGCAAGCACGTTGATGAGGCCCTGCAGGGAATCAAAAAGGACACGGATACAGCTAAGTCCTTGGGTACATTGCAGTATCGTAAGGTGCCCTTCAGAGGAGCTAGAGGAAGAGGCTTTTCGTCTTACCGTGGAGGTAATCAAAATCGCTACTCCTCGGGATCTCAGTCCAGCCAGTCGTATAAACCACAATACACTCAAAGGGGCTCTTTCTCTCGCCAGCAGCCTAGAGGACGCCAGGGGCAGCAAAGGAGAGACAACACCAGGAAACAATAGCGGCCAGGTGGCTCTTTCCACTGTTCCTGTTCCCTCATTCACATCTGTGGGGGGCAGGATTTCCCATTGCCTACACAACTGGATAATTATTACATCGGATCAGTGGGTCCTCCAGATTGTCAGAGAAGGACACACATTGGAGTTTCAAGACCTTCCTCCAACAAGAGCGCCGGATGCCTTCCTTCCGAAACATCTCAGGCTCCTTCATCTCGAAGCCCACCAACTTTTCACCAAGGGGGCAGTAGAGCCTGTACCCCTTTCGCAAAAGGGAAAGGGGTTCTATTCCAGGTTCTTCCTGGTTCGGAAGACAAAGAACAAGTGGCGTCCGATTTTAGATCTACGGCAGCTCAACACTTATCTCGTGAAGTTGTCCTTCAGGATGGTCACTCTTCAGGACATCCTTCGTCTGCTCAATCCGGGGGATTATATGGCGACCCTCGATTTGGAGGACGCCTACTTCCACGTTCCTATCCATCCAGCTCACAGGCAATATCTGCGCTTTACAGTGGGCAAGAGTCACTTTCAATTCAAGGTACTGCCATTTGGTCTCCGGTCCGCCCCACGGATCTTCACAAAGGTTCTAGCTCCGGTGGCAGCTTTTCTCAGAAAACAAGCTATTCAGGTGTTTCCATACCTGGACGATTGGCTGCTGAAAGCTCCATCTGTCCAAGAAGCGTCCAGTGCAGCCCGGACGTGCAAGGATCTGTTCGAGCGGCTAGGTCTGCGCCTCAACAAAGAGAAATCGGTTTTATACCCGTCCAGGTCAACAAGGTTCCTGGGTGCCATCCTGAACACGGACAGTTGCTTAGCCCTTCCATCGGAGGAGCGCCAGACCAAACTAATGTGTTCAGCTCGTCTTCTCCAATCTCGAAAGACACTGACAGTTCGCAAGTACAAATCACTTCTCGGATCGATTTCATCTTGCATTCCCTTAGTTCCGCACTGCAGGCTCAGGATGCGTCCACTACAAGAGCAACTGGACAGGCAGTGGCGGCAAGTCACAGGATCCTTCGACGACAAGGTTGTCGTGACCAAAGAAATGAGAAAAGCAGGCGGCTGGTGGCTGGAAAAAGACAATCTTTCCAAGGGTTTATCGTTCCTCATTCCTCCATCTCCCCTGATTGTAACAACGGATGCTTCCATGGAAGGATGGGGAGCGGTCCTCCAGGAGCTGAAGGTCAGCGGTCACTGGAGTCCAGTGCAACGCAAGTTCCATATCAACCTCCTGGAACTTCTCGCGATCCGCTTGGCTCTTCAAGCTTTTCTTCCGAGGATTCAAAACAGGACAGTGCTGGTTCGTACGGACAACACTACAGCCATGCACTACATAAACAAACAGGGTGGCACAAGATCCTCCACCCTCTCCAAGGAAGCCCAAACGTTATGGAATTGGTTGATACAGAACAACGTCGCCCTTTCGGCGGAACATCTAGCGGGGACGCTCAATGTCAGGGCGGACGCTTTGAGCCGTCAGAGGACAGTCTCTCACGAGTGGGAGCTGGATCAGACCGTTCTGGAGGATCTCTTTGCTCGATGGGGGACACCATCAATCGACCTGTTTGCGACTCCCCAGAACGCCAAATGCCTGTCCTTCGCAAGCAGGGTTCACCATCGGGAATCCTTGGGGAATGCGCTTTTGATTGCCTGGTCAGGCGCCTTTGTTTACGCTTTTCCTCCCATTCCTCTGATTCCGAAGTTGGTCAGCAAACTCAAGGTGGAACCGTGCAGGATGATTTTGATCGCTCCAGCATGGCCCAGACAAGTTTGGTACTCGGAGCTTCTTCTCCTCTCCCAGGACCAGCCAGTTCTCCTTCAGCCTATTCCAACTTTGCTAACAATGTCTCAGGGTCAGGTTCTACATCCGGACTTGAAGTCCCTGCGATTGACAGCGTGGCTCCTGAGTTCAGAGAGTTCCAGGGATTAGATCTCCCAAGTGAATGTAGATACATTCTAGCTCAGGCTCGGGCCCCCAGTACCAACAAGACCTATCGAGCCAAATGGAAGAGATTCTGTGTTTGGTGCCAGAAGGAAGGTTTACATCCGTATACTTCTTCTCCACACAAGCTCTTGCCTTACCTCCTTTCTCTGGCAAAATCGGGATTGGCTCCATCGTCGATAAAAGTCCATCTGGCAGCCATCTCTAGATTCAGACGTTCATCTTCAGGGCCTTCCCTATGGTCGGCTAGGATTGTCAAACAGTTCCTGAAAGGTTTGTTCAGGGTTTTTCCTCCAGTTCGGCCACCTCCTCCAACCTGGCACTTGAATCTGGTTCTGTCATCCCTCATGAAAGCCCCTTTTGAACCTGTGCATAAGTCTGACCTTAAGTTTCTTTCCTGGAAAGTGGCTCTTCTCTTGGCCCTGACATCGGCTCGTAGAGTAAGCGAGATACAGGCTTTCACGATTGAGGAACCTTTTCTCCAGTTTAAGAATAATGTGCTGATTCTACGGACAAATCCTAAATTTATCCCGAAAGTTCCTTCGGAATTCCACCTAAATGAACCCGTGGTCTTGAAACCATTTTTTCCAAAACCTTCTTCACCTGCGGAAAGAACTCTGCACTCTCTGGACATTCACAGATGCCTGAAATTCTATCTGGAGCGAACGAAGCAGTTCAGGAAATCTTCACAGCTCTTTGTCTCCTTCAGTGCTCCACGCAAGGGTTGTGCTGTTTCGAAGGCTTGTATTTCCCGTTGGATTTCCAGTGCTATACAATTTTGTCACCAGGCGGCTGGGAAACCTCTGCAGCGAGCAGTTCGTGCTCACTCTACCAGATCCATGGCTTCATCTGCGGCGTTATTCGCAGGAGTCCCTATCAAGGACATTTGCAGGGCGGCTACGTGGAGCAGTGTCCACACCTTCACCCGCCACTATTGTCTGGATTCTTCTGTGAGGGAGGATGCAGCAGTGGGCCAAGCAGTCCTGAGGAACCTTTTCCAATAAGTCGGTGAGCTTTCCTTTCTATCCCGCCTTCCTTGGCATATTTTGTATACTGCATTATTGTCATATTTCATGATCCTATGTGTTATGCTGTTTTTACAGAGATGTGTCACATTTTCAGGTTTAGGTATGACAAAATATGTTTTTCTTTACTGCTATTTACTCTGATACAAAGCATGGGAATCTATGAAAGTTCCAATACTGGGGCAAGAAAACAAGTTACTTACCTGTAACTTTGGTTCCCCAGTATTGGTAACTTTCATAGATTCCCATGCGCCCACCCGCCTCCCCTGGGAAAGCTCACTCTTCTGATCTTGATGGATAGCTATATACAACGGCTACGAAAATCTGAGGCTCTGAGCTTCTCTCAGGAAGGTTCTATGGGGTGAGGCTGCTCTGATTGGCTGCTGCAGAATTTTGGTCTCTTTTACACAAAGAGGTGGATAAGCTACAAAATGAGATGAGGCCTAGGCCTATTTTTTCACTTTGTGCTTACTACTTTAGTTTTTTACTATTTACCGAGGCTCCCATTCCGACGACGGGGAATGATACAAAGCATGGGAATCTATGAAAGTTACCAATACTGGGGAACCAAAGTTACAGGTAAGTAACTTGTTTTCTTTTAATTCCCTCAACGACCAGAGTGCTTTCCTTAGAAAAGATCTTATAGAGCTCTGCTGGCCTTGCTTGCAGAGTTTGGCCAAAATCAAGCAACTCGACCAGTCTGATATATTGAATAGTTAACTAGATTTAATTCCAGCCTAATTTGAGCTTGGGATGTTGATTTCTGTAGGTTAAACAAGCTCCTGTAAAGGTGTATTGTGCTGTGTCTAGTTGTTTGATCTAGCTAGCCGTAAGGACCCCATAACCGTAGTGTGACAAAAGCATGTATTTTGCCTTGATGACACTCTGGTGATGGGCTTGTTAAGGTATTTGCTAATTTCAGTAAGGCAATCTCCAGGTTCCTTTTTCTGATTAGTTTTTCTCAGTTTATCTTGAGAAAGAACAGTTGGTATTAAACCACAATTAGTGTCTTCCGCATATATGTGTCGTGAGTTGTTCCTGTTTTGTGCGCTCTTCTGAGGCAATCTTGGGTAGTTTCCCTTATTGTATAATATTAAGTGGGATGTTACTGCACTGCAGATCAGGTGGGGGAGCCATGCCATCTGTTGTAAGCTTGGGGGCATACTGTATTGCAACCTGAGGATGCTCCATCCTCAACAATCATTGCATCGCTTTTGATCGGTACACCAGGCCCATTTTAGTCTTTGTATACCTTGCAAACCCTCACATTCACCTACATTTCTTTTGGTTTTGTCTTGCAGAGATGTAATGCCAAATTTGCAGACTGTATAAAGTTGTTACTGTCAAAGGACTCTAGGATTGCAAAGTCATTTATGGATCTAAACAAAGAGCAGTCTGCAAAGGTGTAGTCCAGTGTTCTTGCACTACAAATGGTGACTCTGGTGGAATTTGCAGGTTAATATGAGTGGAACCTCCCATTTAGGCTTCGTGCTCCGAGAGACGACAGGAAACTCAGTATTTGTTATTGACGATTGTTTCTTGACTTTTGCTGTGGGATTGAGGAAGATATTTATAATTATGACTGGAAATAAGTGGAGTTCATGTTTTTTGCTCTTGATGAATGTTGCTTGAAAAAAGGTCATGTTTAATGCAATTTTGCTGGCAGAGATGTTAAGCTCTGTGGTCACATAGTTTGCTAAACCTTCTACTGGGTGGCCAGATTTTCTTGTTTCTGTGCTGGGGGATGATATGAATTACAAAAAAGCCATCATTGAGTTCGGAAGTCATACACCACATCTGCTGAAAGCCCAAAATGTCATGATTTTGTTCTTAAGTTAAGCGCATTATCTTTATTTACAGACTTTGTAGACTTGTGATGTTCCATGATCCAACGCGGGTGGTTGCCTGTCTTCATTTTGAGGCTGATGAGTGTGAACATGATGGGTGAGGCTAGGATGGTTATGGGAATAGCTTACCCATTCCAGTTGCCTTGCATTAGTTGTATCTAACAGGATGCATGATCTCTCTAATCTTTGTTTCAGATCACATGTATAGCTAATGAAATGTCATAGGTACTGGATGTGGCCACTAGTGCGGATTTTATGATAGAGGATGGACTGTGGCCAGTATTCATAATTTCAGGAGACTCGTGGCAGTAACGGGATGGGATAAAGTTGTGCAGCAGGTCTTTCTACGCTGATACCACATTTGGCTGCTTCATTTTTATGCAGATAAATCAGATCTGCAGTCCATTGATTGTAGCAGTTTATCATGGTTGTTTCAGGATGCCCAGCTATTGAGGGGGTGATAAAACTAGTCCCAAACAAAATGGGGGTGTAGACTGTCCGTCTGGTCTATAAATACCTACTCCCCTTAGACCATACCCTACCTATTTGTTACGATGATAAAACCTACCCTTTATGTCATCAGACTTTATGCCACTCAATTTTGTCAGAGCCTTAGATAGGTGCAACAGGTGGCCCCTGTTTAGAATGTCATGATTCCCTTTTGAAGTTTTGTGTCGGAAGAACACAAGAGACAAGGTTGCTGGACGTCTGTGATGGTCTGTGGAAGGGGGCCGGCTGCAGCTGCCTTATCGAAGTTACAATGCAGTTATGCTAAAATATCCCTTTTATTTTTGTGTCATAGGGTCGCATTGGAAATGTTTTGCATTGGTAGGTAGTATAGGCTTGACACTTTCCATATCATTTTGCAGGAATAAATTGTTGGCTTTATTGTTTTCGTCTTGTGACTGGGTGGGCTCTTACATGTGGCCTAATAGGAGGCCAGTCCTTTTGGGGATCAATGCACATCGTTTTCATGGAAATTGTTCAAAATGTTCCCTTTCTTCAGGGTCACCCCAGAATGTTCTGCCTTTTTTGCTGATCACTATTTTTACTGGCTATAGAACTCTGTGCACTTCATCCTTGCTAAGCAGTGGTTAAGTGCTTGTGCCCCTTGTTTAAAAAATAGTGAAAGTATTATACACCTGATTGGCATATTTAATTTACCCATAAGTCCCTACCATGTGGTACCAAGGTGTACACAGGGCCTGTAATTTAAATATCACAATTGGCTGCAGCCTCTATTATACAATGCACAACAGTGACAATGTAAACATGACTGCAGGTCTGCCACCAGTAGCCTGGCTGTGCAGATTTTAACTGCAAAACTACCCCCTCCGAGAAGCCTTAACCCTCCTTTTAAATATTTATATATAAGTCATCCCTAAGTAGGCTTTGCTGCCTATAAGGCAAGGTACAAGGCATTTAAAAGACGGGCATGTAAACGTTTAATGTTAAAAATATCCTTACAGTGAAAATGCCCTGCAAGCTACTTTCACTGTAGCAGGGTTGGCTGTTCCATAGGAAAGCACTTGGATGCATTACTAAAAGAATATTAATACTGTATCTCAAATATAGAGAAATCCTTAAACAACTATTTTTATTAAGAAGCCAAAATCTAATTTAATGGTGATGGAAGATTTATTTTTTATATTCCCGAAATTTAACTTTTTTAGAAAGTTAGCTTTGCCCTGATTGAAGACCCTGGAAGCTAAATCTGAATTTTGCTCTTCAACTTATACAAGTCAATTATTAGCATTTTAATTGGTGTGAATGAGAATTGTACTTGGTCCCAAGTGGAAACAAAACTTGACGGCATATGCAAGTGAGGCTCGGAGGATCCTTTTGGACATATAAGTGTCAGGTCCTGCTTGGATGTCCCTTTTAGATGACACTTTTGAATGGCCCTTCTTTTGTACCCTCAGCCACTAAAGCCCCAATCTCGGTGGGCCTCCTTTGACATTGTCACAGACTGTGCAACAGGTTTTCTGAGTTTAAATATATCATTTAGGGTACACTTCAAAGGGCGATGGCAGGATGCCAAAACAATTCTTGTGTATCCCATATCTCAGTGCTGGCAACTCAGCTTTGTTCTACCAGATTTCTGTCTCGGAGATTGTTGTGGGTACAGGGACAGCATAAAACTGGATTTTGGTGTTAGATGTGGGAGGACACTAACATTACAATAGTATACTCTCCACGTACACCCCCAGCCCTCAGAGCCCACATTTTGTGTGGTCAAAGATTTGACCTATTTTGATAATGCCCAAAGTGGGTAGGGATAGCATCGGGAACCTTTACTTTGGGCCTAAGAGATGCTTTTAACTCTTCCCTTTATGTGTATTTTTTAGTAGGATGTTTTCAGTGCCAGCTTCCAAACTTTAAGCTGAGTTGTCACTAGGTGCTACGCATAGATAGTTGTGATCTGTTAGTTTCATTTTTTAAGACTTTTATGGTTATTTTCAGAAAGAACGGCCTCAAAATTCAGTGAATTTTCAGAGATCTGCTTGGCAGTGTCCCTGGTGATGCTTGATTGTTCCTGAACAGAGCGGATTGACTTATTCTGAGCGCTGTGTGCCTCAGGGCCAGAGAGATTAGTTCATTTCTCGGGATCGATTGTGTCTAGGTATATTGTTGAGCAATTACTCATCAGGAACTGAGGGTATGTATGAAACTATTGAGGAATGGTTCCAGCTATATTTAGTTCAGCATTATGCTTCTTAGTGCCTGGGGAACAGGAGGTATGCAGCTTTGAATTGGGTTCCTCTGAGTTTTTGAATTTACAGGTCTTGGTGTTTGGTACAAGGAAGGTGGCATTTGGTTAATCAATGAATGTTTGCAGAATATAAGACAGAGACTGTACTTTATTGATGGAAGGAAATTGATGGGAAGCATAGACGGGAAATATTCAGTGGAAGAGGAGTGGCTGCCTCTAACTATTATCAGAAATAAATTACCCCACCACACCTACGAAAAATTTCACAACTCCCTACTTATAGAAAAAGTCAATCTTCGGCCTCATTTCTCAATATGGTTACACATTTCTCAGTAACTCACCATATCCCTATAACCTATAATAGTGGACATTTTATCCCATAGCTAACAAGTTTGAATGAGACCAAAACACCTGTCAGAGGTTGTTTGTACTCTATTTGATTTGGGCAGGCGGACAGTACTTAATTTAAGCCAATGGTTGCAGGTGGGGCTGGCCAGCACTCATTTCTGGGGACCAGCACATATTTTTCCTCGCCAAACTTTGATTCAGAGCAAGAGAGAGAAAAATCCAATAGGAGAAATAAGGAGGAAGAGAAAGATGAAAAAAACGGTGGTAAAGAGAGAAAACAGAGATGAAAAAGAACTTGTAAGCGAGAGAAAAGGAGAAAAAACGTAAAGATGTATTTATATTTGTAGGGGAAAATAAAATGTAATTATCAGACATTTCACTTTGAAACCTTGGTTCTTAAATCGAGAGCCCATTGAAGGCGGGCGTCTTTGTGTTTTGACAAATGTATTCCTCGCTGTAAACTTCTATGTTTTTTGGTTTCTGGTGTCATGGTATATTTTGTCGTGTTTCTTGGATTCTAGCAGCTAAACTAGAGTTAAACTTTCTCCGTGAGAGTGACTACGCTACAGAGGGTTCTACAAGTCGAGTCTGTCAGTAGTGAAATAATGGATTAATGCATGAGGGGCGGGGAGGTTGCAAAGATCGCCCCATAGGTTACTCACCACAGAGTAAAAATCTAATGGCACAAGGTACAAACGATATGAGAGTAAAACACCTGGCAATATTCTTCAACGAGGCCTATGAAATAAAAATACGAGGGCTGCTAAATGGCAAAATGCAAGAGCAAATAACGTACGCAGAAACAAAATTAACTTATGCTAAATCAGTAAACAATTGTGCATAAATCTGATGTTCTTATGTTGTGCTTATTTTTGTGTCTGTACTTAAATTTTTGATATCACTCAAAAAAGCACACATAGTACAGTTTACATAGCATGGTACAATAGGCGAATAAAATATACATGATTGATCTTGTATATATATGTATACATTACCTACTGGCGATAGCCAGTAGGTATATAGGAAATCCGCAACATTCTATTGGGAATAACTTTGGCGCCGGTTGAGGAATTTGCGTGTAATTTTCCAAAATTTTGGCCAGCTCCGCTCCGCTCCTTCCCTGCAAGTTTCGGGGGATTCATGAAGTGGGGGCTGAGAAAAAAGGGGGGTCCCAAAACGTGTTTTCCCCATGTTAATTTCAATAGGACGGTCTGACAAGTCTACAGCCCGAACCGCTGAACGAAATAACGCCAAACTTTGCAAAATTGTAGGGACTGGTACGCAGATGTGCCTTTGCTATGTTTGGTGAAAATTGCTCCAGTGGTTCTTATGAAAATTAACTTCAAAAACACATATATATCTGGGCGGAGCCTAACCACACATCTGATCTGATTGGCTGTCAGCACTTCATCCAAGAAGTGTTGGCAGCCATCTTGGGATCAATATACATGATAGCACCTCATTAAAAAGCATTGTAGTTAATAGAGGGTTTTAGGACTTTAGTTACATTATAAATCATTTGTTGATGGTACCATACTCATTTTAGGAATTGTGGTGTGTTCTAAGGTGATTTTACCATGTGAAAAAGCCTTCTGCTGTGATATCATGAATCATGTTTGAAAGAAAACTATTATCTCATGCTTTTCCCACAGTGGTTTGGAAGGGGATCTATAAGCTAAACTGAAAGCAAATTTTCTGTAAATTCACATTATCATTCTTAGTCATGTGAGAATGAAGTCTGACATTCTCAGTACAACATGTACATCCAACAAGGACAGAGACTGTCAGTTGATTCCTTTGTGTTCTACTGCAGCCTCCTAGAGTGTTCTAAAGAACAACTAGAGCGCTAACAGTCCTACTTATTACAAAGGTATAGCACACCTGAAGCCATCTTGATTGGAATAAAGTGGTGACTCTTAAAACATTTAATTTAAAAAGGAACAAAATGAGGGGGTATATTTTGCCATAGAAAGTATTATTAGTGCTGCAGAAAGAAAAATTAGGGCACATTTTGAGTGACTTCTCAAATCCTCTTCTATTTCATTAAAAAATTCTGACATGCAGTCTCCCAAGATGGCCACCAGAGACAAAAGAGCCCAAATGTAGCCCAAATATCACCCAGATGTAGCCCAAGTACAGCCCAATGACAAAATGTCCCAGAGTGTTCTAAAGAACAACTAGCGCGCTAACAGTCCTACTTATTACAAAGGTATGGCACACCTGAAGCCATCTTGATTGGAATAAAGTGGTAACTCTTAAAACATTTAATTTAAAAAGGAACAAAATGAGGGGGTATATTTTGCCATAGAAAGTATGATTAGTGCTGCAGAAAGAAAAATTAGGGCATATTTTGAGTGACTTCTCAAATCCTCTTCAAATTCATTAAAAAATTCTGACATGCAGTCTCCCAAGATGGCCACCAGAGACAAAAGAGCCTAAATGTAGCCCAAATATCACCCAGATGTAGCCCAAGTATAGCCCAATGACAGAATGTCCCAGAGTGTTCGAAAGAACAACTAGAGCGCTAACAGTCTTACTTATGACAAAAGTATGGCACACCAGAAGCCATCTTGATTGGAATGAAGTGGTAAGTCTGAAAACATTTAATTTAAAAAGGAACAAAATGAGGGGGTTCATTTTGCCATAGAAAGTATGATTAGTGCTTCAGAAAGAAAAATTAGGTCACATTTTGAGTGACTTCTCAAATCCTCTTCTATTTCATTAAAAAAATTCTGACATGCAGACTGAAACATGCACTTTGAATACCACCAGCAGACTTCCCTGGTGAGCAGTAGCTTTACTACAGTGATCTAATGAGCAACTAGAGTGCTAACATTCAGAATTTATGGCAAATGTGTGACACATCTGAATGCCTTCTTGATGGAACCAAAGTAAGCAAGCATTGAAAATGCAATAATCTCGCCCTCGTTTAAGTTAAAGCCATTCTGTTTGTAATGAGGTGGCTTTTTAGCTTTGCTTTTATTAGTGTTTTTTAAACTTTCATGTAAATAACATGCATATGTATGCATATATGTATATGTATGCATGCATGCATTTATATTTGTATTTATATAGATATTCACTGGAAAAACCATAGGTTTCACACCAGTTATAGTTAAAGGGAAATTTTACTGACATAAAACCAATGAAATTCCACGTTATAGTTAGTTGGACTCACTATAACTTGCGCGCCTGCAATGCACTGCTGATGACGTCACATATTACATCACTCATGACATGGTCAGTGACATCACTCATGACATCACTGATGACATCTCAAAAGACATCAGTGATGACATCTAGTGAATGAGTGTTTTTCGGAAAATTAAATATGTTTTATATATGTATATCTCAATGTTGATGGAAGAAGAAATGGGTATATAAGTGTCTAAATGGCTGATTTTTTGGTTTAAAATAGATTGTATAACTGACTGATTAGGTGTATCTTAGTGAATACATGGGTTAGTAAGCAATCTTTAAATATATACATTTCTGTATCAGTGTTTCACTTTGTGTATAAGTGGCTGTATGGGTTGGTGACTGACTCACTGTTTGTATGTGTTTTGAAAACAGCATATGTACAGGACTGTATCCGTGAATGAGTGTGTATATGTGTGTGTTAGTGAGTAAACGACTCACTATTGTCTTTTTCAGTAACGACATATGTTTTAATCTAGTATATGTGAGTCTTGATATATATAAGTGAGTATATGTGAGAGTGAGAGATTGTAAGAGTTCCTGTTTAAATAAGTATGTGTTTCTATAAGTGATTGTTTAAGAGAGTAAGTATGTGTAAGTTTCCTTAGAAGTAAAGTGGTAGTGTGTGTATAGCTGTATATGCAAATAAATGGATGTTCAGTAGTTTTTTTGCATGTGTGAATATGTGTGTGAGTAACTTTTGGATGACTATCGGTGTGTAACAGGATGTATAGATCTATCACTACATATTATGAGTGAATATATATATGAATGACTATATAGAACTGTTGGTGAATGAGTGGATGTGTATGTAGATGTTGGAATTACCTAATAAGTTGTTGTAATTGGTATTGGTTTTCTTTTTTTTTAGAAAATGTTAGTTTCTATTTTTGAATGTGTGTGTCAAAGGTTATTTTATGCTGATAGGAGGTCTGCCACTTTGTCACAAGGATGGTGTCATCAGTGATGTCATGAGTGATGTCACTGACCATATCATGAGTGATGTAATATGTGACGTTATCAGCAGTGTATTGCAGGCGCGCAAGTTATAGTGAGTCCAACTAACTATAACGTGGAATATCATTGGTTTTATGTCAGTAAAATTTCCCGCTAACTATAACTGGTGTGAAACCTATGGTTTTTTCAGTGAATTTCAAAGGTTTTTTTAATGCTAATTCCTAACTAAAAGTCTCACTTTATAAGTAAGACTGTTAGCGCTCTAGTTGTTCTTTAGGACACTCTGGTACATACTATCATTGGGCTATAGTTGCGCTACTCTGGCTGATATTTGGGCTACATTTGTATTTTTTTGTCTCTGGTGGCCATCTTTGGGCTACATTGGGCTACATTTGGGCTACATTTGGGCTCTAACATATATATAGCCCAATGTACCCAATATATATTTTTTAAAAGTTAATTTTCTTAAAAACAACTGGAGCATATATCTTGAGACATAGCAAACGCACATCGGGCTACCAGTCCTTACAATTTTTCAAATATTTTTTAATTTTTTTATTTTGCCCTGGAGCGCTCCCGGTGCGCACCCCGGTGAGCGCCCCGGAAAGCGTAGTATTTTGAAGCGCCCCGGTGCACGAACCGGGAAGCATCCCGTTAGCGCCAATGTCGCGATCGAAAACAACATCGTGACACGTCGCGTAAGCGTGACGTATCGCGTAGCCGCGTGATGTGTCCTATGACACGCTGCGTAAACGCACCCGGAAGCGCTCCGCGGCGTGGCCCGGAGCGCGTAACGTAAGCGCGCCGGAGCGCGTAACGTAAGCACATCGGGTCATATGACTTGAAAATAACACTTTTCATTGGTTCTCATCATTTTTTTTCTCCAAATAATGAAAGCCCCCTCCTTTTTTCCTCATTCTTACTTTCTTCATTGAGAGAGCAAGAGCTATTTTTGAGCAAACAATGGCATCACTTGTTGCTGCAGCTGGTGCACCCCCACCACCACCACCCCCACCACCAAGAAAAGAAGGTCCACTACCACAGTTTCTTGGAGGACAAGAATAAGAGGAGGAAAAAGAGGAGGAAGATCAACAACCAAGGCGCTTCCTCCCTGAAGAACCAAGACAAAGGCACGTTAAAGTGCACATTATTTGGCAATTCTTTTCTTTTCCTGATGACCAGAAAAAAGGTGAACGCCCCCAAAGTCACCTGTCTTATTTGTGACAAAGTTCTCTCCAGGGGCAATCCCACAAAGAAATATTCTTTTGGTAATTTTACCATGATCCGCCACATGGAGAGGTGGCATCCCAATAATTTAGCCCAGGCTGAAGTCCAGGAACTTCGAAACAACCCACCCCCTGTGGCCAGCACTTCCTCTACTGTACCCTCACTTTCTGGTCCAGAAGAACGCCAAATGGTGCCAAATATTCAGCAAAAATTTGGCACCCTCAAATTTGTTTGCATTTTCTGTGGCAAAACATTATGCTATGGTGAACTAAGTATCACCTTAATAAATAATGCTGTAGACAACCACCAATGCAGCAAGAAAAGGAAACAGTAATTATTTTCTTTTTTTTGCTCCTGTTGAGCCATTTCCAATTCCCTGTTTTTTGTTTGTTCCCTTAAAAAACCCCCAAAAATATAAAATTGTTCAAAAATACAAAAAAATAAAAAAATGTTCAGAAAAATAATAAAAAAATATAAAACAACAAAAAGAATTAAAAAAAAGTTCTTTTCTGAACTACCTCCCATTTATAAAATATTGCCAAAAATTTTAAACTCTGGCATTCTTTTTTCTCTTTTGTGCGCTTCTCGGTGCGCTCCCCGGTGCATGTGATTGTCACGTGGATGATGTCATCAGTGATGTCATCAGTGATGTCATTTGAGATGTCATCAGTGATATCACTGACCTTGTCATGAATGATGTAATATGTGACATCATCAGCAGTGGATTGCGGGTGCGCGAAATATAGTTAGTACAACTAACTATATATGAGCAATTTCAATGGTTTTGTATGAGTGAAATGTCCAGCTAACTATAACACCCCTAAAACGTATAGTTTTTTGAGTGAATTTTAAAGGTTTTTTAAATGCTAATTCCCAACTATATAAGGCCTGAAACCTATGGTTTTTTCAGTGAATTTCAAAGGTTTTTTAAATGCTAATTCCTAACTATATAAGGCCTGAAACCTTTGTTTTTTTCAGTGAATTTCAAAGGTTTTTTTAATGCTAATTCCTAACTATAACACCCCTAAAACGTATAGTTTTTTGAGTGAATTTTAAAGGTTTTTTTAAATGCTAATTCCTAACTATATAAGGCCTGAAACCTATATATTCACTGAAAAAACCATAGGTTTCAGGCCTTATATAGTTAGGAATTAGCATTTAAAAAACCTTTAAAATTCACCAAAAAAACTATACGTTTTTCAGTGAATATATATATATATATATATATATATATATATATATATATATATATATACATTCACTGAAAAAAACATAGGTTTCAGGTCATATATAGTTAGGAATTAGCATTTAAAAAACCATTGAAATTGCTCCTATATAGTTAGTTATACTAACTATATTTCGCGTGTCATTTGAGATGCCATCAGTGGTGTCATCAGTGATGTCACTGACCATGTCATGAATGATGTAATATATGACATCATCAGCAGTGGATTGCGGGTGCGCGAAATATAGTTAGTACAACTAACTATATAGGAGCAATTTCAATGGGTTTTTTAATGCTAATTCCTAACTATATATGACCTGAAACCTATGGTTTTTTCAGTGAATATATATATATATATATATATATATATATATATATATATATATATATATATATATATATATATATATATATATATATATATATATATATATATATAAATAAAAATATATATGTAAGCAAATATATATATAAATATATTTATCAAAGCTCCTCCTGATTGCACCAGCTTCACGCACTCGCGAACGGGTGCTCTCGCGGGTGGTGCCCCCCGCTGTAATCAACGCTTCAAACTTGCCTCATATAGAAGAAAGAGAAAGTACTCTCAGGGGCTTCAAGTCTTTATTCCAGAACTCACAGTGACACTGATATATACACACACGCGCGCGCACACACACACACACACGTACACAGTGAAATCACTAACACAGAAAACATTAATCCTATGTGTAAGACAATAATATCTGTGAAAGTGCATGGTGCAGTAGTCAAACAGAAATGCACATGGAGATAGTGCTGCTATTTACAAGAGATCAGATACAAAGACTTAATAAAGGTCCTGATACAACAAATCATTTTTACCCGTTTACTGTCTACGCGGAAATGCATTGATAAAAAAGAGTCATGAAGAGCATTCTGCTGATGGGGGCATCAGATCTTAAATGGCTCTTGAATCTTCTCAGCACCGTACATTTTACGACAGGGACTAACAAGCTGATTTTAGAGAGCTACTCTTGCTGTGCATTGCATTGCCCCTGGAGTGCAACATGCAGCTTTGTATGCATGAAACCTCTTCACACAAGACATAGAGAATGAGGTGAAAGTAGCTGCGCTGGTGGCAGTGATGATGTTGGACTTGGCCATTTTTGCAGGGCCATCCCTAAACCTTTTGCCTTTTTCCTAGCCTTTTTTCTGACATGGTGTTGGTGGTTTTAGGACTCTGGGCACTTTAGTACTGCTGTCCAGTGTAAAGTGTGTGTGCTCTCTGTGTTAAATATGGTAGGATTGGTCTACACCTAATTTACCTGTCAGTCCCTTGTAAAGTGGTATCTCATATACCCAGGGCTGGTAAATTAAATGCTACTGGTAGGCTTGCAGCGCTGATTGCGCAATCCACCAAAGTAGCTTTCAAACTTATCCCAGGCCTACCAAAAGTGTGTGCCATGTCCGTGACCCTCCTTTTACTACATGTCAGTAACCCCTAAAGTAGGCCCTAGCTAGCCCTATGGGCAGGGTGCATTGTAGGTAAAAGACAGGACATGTACCTTAAGTGTGTGACATAGGGGTGTGCCGAAGTCGCGTAAGGGACTTTCACGGAGAGGCACGGAGATTGAACCAATCGCTGTGCCTCTCCGCATATTTCCGTTACACGACGCCCGCCTCCCGCCCGTTCTTGGAACTGCGCATGCACGGGAGCCTGCGCATGCGCATTCCTGGCAAGGAATGCACATGCGCAGGCTCCCTCGCATGCGCAGTTCCCAGATGAAGCCGCGATGGGCAAGGATGCGTCTGCAATAAGGTAAGTTTTATTTAAATTTAATTTTAGGTTTTTAAATATCATTTAATACGGCGGGCGGGAGGCGGGCGACCAACTCCTCCCCCCTCTCTCCACCCACTTCCCAGTCTGCCATCCTGACACCAACTGTCCATCCTAATATATGTAGACTATTGTCTCTATGCGTCCTTTCTTATTGTTGCAAAGTGAACCAACTCTTCCTCCCTCCCTCCACCCACTTCCCGGTCTGCCATCCTGACACCAACTGTCCATCCTAATATATGTAGAATATTGTCTATATGCATCCCTTGTAGTTGTTGCGCAGCATCTCTATGCATCCTTTCTGAACCAGCTCCTCCCCCTTCCCTCCACCCTCTTACCGGTCTGCCATCCTGACACCAACTGTCCATCCTAATATATGTAGACTATTGTCTCTATGCGTCCCCTGTATGTGTCCTTTCTTAATGTTGCAAAGCGAACCAACTCCTCCCTCCCCCCTCTACCCACTTCGCGGTCTGCCATCCTGACACCAACTGTCCATCCTAATATATGTGGACTATTGTCTCTATGCCTTCACTTCCTGGTCTGCCATCCTGACACCAACTGTCCATCCTAATATATGTAGACTATTGTCTCAATGCATCCTTTGCAGTTGTTGCGCAAGGTCTCTATGCGTCCTTTCTTAATGTTGCAAATTGAATCAACTCCTCCCCCCTCCCTCCACTCACTTTCCGGTCTGCCATCCTTACACTAACTGTCCATCCTATTTTATGTGGACTATTGTCTCTATGCGTCCCTTGTAGTTGTTGCGCAGCAACCAAATCGATAGGGTCTTTTCAGCCTTTCGATTAAAAACACGCTTGTATTGGACACGCGCGTTTTCGAATCCAACGTTGTGTATATATAAACATGCGCTTAAACAAATCCAACGTTGTGTCAAAATTTCAAAGCAATCGGTGAAGAAATTTCAGAGATTTAAGATTTTCAACAAACGAACATTGACATTTTTATGTGTCTGTTCGGTCTTTCCATTGAAAACACGTGCGTATTCGACACACGCGTATTGGATTCCAACTTTATGTATATAAAAACACGCGTGTATTCAAATCCAATGTTTTGTGAAAATTTCAAAGCAATCAGTGAAGAACTTTCGGAGATTTGCAATTTTGAACAAACAAACATTTACATTTTTATTTATATAGATGTTTGAAATGCCAATGTTATAAGTTGGCATTTCTGTGTGCTATGTGTATGTCTGCCTGATGTGAATTGCATGTCTGGCTTTTGAGTGACAAGGACTGGTGATGTGTGTGTGGCTCCAGGAGGGGTAGGGTGAGTCAGCATTAGGCTGAATGGGACATCTGCACTTGGGGAAGTGGGAGGAGTACTTCCTGGTCCCTGAATAGGTCTGTGCCTAGCCTGTACAATACTGGCTCCGCCCCCCTGTGGTGTGTCTGATGACAAGCCCACACCTGTCAAAGGGGAAAAGGAGCATTGTAAACAAAGTGCTCCTATTCCCCCCTGAAACAGTTACATCTGGTTCCTCCTAAGCCCTGGACCGCAGACAAAGGAGGATAGTAGTATAAATATAGGGCATGTGACCACATTAATTTTGTGCTGTTCCTGGACTTGCTGGGGGCTTGCTGCTGCTGGGGGCCCAGGGGGAACCGCCACAAGGGCTTGCCTCCCTGTTGGAGGGCCCTCTGTGCTGACCTCCCTGGGCCCAGTTATGCCCCATGGATCTTTGGACAGCTAGCGCCTCATGAGCGCTGTGCTTTATTTCCCCAAGGAAGAGGAGAGCGTGGGCTTTGCAGCACGGAGCTGCAGCCCTGTCAGAGGGAATCCCAACTTGGAGAATCCCCTGCTTTTTTGGGCATTTTCTAAAAGAGTGGGTGCCCACCCCGCATTGGTGTTATTTCAACAGCGGGAGCCTACCCCGCGTTATTGCTGTGTGATGGGAGCCCACCCCGTACTCTGAAATCGGCGAAGTGAATCATCGCGGCGACCCGGGGAAGAGGAGCACCGAAGAAATCCGGAAGTCTGGCACCAGTGCCTGACTGTGGGCGGGCCAACCGGAAGCGGAGATGTGCGGAGAGGTGCAGCTGTTGTTGGCAGGGCTCCCGGAAGAATGAGGAGAGCCCTGCGTGGGCCGGCAAGCAGGAGAGCCTGGGTCCAGTGGGAGCCCACCCCGCCTTTGTGGTCCTGCCTCGCGAGCCTCACGTAGAGGTCCTGGGTCCCAGGAAGGGGCCCGGTTGAAGTCAGGAGAGCGCGGCCGCTTGAGGCACAGTGTCGGAGCCTTACTCCCTGTCATCAGGAGACCAGAGGGCAACCAGAAGAGTCCCGGTGAGTGGGGGGGCTCTTGGATGTATCGCTGGTGCTGGAAGAGGCACCAGAAGTGCACGTGTTTGCTTGTCTCAAAGCCGCCGGCCAGACAGTGGGCAGCTGCAACGTTTTGGGCATTTCCGATTCCAGAGTCACCTAGTGTGGCCCCAACAGGTGCCAGTGCCCACAAGTGATTTTCTCAGTTGCACCGCCGTAGCGGGCAACTGCAACGTCTTGGGCAAGTGGTATCTTAGTCCCAGAAGAGGGGTTCAGGCGGCACAGTGGTGCCAGTTCTGATTTATTTCCTCAGTTGCGCCACTGTAGCGGGCAACTGCACAAAGGGGGCACTTTTTCATTGTTAGAGAGTCATAGAGAGGGGCTCCCGAGGGCACAGCGAGTGCCAGGGCCTACAGTGATTTTCACAGCTGCACAGCAATTAGTGCAAAAACCACAGTTGATGGACAGAATGCAGAACAATGTCATACATTCACCCCAGTACAGAGATCTGGGCCTAAATCCATCGTTTTTTTGCACCCCACACCAGCCCAGTTCAGACATGGCCATATGCAAATCAGTCTGAGCCTGTGCCTCATGGGAACAGTCCAGCCCGAACTGCCAAGCCATGCCTTCCCTGGACCGGAAACAAGCTTCCGAGGACCGGTTTCTGGCATTCCAGCCGGCTTGTTTGACTCCAGTGGTGTGGAGAGCATGGGACTCACGTCTGAGCATACCCATCCCCCTCGGGGTGACAAATGCAAAAACCACAGTTGATGGACAGAATGCAGAACAACGTCATACATTCACCCCAGTACAGAGATCTGGGCCTAAATCCATCGTTTTTTTGCACTCCACACCACCCCAGTTCAGACATGGCCATATGCAAATCAGTCTGACCCTGTGCCTCATGGGAACAGTCCAGCCCGAACTGCCAAGCCATGCCATCCCTGGACCGGAAACAAGCTTCCGAGGACCGGTTTCTGGCATTCCAGCCGTCTTCAGCCCGGCTTGTTTGAATCCAGTGGTGTGGAGAGCATGGGACTCACGTCTGAGCATACCCATCCCACTCGGGGTGACAAATGCAAAAACCACAGTTGATGAACAGAATGCAGAACAATGTCATACATTCACCCCAGTACAGAGATCTGGGCCTAAATCCATTGTTTTTTTGCACTCCACACCACCCCAGTTCAGCAATTAGTGGCAGATGCAAAGTTTAGGCCAGCGTAATTGCGCACTTTTGGATTCTGCTGCATTGGCAGGATGCCCTGACATTTTGGGACAGAGGGCATTTGAGCCCCTGCGAAAGGCAAGTTGGCCGGAGGGTCAGTTCTATATTGGTAGGGCGCAAGGCCTAAGGTGATTGTGTAATGTGATTAATGCTTGTGATGCCTGTGACATAATGTGTTTATGTTTAGGATGTTTATGCATAATGTGTTTATGCTGGTGAGGCCTAGTGCATAATGTGTTTATGCTAATGGGGTTTGGGCCTAATGTGGATTTGCCTAATGTCATGCTATGATATTTTAGGATGGTGTCTAATGTGACTGTGATAATGCTTAGATCAATATTGTACCAGTAGTTACTGGTTGTGGTTTATATTTATTTGCCTGTTCTCATGGTTCTGACCATGGCCCGATTGGCCTGGTCCTGTATATAATCCCCTGTGAATATTTCCTAGTGCCAGTTGGCACAGTGTAAATGTGTGATTATGTTTCTAATGTGTTACAAAGGGTATTTTTGATATAACCTTGTATGGAGTTATTTTTGTGGTGTGCCTAGTGTGTTGCTGCTATGAGTGTGTGTTGTGCAAACGCTTTACACATTGCCTCTGGGATACGCCTGACTGCTAGTGCCAAGCTACCAAGGGGATGAGCAGGGGTTATCATCAGTGTGTAACTCCCTTGCCCTGTCTAGAGTAGTGGTTTCTGCCTGGCTTTGGCACAAGCCTTAGCCAACCTGAAATCCCATTTCTAACAGATGACCTAGTGCTTTCCGTACCCCTTCTGAGGCCTCAAGCCTCATATGGATATTGATACTTTGTTTAATCACAGTGTGAAAATAATCGCCTCTAGGTACAGAGGAATTCACCACATAAACAAATAACAGGTAAGTGATTGAAAGACCTGTCTTCTACACCTTACAAAACAGTGTCAAATTTGAGAACAGGAGGGTATTGGAAGTATCTAGAATCACCCAAGAGGGAGTTTTTGAGGTGGTGGCTGCATGGTTTTTTACTGTCAGAAGCAGTGCTACACAGCAGAATTGGATGGGAGTGATGGCAGAACTTAAACAATCTGTGAACAGAGAGCTGGGAACACATTCAACTCCCTGTGCTAAGTGGTTAAAGTAGCTTCCATGTCTTCCATGGGTTGATAACACATTGGCCAGCCAGGACGGCTTCATAGGTGTGCTCTTTACAAGCTATAACCAGGCTTTGGGTTTGTATACCTGGTGCTGAGGACATTTCAAAGTGGCATTACTATTTTGTTCTACTTAGAGGTCTGCGCTGAGATGATTCTCTCCTTAGAAATAGGCTACTGTTTTTTTTAGACAACATCCAAACAAGGAACAACTAGAGAATTCCCAAAAATGACACCAGGTCAGAAAGTTGGTATCTATTTCATAAATTCATAGTTAATTTCTCAGCACAACGACAGCAACTCTTCTCACCCTAGTAAGTCGATAGATGATTTAAGTGTCTGTTATGAAAATTGTGGTTGGATCGACAATAAATAATCCGTCAGACTTTGCAAATTTTAAGAAATGCCTTTATTCTTTCCCAACATGCATCACACTGCCTATTATCTAAGAAAAGCACTGGAAACATGGCTCTCCACCATTTAGATATCTTCACTTCAATGGTTACAAACCGAGAGCTGCATACATGTCAAACTTAGCTGTATTTTCTCCATGTTGCACGATTGAGGCCAGGCCTTCCGAAAGAAAAATCAAGACCCCCCCCTTCTTTCTACGATTGTTTGCTCCACATTCCTACATCTTCTTGACGCAAAAGGGTCAACCTCCTCACTAAAGTAGGCAGCACATTTTATGGTTCACATCTTGCTTCATTGGATTGAAGAGCCTATTGGGGGCAAAACTCTGATGCCATGTCAGCTTCACAAGGAAGGGTCTGTTGTGATTCTGAACGAGAAGAGGATAGTTCTAAGCAGGAAGCTGTAGTTAAGCTCTCCTTTAGAAAGACTTAATTTCAAGATGGCCACATAGCACGAACTTCACTTGAAGATGGTCACCAGAGTTCAACACCATTCCAGAAAGTTCCTTCAAGAGATTGGCTGGCCCCTCTCTATCGGTAGTTTCTGTCCTAACAGTATATGAAGAGTACCATTGAGTCACAACTCCTCCAATTTGCTCTTGCTGTTCGATTCTTTGTTCTAGCTCCGGTTCCTACTCCAACTCATCTCCAGTTCCTGCTTACTGCAGCCCCATCTGCCCCCGCTCCTGCTTGTCCAGCGCTACCATCTTCCACTTCAACTCTACTCCAGCTAGGGTTGCCCCATTTCCAGACAAAAAATCTGTTCATGTTTTATCCTTCTACAAGGCCTGGATATGATCCCAAGAAAAACTTTATATGAAATCACCTGTATTCATTGTTAGCATGGCCTTTCTGTCTTTGTTTACTTTCATGTAATCAGACAGGAGCCATTAAGGCAGCTGTAGAACACATTTTAAAGTGATTTCTTCTTACACTTACTGTTTAAAATATGTATTGATAAGGGATAAAAAATACAGAGTTTTGGTTATTTTCCTACAGCGAAGACATTAAAATACTGGTCATGCTGGTATAAAACCAGCCAGGTGGCAACCCTAGCTCCAGTCTTCCTCGTTTTAGCTGCAGCTTTGCTTTGGTCCTGGTCTTACTCTAGCCCTGCGTTAGGTGTTCTGCTCCAATTCTGCTCCATTCCTGGTCTTACTCCAGCTCTGCTCCAGTCTTGGGCTTACTGCAGCTCTGCTCCAGGCCTGCCAGACTTCAGTCTGGCAAGAACTGTGCTGTGTCCTACTATTGGGACACAGCACTTCAGAGGTTATCTGTAGCCCCGGGTTTTTCCTCCTTGTCAGACACTCATTTCTAGAAGGCATCGCCTCTGTACCCCACCGTGACAGAAAATGTGGCATTGGAAACAGATGACCTTTTCCTCAGAGCCTCGAAGAAGGGGGTGAAGGATCAATCTCTACATCCAGTCCTTGGCATGACCAGCTGGGGTTAAATGTACCTGGCCTCGCACTTTGCAGAGTCCCACTCTGCAGCTCTGCGGGGAATGAGAATTTGATACCTTTTCTGATCACTTAGATACTTATCTCATTCATCTATTTTGGATCGATTATTTTCTGTCATTGAGTAAAAGACAAACCCCGCATAGGTTAAATAAACCCCATAGACTGACGCAACTCTGAAGAACCACTTACAACTGATAAAGTTTGAAAAGTTTAATATAAAATTAATATCAATTGCATATACAATCCTCTCAGGATAAGATTCAACAAGTATACAGGAATTAAAAGGAACATAAATTCCCTAAAGAACCTCAGTCTACAAAAGAATACGATTAAAATCAATTCCAGAATCAACAAATTAAAAGCATAGACACAAAAAGTGGTTCCGTTGCGTCATCTACAAAAAGAATAAACAAGTTAATTCTGTCCCTACTCTATACTAGGTGACATCCCTACTTCGCAAGTTTCTTACCTAAAGAAGGTGTCAGCAGTTTGACTTCCAAAGAAGTTCAAACTCTCTTAGCCTCTAATGTTAACTTATGTCGAGAAACAGTATCCTCTCTGCCTACCCATCCGCTCTCTAAGGGTCCTCGGCCTACTGTTCTCCTGCGCTCTGTTCTCTCTCTGCGCTCTGAGCTCTTCGCTAACTTCTCCCCGGGGTACTGTCCCTAAATACACAATCACAGTATGGGTGGAACGCCCCTTGACGCCCACCACGTACACATTTACACATGATGTCATTTCTGGTTCTTTCCATAGCTTCATCTCTTCGCGTCGTCCGTTAAGTTGACCTTGCTTCTTAGGCACCATCTTCGTCTTCTTGCTGGTGACTTCATTGACATTCCAGTTGACACTTTCAGAGCAAAGTCTATCACCTCAACAGAACTCCATTCTTTACGATTGTGATCGTAACCTCGTTTGGTCCTGTGAACGGTCATTTCTAAACAAGACCCAAATTCCAGGCGTCTCTTATCTCACTTAGGCCATAAACTTCGTCCAACATTGTCACCTTAAATCTAGCAAGACCTTTGACTCTTGTCTCGCACATTCAGATCAAGGCTATCCCCTGTTCCTGTGAGCCCACTAAATTACATACAGCGGACTACACTCCTGCGAACTCTTGGTCAGTTAGGTTAAAATCACACATGACCAAACTTTTCTAACATTCCTACAAAACCCTTCTACACCGTATAACCTTTAACACACATGTATATATAATCGATTTTAGCAAATCAGTGATCATACTTAAATGCATTTTACATAGAATACAACGTTTACTCTCGTTTCTACACAGTGCTATATAATCTACACATTTCTTCACTTTATATTTCGTCTTCTTTCTCCGTCTAATGATTACATACGTCCATGAATTCTGGTTTTGCACGTTCTGCTGTTCTTAAGCATTTCTATACATTTCTATATTAGCCCACTATGTATACGGGCCTTTCTAATTCTAATACTTTATAGAGTAGATACAGATACATTTCCTATTACATTGGTTACATCGGCTAATTTTACGCTACAAGTGTTAACTTCACGTTATAGATTCTACGTTTGCGTTATGTGCTTGTGAATATGGTACAGATATATTTTTCATTCAAATTGCGCTCTCTCAGTTCCCCCCTTTGATGACCTCTGGGGTCATCACTAAATTCAATTTGAATGATACTTTACACTGAACTAGTTACAAGGTTCCCTCTCTTTATCGTCTCGAGAGCTCTTAAACTTTTATACTGTTGATCCTGTAAAGCAGCTAATCTCCTTTCTTGCTCTCTCATGGACCTTTGTAACCGGTTCGACCTATACCATTTATACAGTTTCACTAACCCCAACAATGTAATTATGCAAATCAATATTATCAATACAGGTTTTAATATGTACCACACAACGCTTTTCCCAAGGTTGGCAAACCAATTTCCAACTTTTCCCACTCCATGTCCTACTTTTTCCCAAACATTTACTTTTGTTAAATCTTCGATTTCTTGGTGTATCTGTGTAATGTTCCGTATGACTTTCTCAAGTGGTTTTGAATTGTCTGGAATGTAAGTACAACATTCTTGGACCTTCAAAGCCTTGCAAACTCCGCCCTCTTTTGCTAGCAGTACATCTAAAGCAAGACGGTTCTGAAGAACCATTGCCCTAATCGACTGCATCTCTCCTTCTACTAGCATCAATGACCTTGCAGTACTTGCAGACAATCTATCTACAACTGTAGCTAATCTCCTGATCTTAACATCGTTAAGTATTAAACCTAACATAGGAAACATTGCTCCAAATATGTCTCCAACTACTTCAGCATCTCCTATTTCCCTTTTCGTTCTTGTCGAAGCCTTTCCTTCTATGATCGCTAAATCCTTTGCATGATATATTTTGGGGAAGACAATTGCCAAGTAACACGAACCATACCAATTGTCAGGCAGTTTTACATAGGCATTTCTTCCACATACAAAATATACATTAGGAATCGCTTGCATCCCTTTCATAAAATCTTTCGTATAGTACTCTAACCTAAAAGCATGTTCGCAATTTACTTCACCTACAAATACACTCTCATAGTATGTCTTGCTTCGAGTTAAACATAACTTTCCTTTCTGCGTTCTATCCAAAGCTATTGGACCATTGCTACCCTTCTTCTTGTGCGCTTTTTCTTCTTCGGTCCAGTCTGTTTTCCACTGTCCTGGCATTTTTAGAATCTTCTGCCTTCTGTACCGGTCATCTACTTGTCCTATGAACTTTTTCTCAACTTCTTACACTTTGCAAGTCAGATTATTTCTGCGTGCATATGAAGTATCTAATGTATCCCAAGGAAGAAAGAATTTTGTTAATCTGTCTTCCTTTTTATAATAGTCCACTTATTCATTTGTTTATAATTCGGGACTTCAGGCAGTACCGAATCATAATTTGAAAAGTAGTACTCGAACCCTTCTCTACCATAAAATATACTGAGCAATAAACTACATGTTATCCCATAAGTCAGTGGGAGATGATGATATCTGATGCCTTCGTCTACGGAAGCCGGCAATTGCATGCATACATAACAATCTTTGGCCTCCATGGCATCAATATACTCATATAATAACTTGGCATATGCATTTGACCTAAAATTTCCCTGCGACTCGTCTACGTGTAACCTACGAGCTTCATTTGCCAGTAACGTCTTTTCACGGATGACATTGCTCTCCTCCTTCTTTCCAACAAGAGCAGGTTTCAAAGTCGTTATAGGCTTTACATCTGTTGTCTCCTTTTCACTTACATGTCCTACCATATATGATGTGGTAACTACTATAATAATGAGAAAAATTACTACCGCTATTAGTGTACCTATTATGCATTTGGCTTTTCGGTTTGGGTTGCCATTCTCCATGTTATCAAACAAGGTAGCTCCTTCCTTTTCGAGGAAAAGTTTTCTTTTTCAGATCTTTACTTGCTTTATTTGCTTTCTCAGTCTGTAAAGTGCTCTTAATCAACAAAAAGTCTCTTTTTCACAACAATGTCTTTTTTATCTTCAGCAATAGACAACCCTAACCCTTCTCCGTCCTCTAAATGTAATCCCTAATTTTATTCTTCTTTCCACTCGGCGCTAGGTTATCTTCTTCTTTATAGCTTAAGCACAAAAGTCTTTATGCATCTACAATGATTCTCGTACCTGCAGCTCTAATAACATGTTCCAATAATTCTAAACGAATGACTTTTTCTTCTTGTTCTGGTATTTGATGACCAAAAGTCGGAAACTCTAACCGATTTAGTACTAGATCTTTGATCCGACTCAGGTAAGGGGGTATGGGAAGTGTGAAAGTCAGTAACGCCTCAGTCTCGATTCCAGGCGTCAACATCCATATCTCCACTGCCACAAATGGATCGAGATTGATCACTTTCACTTCTTTCACTCTCCCAGATTTCTGTCCCCAAGGCATCTGCTAGATAAGTCCACTCTGGGGTGGCGTACCTTCTGCAGGGCACACGTACCCTTCTTGATCTTCTCGGACTCTCAGAGCCTGAATCCGTAATTTCTTCTTCTTGATCCGACTCTTCAGAGATCGGGACAAGGGTTCTCTCTTGATTTGCTTTTAAGCTTGGCCTTCTCCTTCTCTCCGGCCAACTAGCTTCGTCACTCCTTGTCCTCCTGCTCCTTGTTCTTGGACTTGTCTCTTGATCACTTGCAGCTTGTTCGGTATCTGATTCGAACTCCCAGGTACTCTCTTCTTCTGAGACGACTTCGGTCTCACTGGTGTCCTGACCGTCGTCAGCCTGCTCCGACACAGGCTCAGCCTCTTCGATCACCTCTACAGCTTGGCTTTCCCCCTCTGTGGCTTCTCCGCTTTCTGCTGGATTCTCATCCGAGAGAGGAGCTGTTTCTTCCAGAGGTGTTGGCACTCTTCGGGTGTGTGAGGCGTGTATCCAGTTGGGCAAGCCTCCACACTTTACTGCAGTGTTCGTAACTAGTATGACTTGGAACGGTCCTCGCCAACGCACGTCTAGACAGTTCTTCCTGACATGCTTCTTCACCAGGACCCAGTCCCCCGGACACAGGTCATGGCACAAGTCTTGTGCTGATGGAACCTCTGCAGCCTGGACCTGGAGGGACACAGAATGAATGGCATCAGATAGTCCCTTGCAGTAGTCCAAGATCAAATCGTCTGTGATGTTCAACAACGCTGCAGTCGGAACCGATGGCAATCTCATGGCTCTTCCCATTAGCACCTCGTGTGGAGAGAGACCTGTTCTTCTATCTGGTGTGCTACGTATGCTCATAAGAACCAATGGAAGTGCATCAGGCCAACTCAGAGATGTCGATGAACAAACTTTGGCAAGTCTGGATTTAATTGTGCTGTTGATTTGCTCTACAATCCCCGAAGCTTCTGGTCGATAACTACAGTGGAGCTTCTGGTCAATACTCAAGGCTGAACATAGCATCTTCACTATTTCGCTGTTGAAATGAGTTCCTCTGTCCGATTCCAAAGAGGATGGCACCCCAAACCTCGGTATCAACTCTCTAAGCAACAATTTTGCTACTGTAAGTGTATCGCACCTACGTGTAGGGTAAGCTTCAACCCATCTAGAAAATATACAGACAATCACTAAGACATATCTGAGTCGATTGCACTTGGGCATTTCAATAAAATCCAGCTGCATTCTATTGAAAGGCCCCCCAGACCTCCCTATGTGACTCAATGTGACTGGTGTTCTCTTTCCCACGTTTAGTTGCTGACAGATAGTACAACGCTGACATACTGCTTCTGCCGCTACTCTAAATTTCGGATTAAACCACGTTTGTCTGAATACTCTCACCATAGCATCTCTACCTATGTGTGCTGATCCATGCAATTTCCTTGCCATTGGACTAACAAGTTCGTTTGGTAAAACTGCTCTCCCATCTGCAGAAATCCAAAAATTCATTTCACTTTTAGTACATCCAGCTGTTTCCCAGCCCTTTTTCTCATCATCTGGTGCATTTTCCTGAACACACTTTAATTCGTCCCACGTATCTACAGTGTCTAACAACATAGTCAACTCAGTTCTTTCTTGTATTCCCCCCACTTCTACATTGGTGTGAGAATAACCTTGTTCTGCACAATAACATGCTACTTCATCTGCGTAACGGTTGCCTTGCGACACAAAGTCGGTATTCTTCGTGTGCGCGGCGCATTTGACAACCGCTATGGCTGTCGGACCTTGTAATGCCTCTAACAATAATCTCACGAATTCTCCATTCCTAATAGGAGAACCCGAGGAGGTCATGTAACCTCTTTGAGACCATAACTGCCCATAGTCGTGAACTACCCCGAAACCATACTGGCTATCGGTGTAAATGGTGACTCGAATTTTATTACCTGCCAAACAGGCACGGGTCAAAGCAATAATTTCAGCTACCTGAGCGGAGTGTACTCCTTCCAGGCAGGCGGCTTCCACAACTCTGGTAATTGTACAAACTGCATATGCTGCTCTCAGCTGACCGATATCGTCTCTTACGCATGAACCATCAACAAAGAATATTTCATCGGGGTCAGTCAATGGTTCATCTACGATATCTGGTCTCGGTTTGGTGCATAGTTCAGTCACATCAAGGCAGTCATGATCTGTACAGATTTCATCATCAATATCATTTGGAAGTGGCATCAAAGTAGCAGGATTCAAGACAGAGCATCTCTTTAGGGTCACATTCTCAGCAGCCAATATGACTTGCTCGTAGCGTGTGAGCCTACTATTCGTCAGATGCTGAGTCTTAGTCCTGGTCATTAACAATTCCACAGAATGCGGTATGTACACCACTAACTGATGTCCCATTACCACATTTTCACATCTTTCAATGCTGACACCCGTTGCAGCAACGGATTTGAGACATCCGGGCAACGCTGCGGCTACTGGATCTAATGTAGCCGAAAAGTAAGCAACTGGCCTACGCGCGTTCCCGTGTATCTGGGCCAAAACTGCTAAAGCGCAACCTTCTCTTTCGCTGCAGTAAAGCAAGAAGGGCTTTTCGTAATCAGGCATTCCCAAAGCCGGGGCACGACACAAGTCCTCCCTCAGCTGCAAAAATGCCATCAAACAATCCTTGTCCCATGGTACCGGATCACTTACTCCTTTGTGCGTCAGTTGTAGTAACGGTTTTGCCTTCAGTGAAAAGTTGGCTATCCACTGCCGACAATAACCGACCATGCCTAGAAACATCCTGACTTCTCTTTGTGTTTTAGGCGCGTTCATTTTCATGATCGCCTCTATTCTGTCTGGAGACACCTTCCGTTTTCCCTTTTCAATCCTGTGGCCCAAGTATTGCACTTCAGTGAGACAATACTGTAATTTTCTTGGAGACACCTTGTGTCCGTTCTCGGCCAAGTGATTTAACAAGGTGATGGTGTCTACCTTGCAAGCTTCCTCAGTTTCTGACGCCACTAGGAGGTCGTCTATGTACTGGACTAGAACCGAGTTCTTGGGCAGTACTAGACTTTCAAGATTTTTCTTCAGCAGCTGGTTAAAAATCGATGGGCTTTCTGTATACCCCTGGGGAATACGACACCATGTTAAAACGCGTTTTTCCAGCTTAAAGGCGAACAAATACTGGCTCTCCTCATCTAAGGGGATTGAAAAGAAAGCCTGACACAAGTCTATCACTGTGAACCATTCAGCTTGGAACGGTATCTGAAACAATATCACTGATGGATTCGGTACCACTGGACAACATGAAACAACGATATTATTAATCTTTCGAAGGTCCTGCACTATTCTGTATTTCCCACTAGGCTTCTGCAAACCCATAATCGGGGAGTTACATGGACTTCCCACGATCTCTTTCAGTATTCCCTGTTTAATCATGGATTCGATCACAGGCTTTATTCCTGCAATTGTCTCCGGTGTCAACTTATATTGTGGTGTTCTTGGATACTCGGCATTGGGTTTTACCATGATCTTTACCGGTTCTACCCCTTTGATCAGACCTATTTCTTCTCCAGTAAAATCCCACACCTCAGCTGACACTGTCTCCTTCAAATCCTGTGGAAGCTCCTCCACCGTTAGGGTAGGATACAGTTCCACGCATTCCTGCGAGTTTACAACCTTAAAATCGGCATCATCATCGTTAGTCTGCACTTCTACTCCTTCAGGTGTGCAATATATTGTGCAATTTAATTTACACAACAGATCTCTTCCTAGTAGACACACAGGGCTAGAATCACAGATCACAAACTGATGTTCATCACTGTAATTTCCTATCTTCACTGACACTGGTTCAGTCAGAGGATTCGTCATTCTCCTGTTTGCGACTCCTACCACCTGAATCGTCTCTCCCGACATTGGCAAACCTGGGACTACCGCCGATCTCAAAGTGGATCGAGTGGCCCCCGTATCCACCAAAAAGGTCGTAGGACATCCAGCCACCTCAGCCTCTACGTATGGTCCTCTCTGGTCTACTTCCAGGGCTGCTCCTAGAGTACAGTCTTCTTCCCTATTCACTCGTTGCCCTGTAAGAGAATCAACGTAGTAGCATTCTTCTCCTCCTACGAACAGTGGCAGTTGTCTATAGGTTTTCCCTCCATTTGCAATGCGAGGCGGTTGAGGGAACGGTGCTCGAGGAGTCTGAGTCCCCCCTTTGATAAACTTTCCCTTCGGGACTGCTGTTCCCTTTACCATACTGGTTTGAACTTCATCCTCCTCCTGTTCTAATTCCCCCGTCTCGACATTATAAGGACACTCGCGTCTCTAATGTCCCACCTCGTTACACTGATGGCACCTCGTTGTCTTTTTCAGTGTTGCGATATCTACCCTCGGTCTCGGTTTTTCTTCCTCATCTCTGCTTTGATTATTCTGTTTCTTTCCTAGTGTTCCTGTTCCCTGTTGCCGCTGTCCACCCTTTCCAGCTGATTGCATCTGCACCAACATCAGCTTTTCCTTAAGTTTCTTTGCTTTTGAGTCTATCTCATCGCTACAGTACCTCGCATACCTCAGAATCTCATCTAAAGGTTTGTTCTGCCAACAAATCAAATGCTGTTGAATCATCAGGCTTATGTCTGGCCTCAATCCTAGGACGAACTTCGACACAAACTGTCCTATGTCTTTGGGGTCCATTACATCCAACCCACTGTACTGTTTGAATGCTTTCAGCAATCTCTCATAGAACTCGTGAACTGTCTCTTTAGGTTCCTGAGTTGTTCGATCTATCTTAACCCAGTCTATGTCCTGTACCGGCACCTTCTCTTTTAACCATGCAATTACCCTCTCGTACTTTTCCATGACTCTCTCTGATGGACCATTCGTCTGGGCATCCCGCGCGGGTTCACAAATGGGCCATTCGACACTAAGTTTGCATGCCGTCCACAAATCTCCGGGTACTACGATATCAAACAGAGTGTTCAAATCGATCCACAGTACCTTAGAGATCTTCACAAACCTCTCTACCTGCTTATACCACTCGACGGGATTCTCCCTGAGCTTTGGAAAGGAATTGGTAAATGCCGCTAAATCCCCCCTACTCCAGGGTACATGCACGTAGCTCCCGTTCGCGATTTCTCGCAAAGGAAAAGCTTCCATTCGCATTAGCTCTCCATCTTGGGACCTCGCAAGTGTACTCCTCCTGACGGATCCCCTCTTAGACCATCTTTCCTCCCATTTATCCAAATCCCTCCATACTCTGATACTCAGGATCAGTTCCTTTATGTGTACTTTCAGCCCAATCGTCCTACGCTCATCTAGATCTTGATCCGTGCAATTTAGCCTATGGTTGCCCTGTAAAGCTTTAGTTCGTGACATGTCTATCATATACCTGTCTGCCAATTCAGATAATTTTTCATGAACGGACCTCGCTTTCCGAGTAACGTCCTTAGACATAAACAGTATTTCATCATGATCATACAGCTCTATCCTTTCCATTGGCAATGTGCCGTCTATGATTTCATCCAAGTCTGATTTTAAACTCATTACATCAAGCCGTTTTGCTTTTATCTCGGCTCACAGTACCTCACCCCTAGGTGGTTCGTATACATCCCTCTCACCCCCACTACGAGCCCTACGTCTCGGTGCAGGTGAGTTATGAGGCGTCCTTCTTGCTTCTCTTTGTTCCCACCTCTCTAGATCCCAAGCTCTCCCATCCTCCCTTGGGGTATGGTGGAACAATGTTCTATCCCCCATTACTGCGTTCTGTCTTTTCGGCTCGGTCTCTCTAGATGCAAGATAGGATCCTCCGTTCTGTTCTACATCACTGCAACTCCCTTGCTGTCTGGTGTCACTCAATAAACGATAAGGTCCTTCACGGTCCTCCATGTTCCCGCGATCCCGTCCGTGATCACTGGATGTATGGCGAGACCTTTCGCGACTCTCTATATTCTCGTGACTCCAATGTCGCACGTTTTCTCCCGGGGCATGGTGAGTGCACCTGAAACTATCTCGGTACTCCTGCGTCTTTCGTTCTCCCTCACTAAGAATGAGGCGAGGCACTCCCCCACACCCTGCGCTCTTGTCTTCACACATTTGTCTAGTGCCACCGATGGTATGGCAAGTATCTCCCTTGCTTCCTTGACTCCCTCCCTCCCACTCCGGGCTGCTTTCGCCAGCTCCGCAGTGAGAGAGGATCCTGTTATCCTGATCTCTCCATTCTGCTTCTGTTTCTAACTTTTTATTCTGAGTCTCTTCGGCAGCATCCCATTCTTTCAAATACTCCCTTAATTCCTTAAAGGTTTTCGGTTTCGGTCCCCTCAGATCCATCTGTCCTCTCTCTCTCTTTTCTATCCAGGGACCCGTTGCTGAATCGAATGGGGTACTCCGACTCCTTGGTCCTAGCAATTGCCTTTGGGAATTGATCGTATTATTCCTACTTTCCATCTCTGCCCTTTCCCTGTCCCATCGTGCCTGTTCCTCCTGCTGAACTCCCTCTGGGTTGTATATTGACACTATAGGACCTATGGTAACAGGTACTTGTAGAGCATCCGGCAATTGATACGACCTTGCATGCTGTGTTTCTGGCACCTTCTGGACCACGAATCTTCCTACTACTCTCTGTACGGGACTAGATTGAGGTACTTCCTCACCTTTCTTGGAATCCCACTCTGATGTGGGGAGCGGTTTATATTCCCCCCACCTAGCCCCATCCCCTTGCTGTAGTTCGGGACTTTCGGCTTCTCTGTTGTACGGAGGTGGTCTATCTAATAATAGCCTCTCTATCAGATCCTCATCTGGCTCGCTATCCTCATCTTCCTCTAGAGGTTTCTTTTCTCCCGTAGTCTCTAGCATTGTGAACAATTTGTCTGCTTCTATTTTTTGCACCCTCCACTTTTTAGCTTCATCGTCCCATTTAGCATCCTGCACTGCTTTTACCGATCGTCTCACTCTTTCTTGGCGTCTATTCAAGCTCTTTTCGTGTGCCGTTCTAAACCATGCACTAAGGGCTTCGAACTGTGTTGGTCTCGGTAGAGGTCTCGTTGCTAGCATTACCGCTTTCAGTTGGTTCAATACTTCTAGCTTAAACGTCCCGTATCTCGGGAACGTCAGTTCCTTATTCCCTTCTGTTAGCTTATTCCACTCGGAGATCCATAGTATCGAGTGTAAGCCTACATTCACTGCCATATGGTAAGCTGGTGTGCTTTCTGGTGGAGCTTCTTCTCCTGCATACAAGTTTCCTCTATCTCTCTTAAAGATCGCCCTTAAACGTTTAAAACACTTCATTTTCAATAATCTACGATTTTCCTTTTCTCTTCCTTGTTTACGTCCTGATAACAAACCACCAATCCCTGTGCGGCTCTCGCTGATCAGCCTATTCCAGCGCGACTCTACACTGACCGACCAATCTCAGCGCGGCTCTACGCTGACGTCACTCGTCCCCTCAGCAGCAGTTCCTCTTCTTTCTCAGCTCGTCTCACGATCTTGCATGCGTTTTCATTCATACGCCGAAAAATGACTACTTCCGTCCAAGCGATCACTTTTCTTGACTGTACGTCCACAGTCTAACTGTAATTTTCACCTCAACTGGCGAGACGTCTTCCTCTCACTTCAGACGCTCGCCTTAACTGATAGGTTACTTACACACAGTAAACGTCCGACCAGCGTCCGTTACTCATACACTCACTCTGTCACTCCCCCTATCATCGGTCCTTCGGGCGATCAATGGTACCTCATGACCCCCTTTACAATGGTAGACAATTACTCTGGGTGTTCGATACACCCGAACCACTTAAGCCCTTCCTTGGATCTTAAGATTTTATCCGGTTGCGCGCGCTCACAACCTTCCCTCAATCACACTACAGGCATTCAACTCCGCTTGACATTACGACACAGGTACAACACAAAACACCGCAATCTGGCAACGCATGACCCTTATACTCACTCTCGACCGACTCTGCTGCTTTTCTCTCGCACCGTCAGCACCTTCTTCGGCAGGGATTCTTCTTCTGGTAGTCGATGACTAGGGACCTTGGGGTAATCTAGACCTGACCTAGGTTGTCTTCCTCAAGAAGAAAACCATCTTTCTCTGCTACCAACTGCGGGGAATGAGAATTTGATACCTTTTCTGATCACTTAGATACTTATCTCATTCATCTATTTTGGATCGATTATTTTCTGTCATTGAGTAAAAGACAAACCCCGCATAGGTTAAATAAACCCCATAGACTGACGCAACTCTGAAGAACCACTTACAACTGATAAAGTTTGAAAAGTTTAATATAAAATTAATATCAATTGCATATACAATCCTCTCAGGATAAGATTCAACAAGTATACAGGAATTAAAAGGAACATAAATTCCCTAAAGAACCTCAGTCTACAAAAGAATATGATTAAAATCAATTCCAGAATCAACAAATTAAAAGCATAGACACAAAAAGTGGTTCCGTTGCGTCATCTACAAAAAGAATAAACAAGTTAATTCTGTCCCTACTCTATACTAGGTGACATCCCTACTTCGCAAGTTCCTTACCTAAAGAAGGTGTCAGCAGTTTGACTTCCAAAGAAGTTCAAACTCTCTTAGCCTCTAATGGTAACTTATGTCGAGAAACAGTATCCTCTCTGCCTACCCATCCGCTCTTTAAGGGTCCTCGGCCTACTGTTCTCTTGCGCTCTGTTCTCTCTCTGCGCTCTGAGCTCTTCGCTAACTTCTCCCCGGGGTACTGTCCCTAAATACACAATCACAGTATGGGTGGAACGCCCCTTGACGCCCACCACGTACACATTTACACATGATGTCATTTCTGGTTCTTTCCATAGCTTCATCTCTTCGCGTCGTCCGTTAAGTTGACCTTGCTTCTTAGGCACCATCTTCGTCTTCTTGCTGGTGACTTCATTGACATTCCAGTTGACACTTTCAGAGCAAAGTCTATCACCTCAACAGAACTCCATTCTTTACGATTGTGATCGTAACCTCGTTTGGTCCTGTGAACGGTCATTTCTAAACAAGACCCAAATTCCAGGCGTCTCTTATCTCACTTAGGCCATAAACTTCGTCCAACATTGTCACCTTAAATCTAGCAAGACCTTTGACTCTTGTCTCGCACATTCAGATCAAGGCTATCCCCTGTTCCTGTGAGCCCACTAAATTACATACAGCGGACTACACTCCTGCGAACTCTTGGTCAGTTAGGTTAAAATCACACATGACCAAACTTTTCTAACATTCCTACAAAACCCTTCTACACCGTATAACCTTTAACACACATGTATATATAATCGATTTTAGCAAATCAGTGATCATACTTAAATGCATTTTACATAGAATACAACGTTTACTCTCGTTTCTACACAGTGCTATATAATCTACACATTTCTTCACTTTATATTTCGTCTTCTTTCTCCGTCTAATGATTACATACGTCCATGAATTCTGGTTTTGCACGTTCTGCTGTTCTTAAGCATTTCTATACATTTCTATATTAGCCCACTATGTATACGGGCCTTTCTAATTCTAATACTTTATAGAGTAGATACAGATACATTTCCTATTACATTGGTTACATCGGCTAATTTTACGCTACAAGTGTTAACTTCACGTTATAGATTCTACGTTTGCGTTATGTGCTTGTGAATATGGTACAGATATATTTTTCATTCAAATTGCGCTCTCTCAGCTCCTTGAAGGCCAGTGACAAAATCTGAATTCAGAATTAATGAAAGAATATAACAAGGCGCGCCTGGTACCATGTAATATCAGTTTATGGTAGGAAGTGAGGAAGAGGAGATGTATTTTGCTGTTTTGAGCCAGGTCATGATGTGACCCTTGGTTTTTATTATATTTTAATGTTCAGGTTTCAAGTCTGATTTGAAAAACAAACAAATCAAAACTAAGATCTTACCACATACCTCCACTGATTTCTCACAAGATCAGCTCTTTCATTTTTCTCAGCAGTCCCAGAGCTGACTTAAAAGGTAAGGAAATATTCAATTATTATAGACAAGGACAGACCTATGGTAAAGTGCATTTTATAATGTACATTGTAAAATTATCACTCAGTTTCAGGATTTCTGACATTTAAATATTAAAAGTCGGAGCCATATTGTAATGCTTTGGAAAAGCAACACGCAGTTCCCAGTTCTGGACTGTCAAGGCTTGCCCCATGCGGGGTGGAGGCGCAGGGACAGAGTCTTGTGTGGTTATCAGTAATGGCATTTTAGAAGAGCCTGCAGAGTGGGATTGACAGCGCTGCCTGGGGGCGGTAACATCACAGGGTACTGTAAGTTAATGATTTTTGTAGCTTGTTCTGTGTCCCAGAGCAGGCAGATCAGGGAACTAGCGTTACATGGGACTATATATATGTAGGTGTACTGAACAGTTCTAGGTGAACTCAAGTACTGGAATAGCAGCAGCTGCTGCAGGACAGGACTGAGGTGCATCAGTGGAGGTGTTGGATTCTGTCTACCACTAGAAGGGTTGGGGTGATGCAGAGAATGAGTAAGGTCTTTTGAAACACCTATATGTAACTCAGAATAGTAGAATGGCAGGGGTGACTAAAGGGCAAGACAAGTTTTATTGCCTATGTCAAGTACTGTAAGAATGACATAGACTGCTGCCGGGTGCTATGGCTGGTCAAAGAGCCGTATGTATTTTCCTGTACAGTAACAGAAATGTTTACTTCTTGTCAGGTATCGAGATATTAATTGAGTTGTGTGTTCAATTACTAGGATACATTTGGCAATGTATATGCAGATCCAAAAACTAGAATCATTTGCGTGCGGCCTAGTGCGATGTAGGTGCATTGGAACAGTGCTATGTCTGTGACTTTGACCAGGAATGGCAGGGTAAACCTCTGGTTGTGGGAGGTAATTTCCAAGAATTATCGGACTGATCTAGAACTTGACGGGTGGAGTAGAGCCCATCATGGTGGCTTTCCTTTGCCACACTGACAGACCAGTGGTCATCTCTGTGCATAGAAGGGAACCCCATTGTGGTGGTTCTCCTCAACGTACTAAACGTTTGGTGTATGGCTGCTATCACTTTTGATGGCTGTTCAACAAACTTTTTTTGTTTTTAAAAAACACACTACCAAAGAGGGAGTTTGTTTTTGTTAAACAAAAAACGAATGCCCCCCACACTCTAGGAGTATCTTCCCTGGTAATGGAGATCTTTACTATTTTGTCATGTTCCTCACCACCAGGTTTTTCCTGGCTGTGATGTACAGGAAAGAAATACATTATACCATCCTCCCTAAATAGAGTGGACAGTGTATTGCCCTTCCTCTGGTGAATACTGGGCTCTCAAAGTAGATATTACTTTGACAGAGCCAACAGGGGCTCCATCAATAGAATACCTATGGTTCGCCTGTCTATACATGAGTGGAGGTGACTGGGGGTTTAGGAGGCACATTTGCAATGTCAAGCCCTGTGTGTTGTTCACACTGCTTATATAGTAATTCATTTGTCAAGGTAGGGCAGAGATTCTGTGATAGAGGTGTATAATCCCAGGGCTAGATTGCTTTCTTGTGTATTATGTGATATACTTCCACTGTGGTTGAATAAAGTCTTAACAGTTTACAGGGAAATGCTAAGAAATTGTTTGCAGGCATTACGTTTAACCTAACTATGCACATAAACACATTTTCTAGGGTGTAACCTATCCAGCATGTCATGGTATGTGGAGTAAATGGGCCCCTCCTTTGGAAAGAAGCAGGCTAGTAACAACATCATTTTGTGGTAAGTGTTCTGATTTGCATATTGTATTTATGCATTTATAAAACATGTTGAGGTTATCGAAACTGGGTTAAATATGTTCAAACATATACAAAAGAGGGCTGAACATTCCTTGAATACATGCAATTTTCCCATGTGTGTACAGCAATAGATTATAGGGCAGGTGGACAATAAGCCAACGTCCACACCTGCTGTGCTGCTGTTGATATATAACCACAACTCTGCGGCAAAACAGGCATTTCACCTTCGGCTGGACTATCCGACTTTCCCCCTGAGTTTCTGTGAGTTACAGAATTTCCAGGTACGTGGCCCTGCCTACTCATGGAAATTAAGTTTGTGAATGGATCCCCTGACCTCTCAAGCAAGCTTAAAGGGTGCTACATTCCAGTCCAATCAGCAGCTTCCTGAAGAGTGCAAAGAGGGGCGAGGCAGGACTCAGGAGTGAAAGAGAAAGCAGTGTGACGGAGGAGGAAGTAATAAACAGAAGGCCGATGAAGAGAAGCAGGGCAGAGAGAAACAGCGGGTGAAGTAAAACTTGCAATCCAGAGGCGCTGAAGCTGAACACAGCAACATGAGGTGTCTGACAGACAGAGTTCTAACTGCACACTAAGGGGTTTGATTAGAGCACAACAAGGCGGGTAGGCAGGTCCTGAAGAAGAACACATGGAGACAGAGGGGTCAAAAGAGAGCACATTCATATTGATTTGGTAGATGCAGCAGCTCATAAGGAGAATGAATGAATGAAGAATGCAATAAGGTTTGAGGCTATATAGGATAGCTACTAAACCTCTTAGAAACTTTGCTCTAGGTAACCAGGTACCCCAGGCCTGCCTACTGAGGATATGCAGGTGGCAAAGATTTCGGTGTGCTTTCGAAATAAAATTAGTACCATATCTGCTTACCCCAGGGATCCCTGGAACTGAAGACCTCATTGTTGCTGTGTTCACCTTCACACTGACATGAGTAATGCAGAAGATACAGAACTGAAAGTACAATGCACACTTGACCAATATCTTTTCACATAGCATGTCTGATAGGCAGATTATGGCGCTATAAACCAGAGATAACTATATTAAGGGAACAGTTAGAAATGCAGGATTATGGACTTCATTACCCAGATAATTAAGGGTTAGGGACTCTAATACTTGAGATGATTTCTATCTACAATATGTGCTCTGTTCTGTCACTGTTAAATGAGTGTTCCCCCTCTTCATGCTAGAGTGCAAATATAGTGGTGCATCCCTCTCTTAAACCATGGTTACAATTTTTTTTAACACAAACTAGCATGCAATTCTGTCGCCACAATGCTGATGAACATTGCTCACAAAATAATGGGGGCATGACATAAGGGTGAGGGAGGTGGGACATCCACCAAAAAGTGGTGAATGTCTTGACTGCCCTTTATAGAGTTAGAGAAACAGTGCACTCTAAATTGGGTGGACAGGATATCATTTGCGTTTTGGTGGATGTCTTGCGTCCTCCAAATTCTAAATTCATCCATAAGTCTATCCAGGGAGGACATATTCACTATTTCCCTACAAGGCCTCAGGCAGCTGTAGAAAGAGTGTGTCCAAAAAATGTGGGTCTTTCAAATCTCTCCACCCCAGTCAGTGACACATAATTAAATTAGACTTGTTTTCTAAATTGGCTGGATTATTAAACCTGGCAGTGTGAGATTTAAAGGTAATTCAGGCCTCCATCCTTCCCATGCCCTTTGTATCTCACCTAGTGTTCACTGACTCACACACTCCTCTTGACCAGCCCACGAATTCATATTGACATGATTCACCAATAATTCAGAGCCCTGCTCCCATAGAATATTCCTTTAACGTTTGGACCAGGTTGCTAACTTTTTAGAGATTCACAAAGAATCCCAGGAGTAGCTCAGGAACTGTACGAGGACCACTATATTTTCTTTCAATCTACACCATATTTGCTGTCAGTCTATTTTCGGGGCCATGTGTGCATGAATTAACCTTTGCACTTTTTTTGTTTGCCCAATGAAGGCTTCATCACATGCAGCAAATATTTAGAGCCGCAAAGAGGTGATCAGAACAGTCTTTTGGGTGTCATCTGAAATGGATAACATTTTCTGTGGTCTAATCAATTTCTAGGGTCATATGCTGGAGCAGTGATTGCCATGCCACTGGCAGGAATACTGGTACAGTACATTGGATGGCCATCCGTCTTTTATATTTACGGTAAGTTGGTATTCTCCTACCTCATCATAATGTCCCCCTTTTAACTTTAATATCAACAGCTTTCCTAAATTCGATTGATACTGGAGAGCCCTTAATGTGAAACGCAGGAGATTATTTTATGATGACATGAAGTCAAATCGGGCACCTCAAATTGGGAAACAAAATATCATGAAAAAACGTTTGAGAGATAATAACGTGGGAAACAAAAACGGGAAGTAGAAGATACGTAGGAATAATAGTTATAAGCTAAGGGGTAAGTTAAGGAAGGGTGAAAAATAAAATATTAAACATGGCTAGGCCAGTAGGTCTGGGGTCGTCCGACAGCTTTTTCTCAATTCTTGTTTTGTTATGTCATGACTTTTGCAAAACTTTATTGTTTCGAAAGCTGCAGGGAGTGTGTCATTCTAACATAAAATATGGACAAAACCCCCAAAAATGTTTTGGCCTAAGAAAATCACACATTACCGTAATACTCCCTGGCACTCAAGTGAACTACTCTGTGTATGGATGTGTTCCTTGTGGGAGGGCACCACAATATATACAAAACAGTGATGGGTGGAATACTTGAATTATTCTCAGCCTCTGGTAACCACTTGAGCCGCATCCCAACGTATTGTTACTCTGCACACCATGCCACCTCAGTTTGGACCCAGATATATGCAAATCAGTATCAACCCTGCTTCCATAGGAACAGTCCAGTCCGAACTGCCAAGCTTTCTTGTGAAAAGGCAGCATATCAAAACTCATAGTGAAGTGGGGTGACATGTTGTCCTTTGATGCTTGGTCTAGTACGTTGGAAAAAAGTGTGAATGACACAACCACAGGCAAATGGATGAAATGTGTCTGAAAACCCCTATAAGTAACTATGCCATGCATATCATTTTAGTAAAATCAAAAGGACTTGTCTGACACAGACCCAAAAAAGCCAAAAATTGTGATATTGCTCGTAGGTGGAACTCCCCTACTGCCCCTTCCCCAGTGGAGTGGAGGGCCGGAGTGGACTAGTGCTCTCAATTGGAGAAGCTCATCTGTACTGCACATGACTGTTCGCAAAAGCACGATAGGGCAGGGGGCTGGTGGGGGGCCATTTACGGTTTGGGAATGTGATTTATTCTGTGATTATCTGTTCTGTGATGGCGCTATACATTTGTAATTGTTTTCACAGCAGTGTTGTACAGAAATTGAATTAACATTCTGTTATAAAAAAGGCAAGTATTGTTCCATTGGCTACCAGCCGCTTGCCCTTGACAAAGAAAGAAGAAAGAAGGAAAGAAAGAAAAAGGCAGGAAGGAAAGAAAGAAAGAAAGAAATAAGGAAAGAAAGTATGCAAGAAAGAAGACAGGAAAAAAGGAAGGCAAGAAAGAAGGAATGTAAGAAGACAAAAAAGAATACAAGAAAGAAGGAAAGAAAGAACGCAAGAAAGAAAGAAAAACAGAAGAAAGGCAAGAAAGAAGTAAAAAAGATGGCAAGAAAGAAAGAAGGATAGGAAAACAGGCAAAAAGAAGGAAGGAAGGAAAGAAAGAAGAATATAAAGAATTAAAGCAAGAAACAAGGAAATAATATATTAAAGCGAGAAAGAAACACAGAATGGAAGAAAATAGAGTAAGAAAAAAATCAAAAGAAAGGGAGAGAAATAAGGATAGAAAGACACAAGGAAAGAGAGAAGGAAAGAAGGAAGACAGAAAGAAAGAAGGGAAGTAAGAAAGTAGAAAAGAAAAGCAATAGCGAAGGAATGAGTACAAGAAATAATAAATTTAAAGCAAGAACCAAGTTAAGAAAGAAGGCCAAAAGGAAAGAAATGAAGAAGGAAGGAAAGAAATAAGACAAGAGAGAAAGAAAGCACAAACAAAGGATAGAAGGAATGAAAGATAAAAGAAAGCAAGAAAGAAAGAAAGATGGCATGAAAGAATAAAACAAAAGACATAAACAACAAAGAAGAAATGAAAGAAAAAAGAAAGGAAGAAAGAAGCAAAGGACGAATGAAGGAATAAGGGAAACAAGGACTAAAAAAATGAAAGATAAAGAAACGAATGAAGGAAGAGATGAAAGAAAAAGTGAAAGAAAGAAAGTAATAAAGAGCAATGAATCATTGGTAAAATTGACTAGAGAATAAATGTGTTCTGAAGAATTGTCCACTTATTAATTCACATGTATAACATTGAAGCTTACAGTAACGTACTACCAAACAGTTTCAATTGGACGCAATCTGTCATGCTGTGAAATACCAGCAGCCAAACAGTAAACAAAGGACACTTTAGAAGGAATTTACAACATCATTGGCAGGAGACAGGAACCGCTAAAGCATGGCATGTGGCTTTTGCTCCCATCAAATATAAAGTGTCCTGCTGTTACATCAGACTCTAAACTCAAAAGCAACATCAAATTAATAAATAATAATAAAAAAAACATTGGCACAGAAGTAACTAGCTTGTATGCGGGTGGTCTCCTTGTCAAAGAGCAAAATGCAGTCACTCAAAGTGAATTTATCCATTGCCTGAAGCCGGCTGATCCCCTACCCAATGCTGTACGTTGAAGAGGAAGGAAGCAAACTGTGAATGGCACAGCAACAGACCAATGGATGAAGAAGCTCCATAAACCCCCACTTTAAATAAGTATTTTGTATGTATATTTAAAAAAAAAAAACATCAAAAGGTCTTGGGTAGCTCCAGACTTAAAAAGGCATGGTTAAAGCAAGGGGGTACAGGTAGTACCTCCTGTAAAAAGTAAGATTAACATTGAAGAGCAAAACAACAAATAGACAAATATAACTAAGTGAAAAGGATTGGGAGAAGAACTATAGAGAATATTAATAAAAATAAGGATTAAACAATTATAAGGAAACACAAGAATCAAAAAATATTTTTTTTACTTCAGATTAAAACAATAATCATAATATGAAATGAATGCCGAAACAATAACAAAAATCTAGTAACCAAATGTCGTTTGCTCCAAAAATGATGTCCCAAAATGAAAGTTAGAGTGATACACTAGGTGAAATCACTTGTAACAGAATCATAAATATAACTAATAATTAAAAACCAAATAACTCATGTGTTTACATTAAATATCACATTGAAAATAATTGTAGTAAAGGGTTGGAAGAAACAAGAGGGCTGTATTCAATTAAATGTCTTTAATCTTAGTCCTTGAGATTTGAGTCTGTTTCTATGTATGTGCCAAGGTCACATGGAACCATTACTTCTTCATGTACTTCTAAGAAGCACTGAGGAAAGGGAGACTCCATCTGGAAGACATGATGCTACTTCATGAAATAAAAATATAAGTTACTGAGTGCCTCCAAAACTCATCATGTCACAATTTGCTCCCTGCGCTCTCATGCTAACCACTAGGAGGCCTATCCGTGGTGCTTTCCAGTGTTCTAATAAAGTTTGGGACCTTCCACTGTACTTATTTCCTGGCTCTTGGACACTGTTTAGAAATTCCCATCCATTCCCGATCCATGGTGGATTTTGTAAAGCCAGTCTGCGCTTGCTAAAAACTCCATTACCTAGAATTCCCTGCTTTGCCTACACCCCTGCTTCTCTTTTGGATCCCCTTTCTCCTCTGACTCTCTGTGTGTTGTTGGGCAGCTCTGTACCCAGTATTTTGCCTACTTTGCCTTCCCTGGCACCAGTCCTTGCCAGAGTTCCTGACACATCAGGTTAAAGGAGAGTATAGCAACTTAATGTGTAGCAAGCCACTCACCAAGGCAGAACTCTCCCAGTCAAGGACAACAGAATAAGTAGAAGTGAAGATGGCTGAGGGAGAAAGAGGGGCAATGGACCTCAACCAGGATTGTGAAATCGGCATTAGGAAAGCCAATAAGTCATACAATTCGCAAAAAATAAAACCTGTCTGGTTGTTTAAAAAAGAGACAGCCACCACAATTTGCGTGTCATCTGTGTAAGAGGTGACATTGAGCCCAATTGATCGGGCGAGAGTGGCCAAAGGTTTAGCATAAATGTTAAACAACGTGGGACTGAGTGCAGAGTCCTGGGGGACCCCGCATGGTAGTGAGAAAGGCTTGGACACAGATGGGTCCATATCTACTTCTTGTGATTTTTCACACAACAAAGATTTTAAGAGTTTAAGTGTCAACCCCTAGATCCAGACAGCTCTGAGAAGCTCAATCAGAACCTTATGGTCCACTGTGTCAAAGGCTGTTGGTAGATCGAGTATTAGCACTGCAATACCACCATCGTCAACTATTGGACCTGATTTCTTCAGTGGTTTTGACTAGAGCGGACTCGGTGCTATGACTGCTTCTAAAGCCAAATTGTGTGGCGTCCAGCAATTGAGGATCAGACAGGAATTGAGTTATCTGAGTCTTAATGGCTTTTCTTTTATTTTAGCTGGAAACGGTAAGCAGGAGATAGGCTGAAAATGATTAGGACAATTGGGATTCAAATTGGATTTTTTCAACAAGGGCAATATGGAAGCTTCTTTCCATGCAGTAGAGAAAATGCTATGCTTTAACATAGAGTTGAAAGTGTTTGTTACACAGGCAGCTACCATTTCTAAGACCAGAATAGTAATTTTAGGAGGTCAGGAATCCATATGAGATCACGATTTAGTGGATCTGATGAGGGTGGTCATCTCTGATAATGATTATGAAGAGAACTCATTGAGGTTACAGATGCTTTCTGGCAAAAAAGGCTGTGATTGGATGCCTTTATCTGAAGAAGGGTATTGATTGATTTATTATATATCTGAACCACTGTATTTGGAAAAAAATTGGCCAGGGTATCACAAAACATTTGGCTATTATGTGAGATATTATTCCTAGAGGGTGAGATCAAGTTGGACACCACAAGAAAGGGCTCTTTCGATGAGTTGTAGGCAGCCACTATTGTTTGCGTGAAATAGGAGTTTTTTTTCTTTGAGAAGAAGAGCTTTGTAGTCATTTAGGCAGATTTCATATTTTTCTTTTTCAGCAAGGACATATTCCTTCCTCCAAAGTCTCTCCTGTCTTTAACATGCCTGTTTCTGTAGCATAAGGTTTCTGTGAACCAGGGGGCGGAAGTTTTATTCCTCCTAGAGTTCAGGATTTTCAGACGTGCGGTAATGTCTATGGCAGACTGAAGGCATTTGGTGTCGTTTCATGAGGGGTCTTCTGGATTATTAGGAGGAGTCATAGTCTCAAATAGGATTTTGTTGAGGGTCTCGTCTTACATTTTATTCCAGGCATGGTTTTTGATATTTTGGGTAAGAATATTTCTAGGGCTGGGTTTTTGTTTAAGCTTCAAATCAAACAGGACAGCATAGTGGTTGGACCCAACAGAGTGAAATCACTATTGACCAGACCTTTCTCAAGGAGTGTGCCTATATTTTATTAAATTCTTTAAGTGTAATTTCTAAATGGTAAGCGATAAACCCTGCAGGTCTGGTATTTTTGGAATCACAATCTAAAATCTAAACTTATGGTGAAGTCAGATTTTAAATTGTAATTCCGAAATGCCACTTGTAGAAAGTAAATGAGAACTGGGACATATGTCCTAGACACTGGGTGCACTACCATATATCACTGTAAAGAGTAAACAGACTAAACAGTGCTAAGTAAAAAAGTTTATCAAACTTTAACAATGATTCACAGCTAAGCGTGAATGATAGATCAATGGTAATATCCAAAATCCAAATGATCACTAGAACGCTTATATATGATGTTACAACGCTTTCAATTACAACACATGCTTTTACAACGCAGTCTTTACATCGCAACTACCATTACATTGCATGATTTTACAACGCATGCCATTACAATGCATTTTTTTAAATTTCCATCACCACGAATTCCATTACACCACATACCATTACAAAGCACACCATTACAACACATAATACTTTTAGGGCAACAGTAGGGTAAGTGTTGGATAGTGTAGAGGTAAAAATTACTGTTCCCACTCCAGTGAGTGCAACAGTAGGGTAAGTGTTGGATAATGTAGAGGTAAAAATTACTAAGTGTTGGATAGTGCAGGGGTAAAAATTACTATTTCCACTCCAGTGAGGGAAACAATAGGGAAAGTGTTGGATAGTGTAGGGGTAAAAATGACTATTCCCATTCACCCCAAAACCCACACCCACCCTAATACTAAAAAAAATCTTTATTACTTACCTTATAATGCGTTGTAATGGTATGCGTTGTAGTGCCATACGTTATAATCACATGCATTGTAATGGCATGCAATGCAAAGGCAGTTGCGTTGTAACAGTTGTGTTGTAAAGGTAGGTCGTTGTTATGGATATGTTCTAATGGATGTTTCCCCTAGAACGTAGAATCGTGCTCAGTCGTTTTAATTATCAAACGATAAAAGAAAAATGACGTTCTTCAAGGAACTCAATTCATTGATAACATATGTTGAAACACGAATATGGCCGATCCCAATGCATTTCAGGCGTTACAATTGCCCTTCGTCAGGGAAATATACGAACAAATATCAGCAATCAGTCATATATAAAACAAACATCTGAATGAAAATTACAATAGTGTTGGGTATTTGGTAGATGAACAGGGGCTAAGAGTTATTTAGGAAATACCTGGAGTAATGAAGGACAACAGGAAGAGAAAGAGAATGTGAGAATCCAAATCACTGGTGGTTGAAAGATAAACCATATGCAACAATAGAAATGTGCTGACTCTCATGCAATGAAAATACACCAATGCATGTCATAATGTGGTAACCAGAAACCCAGAGTGTCTACCAAGCATAGCTGACACCTTGAAACAACATGACAACCAATAGTCGTCATTCTAATCTAGCAGGAATAATCCTTAAAGTCGTTCCCAGCGCTCAATCTGTAGGAACAGATCAAACGGAAATGAATTTGATAAAATTACCAAAAGATGTTCATGGTGTACCATGGAGCTGCACAGTCTGTTTTCTATGTTCATTTAATCCACCCCGTTTCTTCCAGGGATTTTAATTATTGGCGCAGCGTCCTTCGTGCTACGCTTCTACCACAATTGTTTTCAGTTATTATGTGAGCCTTGACTACTGGATACAGTGAGTTGTCTGGCACCCGTTCTCATCACAGTTCATTTCTTTTGGGAATTTTATTGAATTAATTTCCGTTTGATCTGCTCCTACATATCGAGGTCTGGGAACGTTTTTAAGGATTATTCATGCTAGATTAGGATAACGGCTATTCATTGTCATGTCTCTGGGACATAAAAGACTTCCAACCAACCTGTTTCTGCACCTAGACTCTGGCATCTGTGAGTCTACCCTGCCAAGTCCTGGCCCCTTGGAAATGAGCCTAACGTGTTTCTCCAGTGGAACTGGCACATCCTTGGCTGAGCAGTGCATCTTCGTACAGAACTGACGCATCACCGCTGTTGCTTGGATTGGACCCATCAAAAAAGACTTGCATCGACACTGTTTTGCGCTTCTGGGATCGATGTATCACCAACGGAACCGCCACTGCGTGACGCTTTTCCCAGTGTAAGGTCCTTGCATCCCTCGACGGCAGCCTCGATGACGCAGCTGAACCTCTGCATCACAGCTTCACTGCTCTTCGGCATGGTCCTCACTGCTCCTAGTATCCTCTACATCGGCCTTCGCATTGCAAGCACCATCGGCAAAATCCTCAATGTCGACTCATCAGGACCTCGCCCAGTAGCCCAATCGCATCTCTGAACCGCCGCATTGCCTCTGGGGCATGGTGCGGCTTTGACATGGATCCATTCAAATTCTCAAAAACCAGGATTTAAAGTACTCTGGTTCAGCAGGCCTAACTGGGTCCATGTAGCTTGCCCGTGATCCATTGCGGTCAGCCTGAAGTTTTGGCTTTGTCCTGGTTCGAGCGACCAGATATCCCTGGTTGGTGCTGCCTATTTCTAAGTGCTATTTTACAGTTTATTCTTTAAAACTTCATAATAACCCTGGGTGTAGTTTGTGTAGTAGCACTACGCATAGCTGCACAAATTGAACTTCGCACTACGCACGCTACGCGTAGCTACGCGAACTGCGCAGTTCGGATGCACAGAACGGATGCTTGTCCGCACTGTGCAATCATTGCAAATGGCATCTTGCACAGTACAAGCGGTCGTTTTCTGCCGCTCAAGTAGATTTGTATTGGAGCGGCAGCTTTCTCAACGCGGACTGGTAGTTTCTCATCGCGAGCGGTCGTGACCATACGCGACCACTTGCAATGAGAAACCTGACCTCCCCGCGTTGAGAATATCGCCAGGAGGTTTATTTTCCACGCTCGCGATCAGCAACTTGATGTTGCTGATCGCGAACGAGGAAGAAGTCTCGCCGGGATGTTGATTTGGCTTGCTCGCGGTCGCCAACTTGAAGGTGAGGACTGCGAGCAAGCAAAAAAATGTCCGCTATGCTACGCTACACATTTTTGCACTGTGCTACGTGCAATACGCATAGTGCATAGTAGCGCAAACTACGCACTAACCACAACCGTAGCGTAGTACTACGCCCAGGTTTACTTCATAACTGAAGTCCTACTTATTGGATTTTTGTCATTTTGGTCTTGTTTTATTTATTAAATTATGCTCTATTTTTCTAACATGGTGTGAAATCATTTTGTGTGGGGGATTCACTGTTTTACTTTTTGAAGTGTTGCACAACTACACACTGCCTCTTAAGTTAAGCCTGACTGCTCTGCGCCAAGCTACCAGACGGTGAGTACAGGTTAATTTAGGGTTGCCTGCCGCTCACCCTGACTAGGATTGTGGTTATTGTTTGACCAGGGCTTATACCCAGTCAACCAGTAACGCAATTTCTATCAGGACCTATATACCAGTCACAGCAGTTGTTCAAACTAAATAGAGATTATTTACCTATTTGGTGGTAATCTTGAAAATGTAGTAAGAGTTCATCTCCTGTGGACCTACATTGAACACCCCTTTATCAGTCAGTATTCCTGTCATCAGATTCTTGAATATGAAATCTAATTAGGCACCGGATATTCTGGAATGCTACTCCTCTGAAGGAAGAACAAGTTAAGAATCTAGAATCACAGCAATTTAGGTTAGCCACTGGCAGGAATTTTTAAAACGAAAAATTACTTTTGACGTACATAACATATTTTTGTAAAGTGCACGTTCACCTGGAGGTATTTCGGCGTTGAATAACAGATGTTAATTATTACTCAACTCAATGGCACTCATTTTATCGACCTTATACGGATGAAAGACTGAGCGGACCCACTGGGATTTGAACCTGTGACCATGAGGTTGAACACAGGTCCCTGTAATGGATGCGTTAGTCCACTGAGCCTCCCGACTCGGCAGGTAGTTCCTACCTCTTAAACATGCACACTTGCAGGTGTAGTTATCCACCAGAAACGTAATTGGGATCCCTGAAAAATAAAAGGAGAACTTGCTTAGCTTGTCAAAATGCACATTTTTTAGAAAAAATGCATTGGAATAGAACATAAAAGATAGCCATTAATATTCCAATTTGAAGAATGATAAAGAAAGATTAGAGATATATATTTTTCCGTGTCCAGGAAGAAGTGTTGCACTAAGGCTGTTCAAAATAGGTCTAATGAGGGTCGCATGAATACAAGATTCCTAGGATATACACACAAGATAAATTTACTGGTAGTGAACCCAAATGACACTCGTTAACATAGTGGTTATGCTGAAAATGTAGCATGGATTCGGCCCTCTTGCTAATACGTTGGACACTGCTACAATAAGAAATTAGTTATGTAAATCTGATAAATGTCTCTCTCTTTGTCAATAGGGGTATTTGGAATGTTGTGGTATATATTCTGGCTTCTGCATGCATACGAGAGTCCAGCTGTACATCCATCAATAACTGAGGAAGAACGGACCTACATTGAAACAAGCGTGGGCGAAGGAACTACTTTAGTGACTTCTGGTGTAAGTACAACCAAATAAGTAGATGTGCAAGGAAACAGGAAGAAGATCTGTGACTGGGGGGTGCAGGAGTGCAAGGTGGAGGGGGGTATTTGGAGGGCGGTGGGAAGCTTTCGGACCGGCCATTCTTCCACTTTGGCATTTTCCCAGTAGGCTGAAGCCTAGAGAGCTGCCTTCAGAGCAGGGTATGATGCCACGACCCAACCATGCTAGTTGCGGCCTCCAGCAGTGTGGAGATGATTGGAATCTTTTGGTTTCCAGCCCGACCAGGAGGTGGGACCAGCTTAGTTGGGGATTTGGAAGGGATGGAGTAAAAATCCAAACAGGAGGGGTAAGCAGTATCCAGCAGGGGAGCCAGCTCCCCCTGTATTATTGTTACTCATTTTGTTCCAGTCAATTGAAACAGAATTGATTTTAGGTGTGGCTGGTCTGATAAACTCTTCTCACGTTTAATAACCTGATATTTATCTTCTATTGAATAGTTTGCTCTGTTTGAAGTTTATCAGAGGAGTGTAGAAATGCTGGTGATGTAGCAACTCAATGTTCATAAATCATAATATTGTTTCAGTACTACTTCAATAATAGTTTGTGCTGCAAGGTATCCCCCACCCCCACTTAGAGCCATCAAACCCTATGAAGTAAAAACCTGAATCCAAAACTGTGTTGTGGCTGCCCTCGAACAGCACAGCACCAGAGCCCTTCAGGGTGTGCCTCGATTTTCTTATCTCTCCTTCTGGTCTTTTTTTGGATTGTTGTGGATTGTGAGCGTTGTTGTAATTGTATGTATTACATTTCATATATTATCAACGGGAGAGAGAGGGAAAAGGATACCAGGTCACTCTTAGACCCCCAACTAATAATATTGATTAAACAACAGAAGAGTGCGGCCAACACAAAAAAGAAACACACTAAGAAAAACGGCGAGAAAGTATCAGTCTTGTGAATTAAAAGAACCCTCACTCACCAACCTAGTTGGTAACATGGTTCATCATTGGGTTCCCACCAGAGAGGCAGAGTGCCTCCTGGTGTGCTATGACGCCTGGTTACAGCAGAGCAGGTTTTTGTGTAATCCAAGTGTGATTAAGTGAAAAGTGGTTTAAAAAGCGACCAGGTCAACCATAAACAAACTTTATCCGCAGTGAACTGAGCGCTACTAAAAACAGAGTGGTGAATGTTACAGAAACTGGCTAGACTGACCAGACACATCCATGGTGCAGAGAAGAAAAAGGGGTGATCAATATGTTTCCGCCTCCATTCGCTGTTTGCGAGGCTTTCGTCGGGACAAAAAATCAAGAAAAACCACGGCGGTATGCGCACGCTAAGGCGCACCCTAACCTGTGGTGTGAAAAACTAGTATAATTTACGGTTTGTAGTCGAGCCTTCAACATTTTCCCCTTTTTTAGCCTGCATCTCTGTCTCTAAACATCGACATTAGCGAGTTGCATGCCCCTTAGCACTTCACGTTTAGTCAAGTCTTTTAAGCTATTTTCTTCTATTTACTCAAACCTTCGGCATTGGCTGGTTCGGTGCATCAGATTTAGACACCCGTTTTCCACATAGAAATACTATGTAATTAATCAAAGCCTGACATTCAATAATGACATTTAATGTATCACGAAGCACTTAGGCCATTTTACCATTAACTGTTTGGTACTACCAGTCTTGCCAATATTGGGATTGTTTTGGGCACCGTCCTAAAAACAGCATGAGCATGGTCACTCATGGGACTATTCAAGTACTGCTAAACTAAATATATGTATGTTTGTGTGACTTGTATTGTCTATATGTATTTGTTCTTCTCATTACAGATACACATGGCTTTCACTAATGTTGAAGGCTCGACTACAACCCGGACGTTATACTGGTTTTTCAAACCACAGCTTTAGGGTGCGCCTTAGCATGCGCATACCACCATGGTTTTTGTTTATTTTTGGTCCTGGCGAAAGCCCCGCAATCAGCGAATGGAGGCGGAAACATGTGAACCGTCCCTTTTTCTTCTCTTCACCATGGATGTATCTGGTCAATCTAGCCAGTTTCTGTAACATCCACCACTCTGTTTTTAGTAGTGCTCAGTTCACCGCAAATAAAGATTGTTTATGGTTGAACTGGTCGCTTTTTAAACTACTTTTCACTTAATCACACTTGGATTACACAAAAACCTGCTCCGCTGTAACCAGGCGTCGTAGTACAACAGGGAGGCACTCGGCCTCTCTGGTGGGAACCCAATGATGAAGCATGTCACCAACTAGGTTGGTGAGTGAGGGTTCTTTTAATTCACAAGACTGATACTTTCTTGCCGTTTTTCTTTTTGTCTTTCTTTTTTGTGTTGGTCGCACTCTTCTGTTGTGTAATATGTATTACATTTCACCCATTAAATTATGACCATAGCAATTGGGTTATACGTTTCCAGTTTGTAGTAAAATGAAAAGTATCATAAATAGATATTCGTAGCTGGCTGCTCAAATACTATCATTAAACACCTAACTCCCAGAGAGAGCCATCTTTCAGGATATCTGAGCTTAATGTGCAACAGGGAAAATGTTTGGGTTTTATATGATGTTGAATTCCATGAAGAAATCCATATTTCGCAGGGAACCGTGACATATTTTCCATATCAGCGCAGGCTCTAGGGCGGTGTGATTGGTGCCACCGCACTGGGGATTGACTTGGGGTGGGGGCGCCCTTTTGGCAAATATATTATGGCTTGAAAACCACCTGCTGCCGCTGTGTGCCTCCAGCAATTTTCATACATCAATAAAAATGTCAAGATAAGTCTGGTGATAAATGTTCTTCCTGGAGAAAGACAGAGTTTGTCTAGTGGAAGTTTGACACTGCGTAAGGTAGCTCTAGGGGTTATTATGCCTGCTGCTAAGAACATGTGCCATGCAGATCACAAAGTGCATATAATGTTAATAGGTCAATGGGTTACTGCTTTTGTCAGAGAGATCTTTTTGTTATTTGCAGTTTATAACTTAAAATCCTAATATAGAACAGTGAGCTATTAACTGTCATCAAAGAGCTGCATGCAAACTGCAAGGTGTATATTATACTTACATGTATTTTTGCCCGGTCTTTCCTTTACCTAATCTCGCAAAAAGTTTTTTTTGGGGTAGAAATTAATTATTATTATTAAAGAGAACCTCTAACAATTGGTGTTATGTTTTAAATTCGGAATTTGTGCTTTTCCAGGCCTAGTACTTAAACTGTACTGCCAAACAAGATGGATGACATGTGACTCCTACATATTGTAATCCTCTGTCTTATGTAACATTTCTTAAACACTGATTTACACGTGCGATTGTCTCTGTTAAATGTGTTTGTGATGTAAAGTGCTCTAACACCTCACACTGGTATGAATGACTCAATAAAACTAAATGAATCTGAGAGACTGGTTATGGAGACTTGAGGGCACTATTAACTGGTGGTAGTGAGGGAATCTGTGGCAGCGGTTTTCATGGGGTGGAGGGGGAGTGCCAACAGATATTGTCGCACGGGGTGCCACCAGTGCTAAAGCCGGCCCTGCTCCATATTTCACGGTTCCCTGTGAACTATACGTTTTATGCCACTGGACTGTGCTCAATAACCCTGTTGAAACACACAGCATTGAAGTCAATAGCTAAGAACCTCATCATGACATGAATCTTAGTGTGGAGAAATGTGCTGTCAAATGCAGAAGGCCAGAAGATAGCACTGGACAGATGTTTCAATATTGGGCTACTGTGCAACCAACTATTTCAGTCTGCAAAAGAGTTAGGCCAGGGTATGTGACAATGAGGACGAGTCTACTGTCCTCTAGGCAAGAGTTTGTCTGTGTTTTCCCTTGGTTCAAGGGTGCGCCAATAGGCAGCAGCCCCCATCAGGTCATTCTTCCCTTTGCCCAGAGCGAAGCAGGAGGTCTAAAAACCCTTTTGTGCCTAGATGGGACATCCCAACCAGTGGCAGGTTCCATAGTCAGGTGAAAAGACGTATTGCTGCCCCTAGAATAGCCCCCTTATAGGTGTGGTTGGACCAAACCATTGGCAAGGGGTACAAGACGCTTGCATGGTTGGACTTCTGGGGCACTACGAATGAACGTGCTTGCAAGTTCTAATGACTTGGGTAACTTAGCTTTGGGCATGAGACGAGTTGTAGGTATAAGAACCACCATAGTTAGAATTTCTAAAGCCCATTTATTGTGGTGAGGGGTTATATGCCTTGGGTGCATGCCTGATACTCTTGTTGTGCGTGTGCACTTGTGCACTCCCGTCTGCGCACCCCTTTTGATAATAACGAACTTGTGTTTTTTCCCACTGTTTACGCTCATTTTGTTGTTGTCATAAATAAGCATCTAAATGCTTGCATAAAAAATTATGTATCTGGCCTTCCTTCCAGCTATGCAGAGCCACTGCACATCAGTTATTTCTAGATTTTAATGGAAATGTATTACTAGTAGCTTAGAGAATACATGCTGCAAAACTAGGATCAGCTGCAGTATTTGCTGCAGAGATTTTTTTTTTCCGGAGTTTTATTGGCGCAACCTTGACCCGAAGGTATCAGGCATCAGAGCGCTTTACATGAGCACTAGTTACATTACACAAGGACACATTAGTTTTTGTTTTGCATGGCGAGATTAAGTGATTTGCCCAGAATCACAGGATGTTGAGCATCTTTGCAGACTCAAACCCTGTTTTGAGATCGACCGCCCTAGCCCATTAGGGCACATCCTAATCAGCGCCTCTCATCTTTATGTAATAGAAAGCATGTTTCTGATTTTTTTTTTCTTCAAATTATTCCGGCCTCCGCACTACAGTTCTGAAGGAAGAATTGAGAATGAGAGAGACTGATGCATTGACAGCATTTAAAAACCTTCCCACCGAGTGAACGACTAGTTAAAATCTGTAACTGGAGTATTTCAGGACACAATATGCTTAACCTTCATGACAATATGAAAAGCTAGTGTCTGGAGGAAGTGAGGAACACTACACAGCAGCAGCCTGGCCAGTGGTGTAGCAGAGTCACCGTGGGCCCTTATGTAAACAAGAAAACTGTCCCTCCCATCCGCAGGTTTAGTAGAAAAAACACAGGCCTAGGTGTAGTTTGCGGAGTTTCACTATGCGGACCTCCGCGAAGTGACAAAAAAACTTAGCGGAATTCCACAAGTGGAGGAGTGCAGTGCGAACTGCCATTCGAATTGATCTTCCTGCCGCTCGGGTAGAAATTCTACCCAAGAGGCAGCTCACGCTTGCCAACTTACCATTAGCGAGCGGAGAAAAAACTCAGCTGCACTACGTCGAGCTGAGTTATCTGCAATCTGCGAGCTCCCTGAAGCGCGGAGTGCAGAAAGCTCCACAAACTCTGCGAATGGAGCGGAGTTTACCGCCCAGGCCTAAAAAAACAGCCTCTCATTTTGGGTTCAGTGGGCCTCTTATGTCCCTGAGCCCTGGTGCCACTGCCCTTGCTGCAATATTGATAGCTAGTACCCTGAGTCTTGGAAATCATTTGGATTTCCCTGATCAAATCCTGAAAAATCTGGAGTGTGTAAAGCATATTTGTCCTAGAGATACTTCACTTTATTGTGTCGCCCGGGAATATATAGCAGCACATTATCTGAAGTCCTGGACACACCGAAGGGCTACTGCCAAATTTCTAATAACATTAACATGGCCCAGGGAAAAGTTCAAGAAGATACAGGTGACATATGCACCATGGACATTTGGGTCATATAATTCTGGCACGTTCAGACTACTTCACACAAGTGTATTAACCTGCTGTGCATATGTTTTGTCGTTCTGACGTATGGTGTAAAACAATAAAAAGAATTGCTAGGACACTTACTGAATCAATAAGTGGAAGCTCTCAACTGAGATCAAAGTATACCGGGTCCCAGAGAGACACTTAAGCATTATTTATCAGTCCAAAACCACATTGTGATGTTGGTTGGGAATGTTTACCCTGGAAACCTTATCGGTAATAAGAGTATAGGGATAGGTCAGAGAGCATCCATACCTTAAAAAAGTTATTGGTCTGTCTCCAATTACAGTTTTTGAATCACTTCATATTCTTAAGTTCTCTTTATGTTAGAACTACACAAAAGTGGCTTAAGCCAGTTTGTAACAAACATGACCTGCATTCTATCTTTTTTTTAATGGCTGCCTCAAAGGGGAGTTATTTCTTGGTGCTAAGCCTTGTCTACCAGAATCTAGAAGCTAGGCATTTGTATTGAAACCCATGGATGGGTGCAGAGGAACGCCCAATTACCACTCATTGTACTTCGCTTTGATGAAAAATAGCGTAGTGCTCTAGCACTTTACATTGCTATAGGGAAACTTTCTAGCACAAAACTTCTAAAATTTGCGCTTGTATGCATCTCTTTTGGTGATGCAAATCTGGTCCAAAGTAATAGTAAGTCTGCCCCTGAGTATTTTATTAATTCATGAAGACATTTGTTGTAGGTCAAGACATAAGGGGTTACCCTCTTTTTTCTTTGCAAAGGTTGGAGGCAGCATGTATAGTCAGCCATGATTACAGAGTTTTAACATAGATGAGAAAATCAGAGTAGTTGCTGGCAGTGTCTCTTTTATCACTATTGGAGGCTAAAACTTATGTTGACTGCGTGGCCGGCTTTGTCGAATCATCTGACCAAGTCCCATAACCTGCAATATGTACTTGACTGTTTGGAGGCAAGCACTGCTTAATTTATTTAAAGGAAACTGCTGGTCATTGCCCCTGCCAGTGCTACTAACGACAAACAATACAACTAGTAACCTTTACACTCCTAAAAGTGATATAATTCAGACTATTCCTGGCCATTCAACGTTTTAGGAGTGGCGTGGGCGGTAGGTGTCATTAATTTTTAATGTAAATTGAATTATTATACACTGTTGTTGTGCTCATCTCTAAATTAGACAGACAGTGCCACCTTGCGTGGACTGTCATTAGTGCTGATGTTGAGAATTAAGTGCCTGTGCTTAGCACCAGAAACCACCGCCTCAAATTAAGCACTGGGTGCAAGAAGTTGTTGCATAGTAAAATCTCAGATTCAAATCCAACATGATTGAAGGAGAAGGTTGATGTGGTGGACTCTAAAGGATATGTAGAGTGAAGCTGTATGTTTATTAACTAAGAGAATTTTAGTCTGCAACAGATTGAAAAAACTACATTAAGAAATATTGGTTTTACACAGGATCATCAATGCCTCCTGTTGAAACAGCCAACTTTGTAGATGCAAATATATCTGCAGATGTCATGTATTCCATAGTCCAGACACTTGAAGCCACCACCATGTGCCATAGTTCAGACATGCACATCAACCACTGTGTCACGTTTCCGGGGCCTGTGTGTGACTTACTGCTCTAGTCCAGGTTTTTTGTTTGCATTCTGAGACTTGTAGTCCTTGTTTATCATTATAAAACCAGCACCAGAATGCAAAGAAGAATGCAAGGAAGATAACATGACTGGAACAGCTGGTAATGCATGCACCAGGGAAACTTAACAGCTTTGCAATCATAATTACTTAACACTACAGTGTGCAGGCTATGACTTGACGACGTGTGTTGCTGTATTCCTTCAGCGACCCAGAAAATAATTAAAGATACATTCTGCAACCTACTTAATCATTGAAAACTTCAAATGCATTTTTTGGTCTTTTGGTCAAACTTAAAAAATAGGCTTTTGTGACGTTGGCCTGTTAGTCGTTCATGTATGTGGTTAGAGAAGTAAGTGACTCAGGTCAGGCAGTGTACCCTCGACAGAAATACCAAATTATGGGGCATATTATCAAGAAAGGGCGTTACATTATCGCCGCTTTTATCTCCAGAAAACTGCTGATAAAGCGGTGATAATGGGCTTGATAATATGCTCTATGAATTCCAATCGAAGCCCGTGTTAGATGTAAAGATATGTAACATGGGCTTCGATTGGAATTCCATAGAACATATTATCAAGCCCATTATCGCTGCTTTATCAGCAGTTTCCTGCCGATAAAAGCGGCGATAATGTAACACCCTTTCTTGATAATATGCCCCTATATTTCTTAGCGGGTTTTCAATGCAGGACAGTTACTATCAGAGTCAGATGTAAAGTGGGACCTCTGGTGCCAGTGCCAATCCACTTAGATTAAGAAGTTATAAAAAGTGCTAAAACTCTATAAATATTTTAGTAAGTGAGATGTAAGACTCACAATTCATTTTCGCTCGTGAGTAATTATCAGCTGATGTAAGCTGTGAAACCGGGAAGATGGGACTTTGGCATGCAAATTGGTAGGACTGCTTGCAGATGGACGAGTGACTGGTGCAAGACATGCCAGTGATCAAGCCCTTAGCAAGTGAAATGACGAAAGTCTCAATAGCATGCTGTCCACTGCATAAGTGAGTGCGTAATAACCGTAAGCGGTAACTGTTTTACATCTGTGATGATAAGTGTCATGGTAATGATCATCGTACAATCATTTTTAAATGAAAAGGCTAGCAAGATCACCATAGGCTTCTCTGTGGCATCTTTGTCCCCAGATGGCCAGTGTGCATAAACTCCACCAAAATATTGGCAATTATCTACAGGCAGCGCTAGAGCTCTGTTTTTGTGAAAGTAAGCAAGAAATGAGATCCCTGGAAGTGGCAAATTTAGAGAAGCAACACAAAGGCCACACAATGAGGGCTCGCCTCAGTAGCATGGCCAGTGTGGAATGTATGATGTTACAACGCAAACATTTACAACACATGCCTTTACAACACAGTTATTACATCACATCATCCATTACAACGCATGATTTTACATCGCATGCCCACACAATGCAATTTTTGAAACTACATTTACAACGCATTTCATTACAACGCATACCATTACAACGCATACCATTACAATGCATATTACTTTTAGGGCAACAGTAGGGTAAGTGTTGGATAGTGTAGGGGTAAAAATTACTATTCCAACTCCAGTGAGTGCAACAGTAGGGTAAGTGTTGGATAGTGTAGGGGTAAACAATACTTTTCTAACTCCAGTGAGGGCAACAGTAGGGTAAGTGTTGGATAGTGTAGGGGTACACACTACTATTCCCACTCCAGTGAGTACAACTGTAGGGTGTGTGTTGGATAGTGTAGGAGTAAAAATTACTATTCCCACTCCACTGAGTGCAACAATAGGGTAAGTGTTGGATAGTGTAGGGGTAAAAATTACTATTCCCCATTACTTACCTTATATTTCGTTGTATTGGCATGCGTTGTAGTGACATGCGTTGTAATGACATGCGTTGAAGTGACATGCGATGTAATGGCTGCATTGTAATGGCATGCGATGTAAGGAATGTCGCATTGTAATGACTGTTTTGTAAAGGTAGTCTGATGTAATGACTGCGTTGTAAAGGTTTTTTCCCCCAGTGGGACACGAGCCCTAGTGCAAGGATGAAATGCCCCCCTCAAGCTGCTGTTTGAATCGTGAAAGACACAAGCAATGAACAGGATTCAGAAGGCCCCACAGGCCTTTGGGCCCTGTTGCATTTGACATTTTGCACCAATGGAGACTTCGCCCCTGGCTCCAAATCATTCATGTTTGTGCTTCTGTTGATGCATTTACACAAAAGCTCTAAGACCAAGCCTGTAACTTGTGTTTGCACCTATCAGATAGCGTTCATCTCAAATTATGGTGGCCCTTCATTGTTTCATTAGTAAATTCCTCCATTGACTAAAGCACTCCTCCCATATCATCATGCCAGGCCAAAATCATGGACGCTACTCAGGATATCGCATCCTGTAACAGCAGGTGCGTGTTTCACGCTTAAATAGACCACTTTTGGATAGCATGGAGCCGCACATCCCTCTTTATTTCCCAGTAGCTAACTGTGCTGTGCTGTGCTGTTTTATCACAAATGTGATATTGCTGGAGTGCAGCCAAAAACCCTGGTGCCCTGTATCTCTCCTACTTTACTGTTGTACACAAGTACTCTTTTAAAGATATGTACAACCCATTGGGTGACCACTGAAGTATATATATCACTCACTCACTCACTCACTCACTCACTCACTCACTCACTCACTCACTCACTCACTCACTCACTCACTCACTCACTCACTCACTCACTCACACACACTAAATCTTTATTCGGTTTAGAAAACCCATAAAAGAGTACAAATACAATAATACTGCAATAAATAACGATTGCATAAGAAAACATTAAAACCAGGTCTTGAGTTGATTTGTATATAAAATCATTCCAGAAAGCTACATAAAACTAAGCATGCTGAGGCTGATAGCAACAATTTTTATAAAACCCTACAATAAAAGCAGTTCATGAAGTTTAACTGTGCATGACATATAGATTTAGATTAAAAAATGTCAAATTCCTAAAACAGCAAAACATATAAAAATAATCTTCTCCTTTCACTGTGGAACTAAAACATGACGTATCATACATAGATTATTCTATCAATCTGTGTGCTGCTACGCATGATGTGATGAATGATAACAATTGTATTGGACTTTACAATCAGATTATAAAGTGATTTTCATAACGATCTTCCCTTAATACAGTGAGTCTAAAAACATATATCAATGCTACGTTACACAATCTAACTGCAGCCACTATAAATCTATATACCATAAGGCAAACATATCCGGCCTGTGGTAATTGTAAACAAAATAAGCTGGTCTACAAGTAAGGGAATTAAAAAAAAAGTGTTTCATTGGCTCTGCATACAATTCACACAGATTTTTTTACACATATTTTGCACACTCCTGTCCAAATAATACCTATATTGAGGTATACAACCTTTACAACGAAACTTTTACAACGACCTACCATTGCAACGCAACTTTTACCACGCAAACTATTACAACGCAAAGCTCTGGGGGGCGCTCTAGGATAGGGAATAGGTTAATTTACTATCCAATAACCTTCCCTACTATCCACGGGGACTGGAGTTGGAATAGTAAATTAAACTATTCACTATCCAGCGCCTAAAAGCATTATGCGTTGTAATGGTATGCGTGGTAAAAACCGCGTTGTAAAGGTAGGAGTTGTAAAAGTATGCGTTGTAACGTCATACATCCCTATATTGATGATGCGATTGAAAATGTAGATAAGGCTCCATATAGCTTGAGGTAATTAATAGTTTCTGAGCCACCACCCTTCTCTGCCACACTCAAGGGGTTCTCTTCTCTTCATGAGCAAAGCCAGAAATTCTGATTTAATGCTGGCTTTGACTGAAGGATTGATTCTCTGTTGATTATCGCAATGTTCCGGGCATTTTAGCAAATAAAGTTGGACCTCAACATAGATCAGCCACTGGATGTTACAGGCTTTATCATGTTTCAAATAATCAATATTCACAGCTTGATTGAGTAAAGCTTTCGGCCTTGACCATATTGACAGCCACAACATTAAAGGGGTAATTTTTATAGAATCTTTACATATGATGAGCCCAGTTCAGCATGGCACGCATAGTAAGGTGCACCCATGGGGACAAAGAGCAGCCTTCACAGGAAGGAATTTTTACTAAGCTGTATTTGGAAGAATTTTTATTAAGCTGTATTTGTGCAATATCGTGGAAACCCCAAATGCCTGCCCATACGAGGCCACTGAGATGCATCTAGCATTATATATTTTAATCATCACATCCAGAGGGCAAGACCAACTTTGGCAGCAAACCTGAAGACAGCAGTTATCAATTGTTCAAATTGAGACCTACTTACTTTTACCAAGTGCTGCCAAGTACCTTTATTATCTAAAGGGAACCCCAGATAGAAAAAGTTGGTATACATAACAATCTATTTTTATTATTATATGGTGACCTCGGTTTAGTAGGCGGCTGGCCATAGACCATTGTATAAGATTTAGATTTGTTAATAGCCACTCCCAGTTGAGTTGTCCAATAATTTTTGCAGCCCAAACCCAGTTTGGGATAAAAAGTCTAAATGCAGAGCTAAGATTCATAAAAGCTAGATGTGAACAGCGTCTTTTCACCTGATTAAAAAATAAAGATTCAGGCACTGGTTGACTCTTCCCAGGCCCAGTCTGCACTTATACTGCACAACTGAAAGAATACCTTTCTCATCGGCCTGATTGTAACCGCTCTAACAGAATTCTTCCCAGAACTTTGCCAGTAGAGTCAATGAGGGAAATAGGGCTCACTCACTCTCTTGCATAGTCTCCTGAAATATAAAGATTTGCATCTACTGTAACCATTCATGTTTTTATTTCCTAGAAAAGCAAAACTCCTTGGCGGAAGTTCTTCACATCGATGCCAGTTTACGCAATCATTGTTGCAAACTTTTGTAGAAGTTGGACCTTCTATTTGCTGCTCATAAGTCAGCCTGCTTACTTTGAGGAAGTGTTTGGATTTCCGATAAGCAAGGTATACTCTCAACCTTATGCTATTTGAATGGAATTACGGTGACTTAATGATAGCATTTTCCATAAATATGTATGAAATTGTCTTACACATCTGTGTAACTATTTATGTCTCCCACGTCTCATATATACTGTTGATGCATTCTGTATTAGGTAGTGCATCATCAGACCTTTATATGTGTCCTTTTTTAATGTTCTTTGCTGTGTCCAAATGTGTATATACACAATTACTTTGTGGAAATCTCATTGGTATTTATCCATATGTATGTTTTGTTTCTTAAAAAAACATAGGCTTATCCCTTTATTTAAACTCCCCAAGCTGCTGGCTGCACATCTGTTGTGCTGGCATTCATGATTATTATTAATAGGAAGGAAAGTCACTGAAAAGAAGCCCTAATTTCCATTTTGTTCGGCTTTAAAAAATAAAAAACAGTCAAACAAACGGGTTGTTTTTTGTCTATATTTATGTGTAAAAGTCTTGATGTTCTGTGATCCTTAAGCCCTAATATTCAATAAATTAACCTAATTTTATTTGTAGAATGTACATGTTGGTTGCATATTTGGCATTCCCGATGGTAAAATAAGGTTACACAAACCTTCTCTGTAGGATCCAATGGTAGCAATCTTCTTTTCTGTCTCTAACAACACGCACCAGTGACCACATATACAGAATACAACAGCCAGTAGTAGAAGTGGGGAAATGGGAATTGGATAGGAGAGACATATTCAGAGCTGTAAAATCACCAATACTATTAAAACTTGTCATCACAATAATCCCAAGCACCAATGTTCAATTTAAGAATTTCCACAATAGACTGGTGTAGAGATGTATTGTTCCTTTTATTTTCACTCATCATGTAAATACAATACATCAAATGTGATATGTTGCCAACACATGTTTTGTCTATGGTAGGTATACCAATGATTTCCTCAGGGCTACAAGATAAATCATAATCATCCTTAGTTTTGAACATTGTACTTTAAATCTCAAAATTATCACCACAGTGATAATAACCAATAGTAAAAGGGTATGTAGACCCCAAGCCAGAAGTAGTACAGATTTCAGTACCAGTGTGTTGTTCATAGAATGTCAATCTATTGGTCCAAACTAAGTAAAACAAGTTAATAGAGAACATTATACAATAAAATGTAAATAAGAAAAACAAGCCGAAGAGACGAAGAGAAAAGAGGGAGACCCCATTGTTTTTTATGTTTGGAAACATATCATTCTTCAATCCACTGTGCCGTATAATGACTCTCCATAATGCAAATTGATCCAATATTAAACCTACTCACCTAATGATTCAATAGTAAACAAACAGTTGTTGCGTGTACAAGAAATCATATAGTGCCTCTCAAAATCCTAAACAATCAAGGTATAAGCAGTACTGTTCTAATATTTGACAATATTCCTCCATAACGCTTGTCTCCTCACCGTACTGTTTAACGTGGCTGCAAACTTAAATTAAAGATAGTGTCTTTCAGTCCAAATCATCCACGTTTTGCCCTGCCTCACCATTGTTGTTTTGTTTTCATTTTGGCAAACGTATGAGCTTATTGAAACTTTAATACCCTATAGATAACATTCATAAACACACTTGCAAAAACCCACTTAAAAGTTCTCCCTGTTACATCACTGCGTAATCTAGTAAATATCCTCAGTGTATGCAGTTCAACAAATGTTTAAGAGAATAGTTCAAAGCTTGTTTTCATCAGCATCGCAACTTCAGGATGCTTCTCTATAATGCACTTGTGCATTCTAAAGAATACTTTGAAAAACAATGAGTTCCTGCAAGAAAATCAAGAATACATGTAGTGAGGTGTTGGCTGCAGCAACATTGCAGCATGATGGCCTAGCAAAGGACGACATGTACAATGAAGAAAATTATACCTTATAATACAAGACTGCTGCCTTCTTTCTGGGGCATGCAAGCAGTGGTTGAAGTGCATAAATAAACAGAATGAGAACTGTAATACTGAGTGCCACGGATGTGGAATCAGTGAGCATTGGCTAAAAAGAACAAAATATTCTGTAACTATTTTGTTGGTCTTTCACCTTAAGGTAACGGCATATAAAATAAAGTACACTGTAGATGAAACATAAATGCAAGATAAACTAATCAGCGAGAGATGTACTGTTTAATGTTATAAACCTCTATTGATTAATGCGATCATTGCACATGTCTGTGACCTGCAGGGGTGGCTGGACTGGCTACGCGAGTACGGAGGTCCTGAGAGCGACCGTACTCCTAATAAGGTCCTTGATCTTCCTGTGCCTATACAAAATGAACTTGACCTTGTGTAATTTAACTGGTGCCAATGTAACTCACTCCAATACCTTTTGGTTGAGTTCGCATTACAGGAAAACTGCTGAAAAATTCACAACATAGTAAAACAAATCTTTGACATAAGGAAATACAATTAAAATCCAGGTTAGTGGCTGATTTGTACACAGTGAAAACAGAAAACCTTGTTAAATCGCGGATTCCCCGCTTATATTGTGTGATCTTAGGCAAATATTTTATTTAACTCAAACTTCTTTTTCTTTATAGCACATACGAAAGTACTTTCAAATATGTGAGTTCAGAATACCAGTTATACAAAAAACGATTGTATTTTATTTAAAAGACTGTAATTTTGCTCTATAAAAATCTGGGCTACGTATGTGGGTCACATGACAACTGTTTTGCCTCTCAGTTCACTAATGGTTCAATTTTAATAAGTGCTTCTCAGTACAGTTCGAAAATGTGACATAATAATGTCAACGATTCCGCTTGTTAAAGGAATACAGTTTTTTGATTTTTGAAGAGTCTTTATCATGTTTAATGTGTTATTTGTTGCCCAATTTACATAGCAAACATTTTGAGGGCTCAGCTTGTGCATGGACTGCAAGAGCGATCCAAATCCTTGGCTCGGGTATGGCATGGCTCTTGCTGTTAATTTGTTGGCTCGCCCACCTCTACTCGATGTATGTTGTAACGGGAAAGCCACAAAGCTGAATTCTGGTTGGTGCAGTGGCTAATCGTGACTGGTTATTTTTTTTGCGTTATTATGGTCCCAGCCTGTGACATACACCCCTCTGACTATGTAATTAATTATTTTAAACTTGCATTTCACACAGTATAAGAAAGCCTGCCAAAAAATTTGCAAAAAGATTTAGGCATAAGGTAAAAAAACGTATACAGTGCAAACATTTTTTATAACAGTCCATTAAGAGCGTAATCCCTAGTAAATCCCTTGCAGTACCACTCAAAAAGAGTACATCTTTGTCTTCATGAAGTGAACTCCATTAGCCAATACTCTCTGTCCCTCCTTCAGGTTCACAGCACAGAAGACTCCCTCCTTTCCTCTTCAGCTGAGGCATCTCGAATGTCTTTTAGGAAAAAGTAGGGAAACTGTTTTTGTTAAAAGAAGTATGGGCATGTCATGGCCCTCAGATCTTGCCTACTTCGACTTCTGAATACAGTTGTTTGTGGCCTGCTGGAAATTATAAATCTTTGTCAGTGTACTGCCATGCTGCACTTACTCCTAGCATACACGGCTTCAGTCTAAGCAGCATCAGTGATGAATGCTGATCTATTCTTCATAGAAAGGAACTCTTGTCTCACCTGAGTTAACTCCCCAGGCATATACTATGGAGTAATGTATACTGCTTTGCCCCTCAATCACCCACGATCTACACATCAGACCATACTGTGGTTAAATGTATGATGCTTATTCTTATGGTTTGCTTCCTGCTAAATTGACCAGTGGCAAGTATTGTGATTAGTTGTAATATGTTTATGCATGCTCCTCTATCCAAAATTATTAGTTAAGCCCCAGGGAATTGGGTCCCAGGCGTCTTATAGAGGCTTGGGGAAGGAGCATGTCACAGAACCAAAATAAACTAATTGGCGCTGGGGGATTAAGTCATTGGGGACTTAAAAAGACTTAGAGAGGAGGGTTGCACTCCCCCTCCCCCAAAAAAGATATATCGGTGACCCTACAGGCCCTGGGCCGCGACTAGGGACTTTTTTTCTTTTAACAGCACTGTGGAACCTACTATTAATAAAAATCGTTTTTTGTCCCCACCAGGCCTAGGGATCAGGGTATCTGTACCCTGTCACTGTTTCTTTTATTCTTTTTGTAGGGCGGACAGGAGACCGAGTCCTAAAATGACTACTGCCACGTCTTTGTTGATGTGGTGGCAGCCAATCAGATCTTATCTTTTGATCTATCAGTTCCGCTGATTCTTCGTGGCATGATATATACATCAATTTTGAACCTTGATTTCTCAAAACCAATGGATTTACACTAAATCACAAAAACATGCTTTCTAGACAAAGATCAAGCTTTCTGCCAAATTTGGTGAAATTCTGTTGTAGCTGTCTCTAATTTTCCTATTGAAAATTGCATAGGGAAAAAGAGTTTTGGATCCCACTGTTTTCTGGGCCCCCGCTTCACAGATCACTCCAAAACCTTCCAGGAAGGAGCTGAGCTGCATAAGGCTTTTTTGTTAAAGTTAATAAATATCTATACAATGTCCCTTCAGGGTTACAGTGCTACATACATTTAGTAAAAAAGAAATAGGGAACCTGGTGTAATTCCTATGTTTTAGAAAAGAACAGCGACAAATCCTTTTGTAATTTCAGCAGCAAAGTCATTCCACATTGGATCAACTAGTGCTATCCATGCTCAGCTGAAAAATTACAAAGGCCCTTTATTTTTCCAGAACAACAAAACAGAAGTGCCAATACTGATAGTCTATTTGATATCTTATTTTATCAACCAAAAGAAGTCACCTGATCAAAAATGGGAAATGCTATTTAATAGCTGTTTTATTATACAAAATGAAATTTGGAAAGTACATTTATTTTAACTTTCAGTATATACTGTCGAAGAACAGAGCATTTTATATACAAAATGAAGAAAATGGACACAAAACAGGTTAATAAAATCAACCGTACATTCATAAATCAATCATATCACAGTCATACCACAAGCATTCACACATTCATTCTACAATACTTAACCTAAATTGGGTAAAGAATAAACAAAAAGGCTAAGTATTCGGTCTGCTGTACAAATAAAAATATTTACAGTGATTTAAGAAATACATTCATTAATTTGTGTTTGAATCCAATGTATTATAGAATTTAGACAGGGATTGGGTGTATAATTCGTGGCTGATAGTGTGGCAAAAGATCAACACTAGGGCAGTAGACAAGGGGGAGCAGACGCTGGACGAAGGGAGGCCTACGCGTTTCGAATCCCTAGGGTTTTGGAGGGATTCTCATCAGGACCAGATCACTGAAAAAGAAAAGAAGAGAGAGCCTATGTACACAGTTTTCTTAAAACAAAGAGGGGGTAGAACACTATCGAGTACCACAACACCCAGAATGACCTCTGCTTACCACAAGGGGAAAATGTATCCAGTGTGACAAATTGAAGAGTGGAAAAATAGGAGTCACCTGTTGACATAAATCCACAAACAAGAAAGAGAAACAGGAAAGAATGTGCCAGCTCCTGTTGTATTCTGATGCCATATCAACTAAAACGATTGTGGGAATGTATTTAAAACAAATACCTCTGGGATGGGTGGTGTTGTGTCCTAGGGCGTGGGTTGAACAAGGAGTTTGTTGACCTGCAGAGGGATACACTTCATTAGTACCAGACCGTAGTGAAGCCGAGCTTGAGAAAAGGCATATGGTGGAGCCTCTTACCCAGAAGTAAGCGGGACGCGTTGGGAAGGAAAACCTTTTTCTTTCTTTGTCGCTGGCTGGATCACGAGCGATTTTCTGGTATCCAGACTAAAACGAAGGTGGATGGCACGTTAGTCTAAAGGTAACCACGGAATTTTAATGAAAGATACCGGGTATAAGACCTCAAATGGCTTACCGAGAAGGAAAGTCTGTGTCAGCGTAACAGGGTCCGACAGGCGTTTCAATCGGCACTGCTTCCTCGCGCATGCGCTAAGCATGTCGAATGGAGTAACGGGCTCTTCCTTTAGAAGGGAGCACTATTTACTTGCGCATGCGCATAGATAACGAATAGTGTACAGAGTTGCGTGTTATGTAAACAGTGTGTAAAGGGCTGAAAAAGCGATGAAACGTGCACTCTGTATCCACGGGGTCAATTAAAACATCGGTCCCTTGATTAGAGAGGGAATGCTGCTTGGTAGGGTATCTGTCCTGGTGGACGATTGTTGCCACGAGATGCGTTCCATTGGTGAGGATGGATGGTGTGCTCTGGGACCAGAGGTGATGTGGATGTGCGTGTGCACTGTAAATGTGTTGATATGGAGGCATTAAATGATGGAATTTATGTAGGTCAGGTGAACTTGCAGGAATAATTCTGACACTAAAATCCTAAAGTTTATATATTTCGGATAGTTCATTTAGTCCCCTTACTGCTGTATCGAACTTCACAATTAAATATGCTTCACGTTTAGAGAGTTTTTGGTCCAAGTCCCCGCCACGTGGGTCTTTTTCAACACGGGAGATGACAGTCCATTTGAGGTCATTTATGCGATGTTTGCAGCGGATCCAATGATTAACCAATGGTGCAGTTTCTACTTGGTTTTTTATTCTTGATTTGTGTTGAGCAATTCTCTGGCGGATTTCTTGGTTAGTCTTTCCGATGTACAAGAGTCCACATGGGCATAGCACTCCATATACTACGAACTTAGACTTACAGTTGCTAAAGGTTTCATGTTTCTACGAGATGCTGTGATGTTGAAATAACGATCCCTCTATGGTCAGATCACAACACAAGCAGGTCTCATATTTGTGGTGGCCCACGATAGGGGCCAATCCCATCATTCTTCTCAAAGACGGTTGTTCTTCTTTTTTCATAGCTGCTCTTACTACATGATTTGCAATACTGTTCTCTTTTTTGAAGGCAAACAGCGGTGGCGCATGTAAACTTTCATCCAAGTTTCTTATTAGGTGCCAATTTTGTCCAATTATTTTTTTAAGGTTATTGGCATTGGGACAGTAGGTGGTTACACAAAACTGTCGTTTAAGCTTGGATTTGGTTTTTCGCTCGAGAAGACTCTCTCTAGGTATCCATCTCGCCCGTTTCATTGAGTTGCGGACCAGTTTTTTTGGGTAACCGCGATCACACAATTTGGACACTAGATTTTCTGAGTGAAATTTGTAGTCTTCAGTGGAAGAACAATTTCTACGGATACGTAGAAATTGGCCGAATGGCAAATTTTCTTTTAGATTCCTCGGGTGATTGCTGGAGAAAAGTAATGCTTTATTGCGATCTTTGGGCTTGGTGAATAATGATGTGGCCAATTTACCGTCAGATGGAAAGACTTCCAGGTCTAGGAACGAAATTTTTGTTGCTGAGTGTGATATGCTGAATTGTATGTCTATTGTTCTAGTATTGAGCCAATTGAAGAAGGATGTTAAATTGTCTTCACCGCCAGTCCAAATCATAAAGACGTCCTCTATGAAGCGCCACCATGTGGCTATGTATTCACTAAAAGGGGTGTTATTGTGAACATAGGTGTCTTCATAGAGCGACATAAACAGTACCGCCAGCTCTGGGGCAAAGGGACACCCCATAGCAACTCCTTTGACTTGGAGGTAGAATTCATTTCCAAAGCAAAAGTAATTCCTTTTTAGAGCAAAGGTCGCTAGATCCACTAGGAATTTAGTTGGCACTTGAACTGGTCTAGGTCTTAAATCCAGAAAATGTTGCAAAACTGCCACAGCTTCATCTTGGGGTATTTGCGTGTAAAGTTGTGTGACATCTAGGGTGACTAGCAAGTCATTGTCCTTATTGAATTCGGCCGTTTCCAACTTATTGATGAAATCAGTCGTATCTTGTAAGTAAGAAGAAACACAGTCCATAAATTGTTTTAAGAAGCAGCCAACATAGTTGGCTATTGGCTCAAGTATTGAGTCACATCCTGCTACAATTGGCCTACCCGGTGGCTTAGTTAGGTGTTTATGGACCTTTGGTAGGACATAGAACATGGGTATCTTGGGGTGTTTGTTTTGTAGATATTCCAGTTCTTTCGGGCCTAAGAAACCCTCATCAAATCCTTCCTTAAGTATAGGAAATAATAGATTTTGGAATTCTGATGTGGGGTCCTTTCCAATTTTACGGTAGCAAGTACAATCGTCTAACTGCCTCATAACTTCGGCGGTGATATATATATATATATATACTTTATATTCCAGGCACAGTATTACAGCTTTGGAGTGGGGATTGTTTTGACCTGTACTGGATACTCCCTTTGGACAAAGGTGTGCTTCACTGACACGCTCAAATTAGTCCGAAACACATGTACCAGGGCTGCCTTTATTCATTCCAGGTTGGCTTGTATGGTATTTTACCAATCCAAAGCTGTAATATTGTGCCTGAAATGCTAAAATACATTTGTCATTCATCAGCTTAATGTGGATAGCACTAGTTAATCTGAAACATAAAGACTTTTCTGCAAAAATGGCAAAAGGTTTTGTCACATTTATAGCTTGCTGTGGATGGAACAATGGTCATTCTATGTGTTAAAACTGCTGCAGGGGTCCTTTGGAACAGAACCAGGGTGTGTGGACCTGATCATGTGGTCTGATTTCACACCATGAATCTGCAGCTAAAATCTGAGAAAGAACCCGGTCTCTAGGTATGAGGTGTAGCCATCACCCCCAGTTTATAAGAAGTGCATCAAGAAGTGTTTGTGATACTCTGAATATCCCTTCCCAAAGTCCCCACTTGTGTTTGGGGTGTTTGTGCACACAAAGTGGAGATCACATCACCCATGGTTGGTCTCCATTTTTTCAGCACCTTTGGATGACAGCTCAGCATAGCTCACGTTGGAAATGACCTGATTCCTTACTGGTAATCTTTATGTCTCCTGGTGCTGGTCTTCTATGTGACAGTCCTATCCAAATGAGGCAAGCCTCACCCTCACACCTCAAGACAGGCAGTCTCATTGCCCCATATTTTTAAATAAAAGTACTTTCAGTTTTAACTCCTCCACTTGTAACATTTCATTGTCCTACTTCAGTGTTTACTGATAACAGAACACACTCTCTCTGCCCATAAAGCCCTTGCTGAAAACCATACCTGCCTGGAAAAATAAAGTTGTGATTAAACATATGGAGAGAGAGGAGTGATGCTAAACTCTCATGAGAAGAAATGAGACTGGGAACATGAGTAATAAATACTCACGGTATGTAATCAGGCCATCACCTCCCCATCCAGTCTTTATTGTTCCAGTCCTGACGCCCCCATAATGTTGTTATCCAAATAATAAATAAACCAAGCCATCTTTCTACTGAACATAAATAGCATTAAGGAAACTCTTAATGTTACTACAAGTACACAAGAAACACTACAATGAAGTTGCGAAGTTACATCCAAAGAGTTATGTTTTACTAATGTATGTATGTAAACAAATCTACAGATTTCCAACAGAGTCATTCCCTGAAGTTTCTCTCCAGAAGCAACCACCCATTGTTAGACTTGACATCCTTGGCGAGGCATTCCCCAAACTTTATGCCTTTACTATTTACTGAACTTGTTTTTGTTGGCATTAGGACTCTGGGCCTGATTTAGATCATGGTGGACAGGTTACTCGGTCACAATGGTGATGAATATCCCGTCCCCCAAAATATAAATCCTATAGGATTTAATGGGATTTAAATTTCAGCAAACGTGGTAAAATTAGCCTACACCTAATTGGTACATTTCCCTATTCCCTAGTAACTTGTACATGTTCCCAAAGCCCAGAAATGAAATGCCACTAGAAGGCTGCAGCACTCAATGTGCCACCCATTAAAGTAGCACTGTAAAACATGACTGGGCCTGCTACTGCAGCCTGTAATGCAGTTTTAAACTGACATTTTGATCTGAAAAGTAAACCTTTTGCTAGGCCTAACCTTCCTTTTTAATACTTATAAGTCACCTCTAAGATAGACCCTAACCACTCCTTGGGCACGGTACATGATATTTAAAAAGTAGGACATGTGTATTAAAGTTTTATATGTCCTGACAGTGAAACCCTCCTAAAGTGATTTTTCACTGTTGTAATGCTATCTCGCTCACAGACTAAGACTGGATTACCTTTTACTGTTAGAGAAATGTTTCTTCCGCTCAAATAAATTGTATTTTTAAAATCCTCTTTAGTGTTAAATTCGAATTGTAAGTCTGCTCAGGGTCATATGACTGTGATTGGGTCTCCTGTGGTGTTTTGTATATTGCTGAAAAAACAAACAGGTGTGTGGAGGGTCGGGGGGAAATATTTACTGACCTTACTGCTCGCTCCCCTATACCAAGGTAAAAAACACAAAAGAGCAGACAAGGTCTACAGATGGTGTGTGGCTGCAATAGCAACCGTGAGGCACTGGTAGAGAGCACTTGGGACAAAGAGTTGTTAAAAATTGGAGACTATTAGTCACAAAAAGGCTAAAATAATTCCCATCAGACCACCCATGTGGTGGAATTACGTCATATGGGAATCAATGATCATCCCAACCCAAATCTGACCATATAGTGTCGATCCGGGAAGGGTTGTCAAAAAATAGTCCTGTTGTGACACCATGAAGTGTTGTAAATGGAAAAAGTGCAGTGCTAACAAAAAATGTGTAAAATAAAATTAACTACCAGGACACCAGAGAACATTACAATAGGAGTCCAAGTGTCAAAGATTAAAAACACGCCAAGTAGTAAGACTACTCAAAGGCGCTGTGCAGTACGGTCGACATGTTTCAGCTATAAGAGCCATTAGCTCAGCTTTCTTCAGGACCTTGAACAGGAAAACAGCTACTGCAACTACATTTGATATGTATAAGTGAAGAATAATGTAAATGTACTGATACAGAGTTACATATATACCAGGAACTAGTATACTTAAATGTCCACTGGAGGGAAAGAGAAGTGTCTTCTTCCTAGCAAAAGAGAAGGAGAGAACACAAAGTACAGTATGTCAAAACAACACCGAATCCCACACGCTCACCCACCGTACACACACAGAGACCGTGCAGACACACCTGCAGGAATAATTTATATTCTGCATTCTAACAAGCATATTATCTATAATCACTCAGAGGCATTTCCTCTCAGTGATACTCACCCAGCTTTGTGTGGGTGATGACCTCACCTCACCCGGCAACCGCTCGGGAGTATGAGGCCCCGCTCTATAGTATAGAAATAAAAGACACAGTAAGCACACAACTTTACAATGTCCTACTCAATGGTTCTATACATATAACCCAACTGACGTGTGATAGTACAAAAGATGTCACACCCAACCCTGAACACCACAGAGATTCATAAGGGGTACATAAAAATCGCACATCCTGCGATCCTTAACATCACACAGAAAACTGGTGTCTATGTGTATTTCAAGGAAACTCCTTTGCAAGGTATTGTATGTCCTAAACCCATATATAGAGTATTGCATATTATGGAATGTCACGACCTATTGGGGACTCCAGCGTTACTGTATGAGAGAGGGTTTTTTTGGGGGGCATTACCCCTAAGTTGCTACCTGGGCCAACCCTATTAAAGGGCTGCTGAGCTCTCTCCCCATATCCAAAAGTAGGATACCCTGGACCTCCCAAAGATGACAAGGTAGGGGCCCTGCCGGGTCAGACTGAGCTGATTAGTAAACCGGGAATACCCTGGCCTTAACAAAGATAAAGGGGCCTGCCAGGTCCTCCTAACCTGACTGGTACACCGTGAATAGATTCCTCGCTGAACTCAAATGCGAGCACTCACTGACTCACCTGTCCGTCGGTGCTCTCGCTGCAAATACGAGCGGAAGTGGAGGTGAAAAATATTCACACCCTCCCTGCTTTTAAACCTGCGTTGGTTGGGTAATGAGTAAACCGTGGAGTCGGGGTTGAAGGTAGTCGCGGTAAATCGCGTAGCGGAAGCCGCTACTCTCTCGCGCATGCGTGAAGGCAAGGAACCATTACTCTATTACGCATGCGCCGACCATCAGACTAGTCAAACACGGATATAAAAATCCCCGGTAGGAGCTTAACGAGCGAATATTTTAATAATGTATGATGGCAGATCCATTGTGCTCTGAGGATCACGTTTACATAACACCACGGAAGATAGAGTTTAAATAACACCAGATCGGCGAGTGTCATCACGCAGTGCTCCTGTAATGTGTGTCAGCAATTAGTGATGGAACAAAAGAATGTTGCATCATAACCACCGTGGCGTGTGATTATAGGTTTTAAATTGGGAACCAACTGTCCCAGGTCAAAAGTTTGTAAATAGGGGGCCAGCTGTCCCAGGTCAAGAATTTGATCAGCATGAGTCTCCAGGTGTAATATGTACGATAGGACATACTTATAGAGTGGTCTATGGCTCGCTGAGTAGGGGAAATCTACAATTTGGATTAAATTCAAGGGCACACATACCAACATGGGTCAGTGTGTAATGATAGAGTGACCAAACCTTATGGGGACCCTAAATGGGAGTAGGGGTTGATATCTTAGGGTGTCAGTGAGGGTGGACAAAAAGACAACACACACACATAAGTTAGGTGAGCTATGAGGTGCAAACAAGGTTGCGCCCTAATCAAAACGACCCGCAACTAGAAAGCTGCACTATATACTGAAAAAACAAACAGGTGTGTGGAGGGTCGGGGGGAAATATTTACTGACCTTACTGCTCGCTCCCCTATACCAAGGTAAAAAACACAGAAGAGCAGACAAGGTCTGTTTTGTATATTGCATATTGCTTCTAGACATGAGGACAAAACGATACTTGGGTGTGGGGCAGGGTGTTTCTTTCCCGAGCAGAATGTCTTGGGGGATTGCATCCAGGCTTCCTGAGCTTCAGAGGATAGCCTCGTGGCTTGCCCATCTCCTTCCTGGCTTTTAGGGTCTGCCTGCCCTGCCACTGACAAACGCAGATTACACCCAGACTTCCCTACCCTTAATACCCTTGATAGTTTGGAGCCAACCCCAGAAAAGAGGGAAGGTAAGACAAAGAGGGCATCCCCCACCCACAGGCTGGGTTTGGGGATAAAAGTGGCAACTTTACACCCTCTTATCAAAATACTCCTGGTAATGTGGAAAGAAGAGGAAGAAGGACTGCCCTGCTGCCTGATGAAGGAAGACTGGACCTGCTTGCCTTGAATCCAGGATCAACAGAAATGACTCTAAGGGTCAATTGGCTGACCTTCTGCTTCAGCTACATGGAACACAACACGCTTCCAGAGGCCTCCCTGCAACTGCCCAGCTTACCAGGATCAACTGGATCTACCTGAGTCCTGCTTCTGGCCTCTGCTGAAGTGGGTCCTGAGCCCCTAGAGCTGCCCCTTTAGGTGCTGGAACCTTGGCTGGCATAAGAGGGCACTCCTCCTGCCTCAAAACCACAAGTCTGGAGGTCCAGGTAAAGAGTCCAAAGTTTTTGCACTCTCAGCGACCGTGAAAACACACCTTGCAATGCCCAGTGACTATCCCCATTGCCAGCTCACGCAAATCTCCAGGGACAACCTGCTCCTCTCGTCCGGTCAAACAACTGCTCTAATGGCACCAGCATGCATCGACCACTAACATAAGGCTCCAGTAGTGATGGACTCTTCTCACCGAGCAGCGACCATCTGTGGATCCTGAGGTGCTTCTCGTATCGACAATGGTATCCTTGCATCAACTGCTTCTCGCAACTCTTTGCATTGACCTGAACTCAGAAAAGGCAAAAGGTTCAGTGGGACAAACCTGGTCCATATATTGGACCTGCAATCCATTGCGGTCAGCCTGAAGTTGTGCCTTAGATCTGGTAGAAGGTGACAAGATTTTTATAACCCAAATGACACCAAAATGACAAAAATCCAATCAGTAGAATCTGAGTTGTGAATCTTTTAGGTTTCTAGTCAAAAAAGTGCCAAAAAGCATAAAGTGCCAACTGTTTTTATTTTATATTTTGTGCTCTTGACATGTTATAATTTGCATCTTTTTCTTTATAATATACAAATTTAGATTGCATAAGTACATAGATATACATGTTTTTTGGATAAATTCATATAATAAATGATTGTTTGTAACTTTTATTGATTTTGCTAATAACCATCCTTGGTTTGATCATTATCCTAGGGTTTTAGAGCCTGTGTATTGCCAAGCCCTGAAAATGCTTGCTGTGTAAATCATATAACAAACATGATGTTGAATATGATAATGTCTCTTCAAAACTCAAATGTGTATTTTTTTTAACATGTGGAAGCTTTTACCTTAATACATCACATAAAAGCACTGCACTAAGAAGTACTTATTAAAATGAGGCATGACAGTAGTCATGTAAACCCTGTAGGCGGCCCAGACTATATGATAGAGCGAACATAATAATCTATTAAATCAAAATGAAACTCTGAACTCACATATTTGAAAGTTCTTTCACACAAGATAATAAAGAAAAAGTAGTATTGGTGAAATAAAATACGTGTCTAAGATCACACAATTCAAGCAGAGAAGCTGTGATTTGTCCTGTTTGCCTGGTTTGACTTTGCACTAATCAGACAGTAAATGGGTATCTATTTGTCTTTCCTTTTTATGTTAACGGTTTGTTTTTACCTTTGTGCATTCCTCTGCAGGTTTTTTTTATAAAATGCAAACTAGACCCACAGGGTTTGGAGTGATTCAAGTAAACCCCAGTTACAATACACAGGGTCACATTCGTTTGTTATAGATTACACATGTTTGTATACATTATATACATTATATGTTCTGACTCTAGGAAAAAACTTAAAAACATATTATAAAAATACACATTTCTAGCTAGACATTTCTCAGTAGACCTGCCCAGCCGAGATTACAATAGCCTGTTTTCATGCCACGAGTCTTCTTTTCTGAACGTGAGGCTTAGATTTCTTAACTCTTTCTAAATGTTTTAATTTTTGTGTTACAGGCTGTTTCAATTTTGTTGTATGTGGGTCGGGATAAGACATTTTTTAATAAAATCCGGTAATTAAAATTGAGCACGATGTTCACAAAGATTAAAACGCCGGTACGATGTTGTTTTCTCTGCTGCAGGTGGGCCTGTTATCAGCCGTGCCTCATATGGTTATGACAATCATCGTTCCCATCGGTGGGCAGATTGCAGATTTTTTACGGAGCAGAAAGATATTGTCGACAACCACAGTGAGAAAAATAATGAATTGCGGAGGTACAGTATCGTTTAATTATCATAAACAACAATACTTGATGCAAAGTGTTTACTTTACGTGCTCTGTTGTTCTAAGTGCAAAACCTATGTTAACTGTGATGTAGGGGACAGAGCCATGTGGGCTGGGAAGGTGGTGAGAGTAGCATCATGGGCTGTGCGGATAGAAAAGTCATGGGCTTAAATATTCGCCGACAGTACCGATAGACAGCTGTAATGTAAACGAGCATTTACAATGCAATAGGTCTCGCATTTACGCGAGTTTAAGCTATTGGCATTGCAAATGACAATACCTTTTATTTATGTTTTAAATGCCAACACATAAATAAAAGGCATTGTCATTTACAATGCCAATAGCTGAAAGTCGCTTAAATGCGAGACCTAATGCACTACAAATGCTTGTAACGGTGGGATACTCAGTCCAACAAAAATCACCCCTACCTGGGGCGTTTCGATTTAAGGGCGGCTAGCAACCACACAACCAGTGAATAATAGTTAACAGCACGCCCTCGGGGGCAGAAGTTGTACAATGGCCATCGCCCCGCCTTTGTTGCGGCTCTGGTGTTAACATGCTCGGCGACTAATTAGACAGAGATACCAGAGTGCTCGCAGCTTGTTGGCAAACACAGACAGAGCCTGAGAGGCGCGTGCCATGGATCACACTCTCTTTGGCTGCCTCCGCAGCCCGCACGCGTCCGCCCAGAGCCTGCACCCTTTCTCGCAGTCACCGCGAGGCACCCCGAGTGCCTTCAGCCGCATGTGTGAGCCGAGCTTCAAGATGCCCGGGAGCAGCGCGAGCGCACCTCAGTGCCTCCGGAGATCAAATATCCGCACGCGCCAGGGCCTCACCGCGTCCATGATGCAGTCAAGCCAGTGGCCCGCCACGGAGAGCCCAGCGCTCCTAGACCTCTCCAGGCTCCGTGTTCCTCCACCACCAACAGCTCAGCGCCCGGGCGGGCGCCATTTTCTGCAGGGAAGCTCCGGAGCTCACCAGGTCAGTTCGGGGGCAGACTACGGGACTATCGGACCACCAAGAGCCTGCCTTTAGCTGCCTCTGAGCCCCGCACGCACAACGCCACCCCCCACAGCGTGTTTAACTGGGCTCTGGTGAGAGGCCCCCTCCTCCTTCCCTTTAAACTTTGTTTTAGACTTTGCTGCCTCCCGTTCTGCGATCATCTGCCTTGGCGCCTGTAGTCTTTCTTCCCTGACCCCTGGTCTCCGAATTGAACTCCTCTGCCCCAGCTCCTCATGGACAATGAGGCTGTGACTTTGCTGCGGACTGCCTTTCTCCCCCCGTACTTGCTAGCTATGGCAGCCCTCTTCCTGGACTTTCGGACTTGGACCTTTATGCTCCCCGCCATTTTCTTTTTATGACTCGCTTCTTCTTCTACCTTTCTCCTCTGCCATTTTAGCGATCTCTGACCTCCCCCTCTGTCCCAGCGACCTTTCTATTGTCTCTCCTTTTGACACACTCCTCAATGTCTTACTCATTACTATCTGCTTCCCTCTCTCGTTTGTCTCACTTTCCTGCCCTTCTCTGTCCCTCCCTTGTGCTGTGACTGCATCCCCCTCCGACCACACTTAATGTAGCTATGCCGACCCTGTTTTGCCTCTTTATCAACAGTGTCATATCCCATCTTGACCATGGTAGGGACAATGACGCTCCATGCCTGGCAGGAAGGAGGGTGCCGGCTATCATGTTTGCCGAGGACACCCTCCTGCTTTCCTAATCCCCGATGGGGATTCAACGGATATTAGATGGATTTGGTGTTTTCTGTAGACAACATGGTCTAGAGATCAATACAGAACAGACCTAATTCATGATATTTAATCCATCCACTAAAGCCAGACCTAACCCCACATTGGGTTCAGCCAGCCTTGAGAGGGTAACAACTTTTCTGTACTTGGGGGTAACGCTACATGAAAATTTATCCTGGGACCCCCAGATAGTAAGATCCCGGCTTAAGTTGTCCCAGCTGTCGGGCGCAATTTTGAAGGTTGTAAACAGCTCAACCTTTAAGCCCATTAGCCCGGCAGTTGAAATGTATAAAACCCAAGCCAAGGCGGCTGCAACCTATGGGAGCGAGCTAGGGGGGTACAAAGCAGGGCAAGAACTTGCAAGAGTGGAAAATAATTTCCCCAGACGCCTCCTGGCCCTCCCTCGAGGCACACCGCTCCTGCCCTTAAGATTAGACATGGGCCTCCCTTCTATTGCTGAGGAGCTCGAGTCAAAGCCATTGAGGTTCTGGCATAGGCTTTGGTCTACCAGCGAACTCGTTCACTACAGGCAAGACCTTATTCATGTCATGAACCTGAACCAATGCGATAGAATCCCCTGCCTTGCTTTTGTAAAAAAAGAATTGTACTCCTTGAATTTGTCCGAGTTATGGGAGGACCCTGAACAAGGTTGCCGAAGGGTTTCCCGCAAAAGACTGGTACAAACCCATAAGGAAAAAAGATTAGCACTGCTGTTGTCTGCACGAAACAGCGGCACTCTAACTGAACGTTTCTTGGAATCCAAAAATTCCTATGCATTTGAAAGTTTTATGGATTTTATCTTTCCCATTTTATCAAGAACATTGTTTATACAATGGAGGTTAGGCACTCTGCCCATCAAAACCTTCACTTGTAAATGGCTAAAGGGTAATGACAAAACTTGTCCATGCTGTAACATTCTTGAGGAAGATGAAATTCACATCATGTTTTTCTGCCCTGCTTATAATAGACCCAGAAAATATTGGCTGGTGCCGCTTTGCAGAAATTTGGGATTCAGGAGCTATCTGCATGTGTATAGAATACTGAAAACCAGTACTCTGTCCCATATCTTGTTTGCAGTTGCTAAATTTTTAATGGCTATGTGGCAGATAAGGAAAAAAAATCCTTTAATGTGTGGACAATGTTATGAACTGTTCTTAAACCCCTCTTATGCCTTGATTATATGGGAAGTAATTGTATGAATTGTATGAAATGTGTTTCATAACAGTTACGCTTTTTTTTATTGTGTCTTTGTACTGCATCTTTTATGGTCTAAATGACCGAAATAAAGAATTTTTGGATTGGATTGGAACTCTGCTTTTCTGTATATAGAGATAACTCTAATCACTAGTATATGTAGTAGACCTTTGTACTCCCTACCATTCCAATGTGACTCTTAGAGTATATCCATTCATATCCCTTCCCTATGTATATAGAGATAACTCTAATCACTAGTATATGCAGTAGACCTTTATACTCTACTATTCCTATGTGACTCTTAGAGTATATCCATTCATATCCCTTCCCTATGTATATAGAGATAACTCTAATCACTAGTATATGCAGTAGACCTTTGTACTATCTACCATTTCTATGTGACTCTTAGAGTATATCCATTCGTATCCCTTCCCTATGTATATAGAGATAACTCTAATCACTAGTATATGCAGTAGACCATTGTACTCTCTATCATTCCTATGTGACTTTTAGAGTATATCTATTCTTATCCCTTCACTATGTATATAGAGATAACTATAATCACCAGTCTCTTCGTTGTGTGACTTAACATCTTGTACATTTGCAATTTTTTTCTGTGTGTATCTTTTATGTAACACATGTAATCCTAAGTCCTTATGTTTTGCAATTGGTTCTTATGTAAAGCGCTCTGACACCTTCGGGTAAAGTTTGCGCTATATCAAATCGCATTAAATAAATAAATAAAAATAAAAAACAGTGTCACGTACTGAGCGTGGAGCTCCTGGCCAAAATGGGGGGGGGGGCAAAGGAGCTGAAGACAAGGGGAGGGCCCTAGAGCATCAGCTAAGGGTGTGTTTATTGTCCTCTGGACAAGCAGCTCATCTGTGAATGGACGCAGGCTGGATGAATGGGGAGCTCAGAGGGGGAGCTTGTCCCATGCTTTGGGGACCACTGATTCGTGTGATAAGATAGAGGCTGTGTTTCTGTTCTCACTGACTATCTCCCTGTAATGGGATTGTAACGACCTAAACGATCCGCTAATAAGAACAAAACATGCCCATTCATGCAGTCCATCTGAAAATATTTTCTTAAAATAGCCCCGTGTGTGAATTCTCACATCAAAGCCACGAAGAGAAGAAATGCTTTGTCCATCAGAGATCTCAGCATCAATGCAGACATCACGTATGCAACGTGCTTCTCACTTAAATAAACCAGCCTTCGGCCTTGGCGCACTCCCAGCAGCACCCGCACAGCATCCATGCAGCAGGGGAGAAGGGGGGGGGGGGAAATCATATGTAAAAGTGTTGTAAATATGTAAACATATGAAAAAGTAATAGCTGTTAAAGTGAAAGTGCTTGAAGTGCCTCATAAAAAAAGACACTGAGTGCAGGCAAAAAAATATTTGCAATGCTATAGGTCTCGGATTTAAATGCAAGACCTATGGCATTGCAAACAAACGGCCGCCATTGCCCCAGCGGCTGCAAAAGTTACAGTGGGCGTGGCCCACTGAATGTAAGCAAAGTACCTTGTGGTGCCTAACGTAGGAAAAACTAAATAAGAAGTACACATACAGTGCAAAAACCAAGTAAGGTTGCCAGTAGCCATGGGAGGATACAAATGATGACATGGCCCTACTAAGGCGGGACTAACAAGCCTCATATTGAATCAGAGGACAGAATTTACAAAGGACAAACACACAAGCCAATGAAAAATAAGGGCGTAGGAGGGGCGAAGCTTTTCTCCATACTGAACTAACACAGATCTTTGCAGAGCAGGGCTCAGGCTCAACCTAAAAATCAAAAACTACCAGATCAGAATGCAAACCACTGTTTACAAAAAGTCCAGACCTGGGTTGATATATACCACATGGCAGCGGGACATCTGTCGGCTTCCATTGATATTGAATGTGAAACAAGTAGACACCATTCTGAAGTGGAGAGAGACATTTTTAGAGTAATTCAAAAGTGATTCAGACTAGTGGGAGAGATGGCTTTTCAAAGGCAAATGTGTACTTCAAAATGCTAGTGATCAATCATTTACACTGAACTGGAAAAAATTGACTTGTTAACAAGCCCCATTGCCAGGGCCACTGGAAATATATGGTAGGGGTGAAACAAATTATGAAACAGGGTTTACTAAATTATGCAGCAAGAAAAGGCAAGTTATGCAACAAATGCAGCACATTTGGTGATAGTATTACCTCATTATTTTGCCAATTTTACACATTAACACTATCTGGGCAAAGGTTTCACCTCATTACTACCAGTGATACAGCACTAAGCAACAAAAAGAGAACTAGTCAAACTTTGCGACATGGTGCTGCATTTCCACTAGAATTTTTTTGTTAAAATCTACAGATTATGCAGCATATGATGGATTGTGTCGCAAATCCATAATAATGCAGAAAATGTTGCAGCCACAAAATCGCATAATTCCAGTGGGCCGGCCTACTTCTCAGCACAGCACATCAGAAAAGTGTGGCTGAAAAGGCATGATCTTCTAACCTTTAGCCAATTTTCCTGGCTGAGCTCACCCTTTGCAAGGAAATAATGGGCTGGAGCTGCCAGAGTCTGCTACTCCTCAAGAGTGTTGTATTGTGTTAGTAATAAATAGTACCGGGACCGCTGTTCTCATTTGTTCACGCCACCTAAGTCATCCATTCGGCTATAGCTTGTCTATCTTATAGCCAGTCCTTCATTTCTAGAAAAAAAAGTAAACGCTGCGGACCAGCATATTGTTTCAAAATATATTTTATTGACTTTTATTATAACCCTAAACAGGAGGGACTAGATAGGCCTTAAAGTTTCAGTGAGATTAAAAAAAATCAGTTTTTCTGGTGTCTGCCCTCTTCCCCCTTTAAAACAGGACATAGTTAATTATCAGTAAACAAGTAAATAAAAGACAAGGAGAGTCTCTAGTTTTAAGAAATATGCTGTTTGCTTTCAGTCTCCTTTTCTCTGTATCAGGGATCTTAGAGAGGCTAGTGGGGGGGTCTTTCTGTTAAGTACTTCAAGAAAGGGTCCCACGGTCTGATGAAGTTGCCGCCTTTCCGCTGCAAAACCCATGACCAAAGTCTTCCACTCCTGTGCACTAGATGAGGAGGTGATTTTCCATTATAATGAGATCAACTGCTTTGCGGCCACGGTATTGGTTATTAACATCAGGATTCCTAATGTGAAATAATCCATGGAAGAAAATGACATAGAAGGAATCTGTACTGATCTCCTTCAGGTCACTTCTACAAGTGGACCAAGATGTCCAAATGAATAATATAAAAGCCCATCAAGCGGTCCTGCCACAAAACACTGGAATCACAACCACAAGGCGTCCTGGTGAAACCTTCAAAGACAGAATCCTCAAGAAAGCACAAAAATTGACTTCTTCTGCGTTAATAGATAATAATGTACTACTGTACTATGGCCTCTCACATAGTACTTTAAATAAAAGGAGGACCATGATACAGATGACCAAAGAACTGTGGAGGCACCAGATAAAATATCACAGGCGCACCCATACTCATCCTCCTTCCAAATTAACTGAAAGACAAATATCATCTGAAGGGTTGAGGAGGACAAGCAGTACTGTCTTTAATACCGAAGAAAACCCCCCAGAAAGCTAAGAGAAAAAAATTGTGCAGACTCAAGAGAAAGATGGATGGGAAAGAGTAAAGATCTCTGGAGGAGCATCACACAGACCCTGACATTCAACTAGTCAACAGCCAACAGTATACTAATACTCATGAATTGGCTATTTGAACAAAGCCTAATACATGGCAGGGACTGGTGCGGCAATCTTTTTCGGTCCCCCTTTCCATGACCTCCTCCTCGGATTTCCTCACTATCAACCGGCAAAAGTGCTCCTCATGTCTTAATTGCCCCCTTCTCACATACATTTCATTTACTTGAAAGAGCTGGTAAAGCCAGGCTTTACTAATCCACTCAGCTAGCCACATAAAATACAGATCTGTTCTTTGCAGCAGGCATAATAACCCTCTATGCTAATTTATGGCGAGTCAAAACTGACACTAGACAACACTCTGATCTCCCTCTCTAGAAGGAACATTAATCACAAGAGTAATCTTGACATTTTTATTGCTGCCTGAAACCTAAACGCCCAAGCAACTGTGCAGCTAGTGCTTTTAAATTAGGTTTTTATAAACACAGCACCCCCCTCAGGTCAGTGTCCCTTGCTAGGTCATCACCCAGTGTGGCCGCACAGTTCGCACTGCCCTAAAGCCGACCCTGATACATGGTGACACATACCTACTATGAACCTGATGAGATAATTTTCTAAAAAGGGAAACTATTTCTGGCAATAATGAAGTAAGAAGTGGGTGGACTTAGAAGTGGGTTGACTAATTGGCCCTGGTGTGGTATAGTATCCACGCTAGGGATGGTTCTATCGCCCACTTTCAGAGGGAAATCTGGAGAAATCTTTCAGGAGGAGAAACTAACTAAGTTGGAGTGGAGGGGAGTGGGTGAAGGTTAGTCAAGGAACTCTTGCATTAGACATGGGAAGAAAGACAGATAAAGTGAAGCATAGCTTCATGGTAGATAGGAAATGATGCAACTGGGCAACAGAGATGTTATGTTCGAGGCATATGAGCTGCAGATTGTACACTTAGCATTAGATCGCCACCTGGAGTTGGGCCCGGATGATTGCATGTTGTTGTCATCTTGGAAGAAGTCTTTGTAGTCACGAGATAGATGACTCCTCCCTTGGACGATAGTGCGCATGGGCATCGGCTCCATCCTTAGATTGTTTTTTTCCGCCACTGGGTTCGGATGAAATTTTTCCGCTCCGGCTAGAAATAGACTTTTCAAGCACTTCAAAGCGCAAAAAACTTCCTAAAAACGTACCAAACTACTTTCGATATCGACTAACATTGTTTCGACTTCATCAGCTCGATTCCGGTCGTCGACGTGGGCCATTGGAAAGTACGCCATTCAAGAGATGTCCCAAGTGTGGAGCAAAGTTTCCACACAGTGACCACCACAAGGTCTGCAACCTGTGATTATCGCCAGAACACGACGAATCCAACTGTACAGCCTGTGCGTCCTTTCTATCCAAGAAAACCATCCGAGATCGAAGGGCCAGTCGACACGACATGTAGTGATCAGCTCCGGAACCTGTGGATATCTTCGAAGAGGAGGTTCCGCTCATTCCCGAAGAAGATTCAGATGATCTCCAGATCGTATCAGAGGCAGACAACTCAGATGACTCCATACCATTGGGTCAGCGCGTGAGTACTACTGCCCCTGCACCATACACAGCACCCAGATCGAAGGTCAACACTCTGCCTTTGGGGCCCAGTCGCGACCGGAAAACCACTTCGACAGCCCCGCCATCGAGCCCGGCTCCGAAGAAAATAACTAAGCCTTTCGGTAGCTCGGTACCGAGCAATTCGCACGTCCCAATCCCACAAGCTCCCTCAGCACCGAAACCGAAAGAAGTCTCGACTCCAAAACCGTCGACTTCTAAAGACAAAGGTATGAAGCTAGCGTCCGATGCCTCGAAGCCGACGAGACCAGCTTCCACTCCTAAGCCATCATCTTCGGTACCGAAACCGACAAGGCCTTATTCCGATGCGCCCAAACCATCGAAACAGCCTATGACACCGAAAACAACACCTTCAGTGCCGAAAACTTTGCCAAAGGACATTGCAATACCTCCTAAGGCTAAACACAAACAGCAACCTCGTCTGGAACCGAAAAAATTGGCGCTGACAAAAGTTACACAAGGAGAAGACCTTTTCCAACCAGATCCTCTGCAAAAGAAGATCTACATTGACCCAAAGACAGGTCATGTATCCACTACACCACACAAGAAGAGGAAGGCAGATGTAACACCCACACCTGTAGTTCCTGCCAAGAAGAAGGACTCTGCCACATCTCCTATGCACCCTTCTTCTCCTGTACTTCCTTCTCCTTCATCACCTGTTCCTGTTAACAACTCACCACTGGTATCTCCTTCACACTCACCTCAAGGTGATGATACGTATAGTTTAGGTAGAGGGATAGACCCAGAGGAGCCTTTCCCATTCCCTGTAGATGATACAGACTGGGAGTACCCAAACCCACAGGATGTGGCAGATATTCCTGACCCACAGTCATACCCATCAAAACCTTCTCCCCCAGAAGATAACATTGGGTTTGGTCACCTGTTGAACAGAGCTGCCATTTACCATGGGGTCACTATGCATTCTGATGAGACAGAGGAAGACTTTCTCTTAGACACATTTAAACAATCGCAAAGGTCTGTTCAAATTCTTCCCATGATTGAAGGGGTCATCAAACATGCTCCTAAGATATTTAAAGACCCTGTAAGTACTAGGATCCTAAACCCTAGAATTGAGAAAAAATATAGGCCTGCACCTGCAGATCCAGCCTACATTAAAGGACAACTACCATTAGATTCACTAGTTGTGTCAAATGCTAGGAAAAGGGCAAACTCACAAACTTCAGGTGAGGCACCCCCACCTGACAAAGAATCCAAGGTAATAGATGCTTCAGGAAAAAGAATAGCTGCACAAGCTACTAACATGTGGCGTATAGCTAATACACAAGCCCTCCTCTCACGATATGATAGGGCGCATTAAGATCAGTTAGATAAACTATTAGTGGAGTGGTGTGGCTCACTGGTTAGAGGCGGCAGACCCGGAAGTAGAGAATGGCCTGGTACCAGGGTTCAATTCCCGACGCGGCAGGGTCGTGGACCAGGGTCAGCGGACTCGATAATTCTCGCCTCGGTGCCTACTCTAACCAGGGATCACACTCTGCAACTCTGGGCATTAGCTTGCCTCATCTCTACAACGGCCCCCCACATTCGCCGGGGATGCCTGGTTTCACCTTGGAGATACCCAGTAGGGACCATCTCACAGGGATAGCCAGGACGGGTTCCCCAGCGGTCTACAGCGCCACGACGCCTCAGGGCAGCAGTGCGCTTTACAAGACCACATACATTACATTACATTACATCTACCTGATCAATTTAAGGCACAAGCAAACGACCTTATGCAAGAAGGCAAGCTAATTTCTAATGCCTCAATAAAGGCTGCACTAGATGTAGCAGACACTGCGTATAGAGCTGTAAATACTAGTGTCGTTCTAAGGAGACATGCGTGGCTACGCATTTCAGGGTTTAAACAGGAAGTGCAAACTACCATTTTAAATCAACCATTTAATCAAAACCAACTGTTTGGACCAGAAGTAGACACAGCACTTGAAAAGAGGAAGAAGGATACAGACACTGCCAAATCTATGGGGGGCTTTACAGTCCACACAAGCTAAGAGTTCTTTTTGTCGCTCCTTCTACAGAGGAGGCTCCAAACAAACTGGGGCAGACGGTACAACATCCTTCAAATTTAGCACACAAACATCCGCTAACAAGGGATATTTTAGAGGAGGATATAGAAGAAATAACAACAAGGGAAGAGGTCGGGGTAACAACAATAATCAAACCTCTTCCACTACAAAATAGTGACTTCCCTCTTCTCCCCTAACAGCATTCCACCCCTGTGGGGGGCAGATTAACTCAATTCCTGCATGTCTGGAACTCCATAACAACAGACAAGTGGGTAAGACAGATTATCCAGTATGGCTACTGCCTAGAACTTACAGCAACCCCTCCACACATACCACCCAGGCAGCATCCAATGTCTACAGAACACCTTACTCTGGTCAAACTAGAAGTTCTGTCACTTCCTCAAAAAGATGCAATACAAATAGTTCCTTTACAAGAACAAGGAACAGGGGTTTACTCGCTGTACTTTCTAATTCCCAAGAAGGACGGAACACTAAGACCAATTCTCGACCTCAGGCCCCTCAATCAGCATATACAATCAGATCATTTTCATATGATCACTTTACAACAAGTGCTCCCGCTGCTGCAACAAGGTGATTTCCTTACAACACTAGACCTAAAGGACGCCTACTTCCACATTCCTATACATCCTGCTCACAGAAAGTATCTAAGGTTTGTACTGGAAGGACAACACTATCATTTCAAAGTCCTTCCATTCGGAGTGACAATGGCACCACAATTATTCACAAAGTGCCTAGCAGTAGGAGCAGCACATCTCAGGAGACAACAAATACATGTCTTCCCTTATCTAGACGATTGGCTCATAAAAGCCAAGTCATTCAATCAGTCTGTCCAACACACACAACAGACAATTCAAACGTTGCACGACTTAGGGTTCACAATAAACTACACCAAGTCGCACCTGCAACCCTTTCATATACAACAGTATCTAGGGGCTACAATAAACAGGTCTACAGCTCTAGCGTATCCCAGTCCAGAAAGGATACAGAGCATTCAAGCCTTAGTCACAGCCTTTCAACACCAGCACTCTCTGCAAGCCGGAGTGTTCATGAGACTAATAGGCATGATGGCATCTTGCATCTTCATAGTACCATATGCAAGACTGCAAATGCGTCCGTTACAGGAATGTCTAGCACAACAGTGGAACCAGGCTCAAGGTCAACTAACAGACCTGGTGTTGGTAGACAGCCGTGCACATCGCTCTCTGCAGTGGTGGAACACCAAAAACTTGACAAAAGGGCGGTCATTCCTCGAACCTGTTCCACAACTAGTGCTTACAGCAGACGCATCTCTCACAGGATGGGGAGCCCATCTCCTACATCATACAACTCAAGGACAATGGAACAGTCAACACAAATTGTTCCATATCAACCATCTAGAGCTGCTAGCAATACTCTTAGCACTCAAAACATTTCAAGTACAAGTACAAGTACAATACAAAGCTGTCTTAATCCGGACGGACAACATGACAGCCATGTATTATATACAAAAACAGGGGGGGACACACTCTCTACAACTGTCCCAGCTCGCACAGAACATTTGGAGATGGGCCATTCCTCAAAACATATATCTGTTGGCAGAGCACCTTCCAGGAGTTCACAATCAGATAGCAGATCTGATGAGTCGGCAGACACAACAAATTCACGAATGGGAACTACATCCGCAGGTTCTTCAACCATTCTTTCACAAGTGGGGTCATCCAGACATAGATCTGATCGCCACACACAAAAACGCAAAATGCCCAACCTTCGCCGCCATGTTTCTACACCCGCTGTCCAAGGGCAATGCGATATGGATGAACTGGTCAGGCAAATTTGCGTACGCTTTTCTGCCAGTACCACTAATACCATTAGTAGTACGCAAGCTCAGACAACAGTCTCTCAAACTAATTCTAGTAGCTCCCACATGGGCATGCCAACCGTGGTACACCACACTGCTAGAATTCTCTCTAGTTCCACACCAAAAGTTACGACGGACTCCATCCCTGCTAACGCAGAACCATGGAGACATCAGACATCCAGACCCAAGTCAACTGAATTTAGCGATCTGTCTCCTGAAATCTTAGAGTTTGGTTATCTTAACCTACCACCAGACTGTATGACCATCATTAAAGAAGCTAGGAGACCTACTACCAGAGCGTGCTATGTGGCTAAATGGAAGAGATTTGCCATTTACTGCAACAATAACCAAATTGATCCTCTGGGTGCTTCCATCCAGAATATCGTTTGCTACCTTTTACATTTACAAAGGTGTAATTTGGCATATTCATCCATACGCCTGCGCCTTGCAGCAATTGCAGGACATTTACAAAACAGACAACATCTGTCTTTCTTCAGAGTACCTGCAATTAAAGCATTTATGGAAGGATTAAAAAGAATAATCCCACCCAGGTTGCCACCTTCTCCGGTGTGGAACCTAAACGTTGTTCTTACAAGACTCATGGGACCCCCTTTCGAGCCTTTACATAAATGTGAACTGCAATTCCTCACGTGGAAAACAGCTTTTCTTATTGCTATTACCTCTCTTAGAAGAGTAAGTGAGATACAAGCTTTCACAATACAAGAACCATTTTTACAAATGCATCATAATAAAGTGGTTCTAAGAACTAATCCAAAATTCCTTCCAAAAGTCATTACTCCTTTTCATTTAAATCAATCTGTAGAGTTACCTGTGTTTTTCCGAAACCCAGACTCTGTAGAAGAAAGGGCTTTACACACACTAGATGTTAAAAGAGCTCTTCTCTACTATCTAGATAGAACTAAGCCTTTTCGAAAAACAAAACAACTGTTTATGTCTTTCTCTCCACCTCATAAAGGCAACCCCATCTCTAAAGGTGGAACTGCAAAGTGGATTGTAAAATGTATACAAATATGCTATCAAAAAGCAAAACGTACATTAACAGTTCCTCCTAGAGTGCACTCCACACGCAAACTAGGACCCTCTATGGCTTTCTTAGGAAACATACCCCTAGAGGACATATGCAAGGTGGCAACATGGTCTACAACACACACCTTCACTAAACACTACTGTGTTGATTTGCAAGCCAAGCAGCAAGCTGCAGTAGGCTTAGCTGTCCTTAAAACTCTCTTTCTAACTACTGCAACGGATACAGGTGACCACCGCTAGGGGAGACACTGGTGCACAATCGATGCTAAGTGTACAATCTGCAGCTCATATGCCTCGAACGGAAAATGCTACTTACCAGTATGCATCTGTTCTTGGCATGTAGAGCTGCAGAGTTGTACACGCCCTCCCGCCTCCGCGGGACCTGTATCCGTTCCAGTTTTGTCTTACTTAGATGCACATCCTTTTCTTTACTTCTACTAACTCCATAATTTCCCATCATGGCGAAGAACAATCTAAGGATGGAGCCGATGCCTATGCGCACTATCGTCCAAGGGAAGAGTCACCTATCTCGTGACTACAAAGACTTCTTCCAAGACGACAACAACATGTAATCATCCGAGCCCAACACCAGGTGGCGAACTAATGCTAAGTGTACAACTGGTAAGTAGCATTTTCCTTCCACACTTAGTGGATAGATGGTGAGAGTTCTTACTTGGAACATACTGGAATTAAATTCGCTGATTAAACAGCAAAAAATGTGAAGAGCGATAGTAAATGAATCACCAGACCCAGTCAATATTCAAAAGGTCCATCTTCGTACGAAGGATGTCCAGTGTGATCATAAGGATTTTGTTCGATCGTCAGGCAAAACATATCTTTGAGCCCCCTGTTTACAACAATTTTGATATTTTTTACCTAATTTCTGCTCATTGAAGCCCATAGGTTACCAGACTTTTAGAAACAGGTTGACGAAGAAAACAGTTCAGATATGTCTTTCCAGTAGCCCCAAAATCCTTATGATGAAATAGTAATTTTAGAGTCATAGACAGCTGCAGACAGAGAGGAGAGAGGCTGATATACAGAAATAGGGAGAGGTGAGATAGGGAGAGAAAAAGTTCACTTTATCAGGGGGGGCCTTTGGAAGGTGGAGGCCCAGGGTAATTTCCCACTTTACTCACGCCTTTTGAAACGTCTCACAGAATGTCAAACTGATGAGACATAAACTGTTCCCAAAACTATACCATACCTTAACTGATAAGAAAAAAAGGAGGCCACTTTGCTTCCACACTTCGCAGCAGGGTAATTTATGATTCAGACACTCAGGTGGAGATCTACCATGTATGACTGTAGGTCCTACTTGGTTAAGTGGGCCATGTTTCCCTTTTGCCTGGTCGCAATTCTCTCTCCTTGAGTGTCTTCGGTAAAGTCACTTTCTGTGTTTTCATTGTACAGTCCCTTGGTTTACCAACAATTCTAAATTTCTGTGGACTTCCATAAATTAGGGGTTTGCTTTTATTGCTGGCAGAAAGTCAGAGTAAATTGCTTTTATGTGTCAGTCTTTGCTTTGAGAACTCACATTTTCCCTCTTGTTGTTTTTTTGAAAATAGCGTCTTACTTTAAATTGACTTGTCCAGGCTGCCAAGCCCCTTTCTTCCAGTATGATCCTTAAATACCAGGTATTGGGGTGTTAGTGACAAGTAAAAATACTTTACTATACTTCTCCTTTAATTATTGGCATGCCCTCCTGCGTGTTCAACCTCTGTGATACTTTGCATTTGTTTCACGAGTGTAAACAATTAGCATGTGTACTTTCCAGGTAGTGTTCTGCTTTGTCTGATGACCCCAAAGCTGCCAAGGTTTCCGAGAGTTTATGCGTGATATTTTCATAAGTTCGGTGTAATTATGAGTGACAGTCAACGACTATGAATGGCACTTTCTCGCGAACAGTTTAATGTCACCCACACTTAGTAGTAGCAGAGAAACAATAAATTAAACAGGGACCCCCTGCCTTAGCCAGCCTGCACATCCTTAGCTGGCAAACACTCAAATTAATGGCACGATCAGATCATGATCAATTTTCACATTCTGTCCAGGCTCTTTGCCACATGGGACCCAAAGCTAACTACAGGATGGGACAGGGGCCACATCATTGATCTTCTTCCTGAACAGTTCTCCAAATAAGCACGTCTTTTACTGCAGTTTAGACAGAACCTGTTTTTTTCATGCATTTAGAAGCTTCGTTTTGCAGCTGGACATCCACATCTGTTTGAAGTTCGTTTGGCTTGCATATGAGTTTCTGTGATAACAGGATATTTCTACATCATAATATATGGAGATTCCTATAACTCTCGCTGTACACTAGCGCCATCTTGTGCCCCGTGAAAAGTAAGTTCAGCTTTAATACATCCCTTCTAGCAGAGATGAACTGGAAACTACACATCTATATCGCACTCCAGAACACGGTTCTTTTGTGTGACAATCTAAGGCATTAATGCGGGAAAATTACCGGAAATGCGTTATTCTAACGTGAGAAGCATGGCAGTTTGCAGGGCTGTGGCCCCTCTCTTCACCTTTCGCCTTGATTCGCTAATAGGAGGGCAATATACTTGAGCCTGGCCTCCTTTTCAATTCCATGGACCTGATATGTTCTAATATTGCTGCTGTGCTGACCCTGCTGTCCTGGGGGGTTTCAGCCATTGTGTGGGGTTCCTACAATGCATCTTTCAATTGTCAGCTGCATGTGGCATGTCGGATTCTCTTGCTTTCCATTTGAGGGTGTTGTAGTGTCCTGCTGGACATGTTCTAGTGTCTCAGCAGGCTCTGAGTTTACCAGCCACTCCCCAGAGGCCTGGACACACATACATTCGACACCCATCCATCACAGGCATCACAAGTGACGTGACCCTGTTAATAAAAAGGCCAGATGCTCGTGCTCTTGGCCAGTTCCAGTCACTACAATCATGGGTCTGTGTCATTATTTCTACTGCATGTGGGCCTAGGGCCCAAGACATTACAATGGCGACGAGAGCGGGTCAGACCCCGCATTTGCTGATCCTCACAAGGGGAATGTAGACCTGCATATTGGATACCCCCTACACCTGTAACCTGTGCCACAGCCACTCAGAGCTGTGCCAGGAGGAGGAAGTGTATGGCCTGCGACTCAAGGCTGGCTGACGTGACCTGCATATGAAGCTGCAGGTGGCAAGTGAACCCCACCACCCGGCACCTACTGCTGCCACTGTCCTGACTGGCCGTGCAGTGACAGAATCTCGTGAACGTTGGAGGTAACAGAACCAGCCCACAGCGGCACAAGAGGCACCCCCCGCTGGCTTCAGAGCCCTTCGGCAGCGCTGCCTGCCGCTATCTGCCACGCAGTGGAGAAAGGGGAGCAGTGCCCTCCCCATGATGTGCATGGAGACCCCCAAGCAAGAGCCTTTTCTCCTGGGGTGTGTTCGTGGTAGGAGGCATTCGCAGACTTCCCCAGGTGCCCTGCGACCCTGCTGATGCCCCGCCTGCAGAGGACATACCTGCACCAACGTCTGCGTGGCCCCACGGGCATCTCCATGCAGCAATCAAGAAAGCACAGGCCGCGCCTACAGTGCATGCCCCCAGAGCCTCCCGGCATGACCCGGCAAGAGGTGCTCCAGCAGGCAGACCCCCTTCGCTCCCTCCCCACTCCCCTCTGCCGGCATCCTCTGTGCGACAAAGAAAAGGAGGAAGCACTTACCCTGAAGCAGGAAAAGACAAAAGACTGCACCTGGCTCTATCAAGCTCCTGTTATGCCCAGTAGAGCCTACTGCCAATGTTAGGCCTGAGAGGTCTCTGCCGCAAGCAAGGAAGTGCCCCAATGCCCCTCATTGAGTGGCGAGTAAGCCAGCGGCTTATGACCCTCCTGGCCTTAAGCGCACCACGAGGTGCGGTGGTGAGGAGCAGGCCGCGAAGGTCAAAATAAAGAAAAACAAAGCTTCAGCATATCCCTGATAGTGGGCACGTCGGCCCAAGAAGAGGGCAAACCTCAGCCTCGCCATACATGAGAAAGGCTCCGCAGCTAAACTTCTACACCTTGATCAGAAGGGTTTTATCAGAGGTCGCTCTATACAAGAGCTCATTCAATCATTGGTGGGAGCAATAGATCTTGCCTCTCAATACGAAATCCCATTAGCGGTTATTACTTTGGATGCCGCAAAGGCTTTCGACCGCGTTAATTGGGAATTCCTGGCCAAAGTATTAGCTAAGGTCAACTTGGGAAAAAACTTCTGTGGCAGAATAGCAGCATTTTACCAAGCTCCGATGGCTAGATTACTAATAAATGGCAGCTTGTCCCCTCCTATAAAAATCCAAAGGGGGACAAGACAAGGGTGCCCGTTATCACCTTTATTATATGATTTATATATGGAATCATTCACAGAAAAGATCAGACAAGCTCAGGATATTCTACCCTTTAAATACAAAAACTGGGTGAAGAAAGTTGCCCTCTATGCGGACGACTTGATGTTATACACTACTGACCCTATCAAATCAATTCCACTTATCTATAAAGCTGCAGAGCAATTCGGTAAGTCTCTGGATATTTAATTAATCAAACTAAATCAGAGTGCATGTGTTGGAATATACCCCAGATTAATCATATCCCAATTCTGAAAAATCAAATGAGATATCTGGGAATTCAAATTACACAGGATATAAATCAATTAGCAGAAAAAAACCTTGAAAAGCTCGATAAAGAAATGGCGGAATCCCTAAAAAAATGGTCACTTCTCCCCTTGACTTTAATCGGTAGGATCAATATAGTAAAAATGATGTTGCTACCCAAAATAATATATACATTCCAGAACATTCCACTTACCTTTAAAGAAGCTAGATTAACTAAAGTACAAGCTAAATGGAATTTGTTTATTTGGGCCCCAAAAGGCATAACATTTTCTCTTGGAAAAAACTACGAAGGAAAAAAGGTAAAGGTGGGCTGTGTGCACCTGACTTGAGAGTGTATGCCAGGACCCTATTATTGAAAGCTGGAATCAGTCTATTTGATACCTTAGGGGGGACAGAAACAGACTTTATGTTTCAAAATATGCTATCTGAGATCCAGGGAGGGTCTCATGCATTTATGTTTAAGTTTGGTGATATGCGATTTTTCAAAAAAGTGCGTCTAAAGGTTCTTAGAGACATGGCATATGTGTGGGCCAGAGTTAGAAAAAAGCTGAACATCCCATATTACGCCAACCTAGCACCAATCTGGGACTCTCCTGGCTCTCCAGAATAGACTAAAGATCTATTATCCCTACCTCTCCGGAGAGCAAATATCAGATCATGGGGCCAGTTGATGCCTGAAGGTAATCTTTTGAGTTGGGAAGACATTTCAGTTCTCACAGATAAAAATCTATCCAAATTCAAGTACTTGCACATAAAAAGCTGGGACCAGACTGTTACAGAGGATAAAGGTGCCAAATCTATTTTGGACGAACTATTAATGAAGAAAGCAAGTTCGCTTAAAACATCAATTCTTTACTGGACAATACTTGAAGGAGAGGATGGAGACTTCAGCCTTCCAGAACATCTATGGAGTGAACAAATCTCGGATGCCGATCTGCAGAACTTATGGCAAGTATCCTTTGATCTTTTACACATTACGGCGGAGGTCTTCAAACTTTTGGATGCCGAGACCCCCCTGTCAACATTTTCAAGCGTAAGGACCCCCTCCTGACAAAAATTTCTAAACCTCTAGGTTATGAGGAAGGTGAGGACCAAATTATGCGACAGGCTTGACTAAATTGTCCGAGTAGAAAATGTAAATAATGCTCTGTGATGCTGCGTATTTTGGGGTAGCATTGCTTTATTATTTAGAATTTTTTTAAACACAGTAATACTGAGGAAAGATTTCACCCCATCAGTACCAGTTTATAACCAAGATAAAGCAACTAACATCAGAAAGATGTCTAGTCAACCTCTGTGAAGGGCCTCCCAATCCGCAGGAATACGCGCTGCCACATTAGAAGCTCACCTGGCCATGGCCGGGAGCAGCAAGGGTGAGTGCATGGTGATCGGTGTGAGTGCATGGTGATTGGTGTGAGTGCATGGTGATTGGTGTGAGTGCATGGTGATTGGGGTGAGTGCATGGTGATTGCTGTGAGTGCATGGTGATTGCTGTGAGTGCATGGTGATTGCTGTGAGTGCATGGTGATCAGTATGAGTGCATGGTGATCAGTGTGAGTGCATGGTGATCAGTTGGGGTGCATTGTGATCAGTGTGAGTGCATTGTGATCTCTGGGAGTGCAGGGTGAACGTGAAAGTGAAGGCGAGAATGAGAAGTGAGTAGTCTGAAAGCAGGGTGCATTCCCAAAAACTTGAAGTGTAGGGTTTCAGATATAAGTTAAATTATTGCTATAATGGCATTAATCAGGGTTCAAGGGTGGAGGAAATAAATAATGTGCTGATCCTGCAACAAACTTCCAGTCTAATGATTAGGGTTACCAGCTCATTATTTTGATGGCCCAGAAATAAGCAGTCACCTACAGCTGTATTTTTTGCACTTATCTGTGAATACTTAGAACATCAAATATAAATAGAAAGCACTTGTAATTGTGTTCTAGGGATGCCTCAATGATCCATGACTAATAATGAAAGAGAATAAAGACAGAAAAGTCACATACCTAATTAATACATACTTTTTTATTTATAACTTAATTTAGTGTCAAGAGTAGGCCTCTGCAGGATCTTTAAACAACACATAGCAGGCATATTTCTTTTGGCACCCCAACTTTATATTTATTTTCATTAAATGCATTCTCACACTACAGCAGTAAGTGTAAAAATACAAATGTAAGAAATAGGCAGGGTGGGGGCCCAGGGGGTACTGGAACCATAAATAAACGAATCTTTGGTAATCGGTTAACAAAGGCATGTAAATATGCTAATGGTCTTTAAAGACCTGTGAAAACTCGGGCCGGAGATAAGACTCCAGACACTGCCCAGCCGAGGCCCCAGGAGCGCGAGCTGCACTGCAGCAGCCCGGGCTGAGAGACAGGATGGGGGAGGAGGGGGGCTGAAGCCCTGGAGGCAGAAGTGACACTGTGAAGGCGCGACCCCCTTTGCATCGTTCCACGGCCCCCCTGGGGGTCGCGCCCCACAGTTTGAAGACCCCTGCCTTACGGTCTCACCTGCCAATTTAAAGCGGAATCACCTGTTTTCTCTCATAGGGTTTACTGGTCTCCGGCCAGGATTGCTAAAATTTCAAAGGGGCCCACGCCCTGCTGCCCAAAGTGCCATTTGGAAAAAGCAGACGATTTCCATATGTTTATGAATTGTCCCACACTATCACAATTTTGGTTTGAAGTACAAGAAGGTATGAAAGCCATTTTTGGGCATGAAATAAAGGTTAGTACACAACAAGCATTTTTTGGACTTCCCTCCAATTATGAGGAAATATCTCAAGACAGTAATAGGTTATTTCTGTACTTAATTATTTTAGCCCGTAGGGAAATATGTAAATTGTGGGTGAATACCAACGCACCAATATATCTAGACTGGGTCAGGGCAATTAGGCACACTCTTAGCTTAGATAAAGTGGTATGGAAGAGAAGGAAGCATTTTTGGACCCCATGTATTAACTGGCTTGAAGGACTATAAACCAACTATGTCCAATTATTATGCCTTTTTGCGGAATGAAGCACCCCAAGATCAGTCCTATTGACATTGTGGTACCGTAAGTCGTATACTGGGTGTCTGCAAAAAGAGGTTCCATAAAGATTCTCTGTATAATCAATACCGAAAATATCTTTACTGGCGTATGAGGACAAAAAAAAAAAAAGAGAAAGGCTCCGTCATCTCCTATACCTCGCCGCTACTGCTACCTGATGCAAAACTGAGCGTGTTAAGGAGCAGCACACAGAAGCCCAGGTAGTGCCATCAGCAGCATGCTGATGTGAGACACAAGGCTCCTTGAGGCGAGGCCAAACAGAAGAGACCCCAGAAGTATGCCTGGTATGATATGGCCCTAACAGCTGCTAACTTGCGCTCATGAGGGGAAGCGGCAAGCTTGACCAGTGAGGTTAGAGTGAGCAGTGTTGACAGTTTGAACTGGAGGGCAAAAAGCACACAAAGCAGCTGCACTGCTGTGAAAAGTACCTGACCAATCTACACTCACCAGGTCTTCCTTGAACCTCTCCTTGTGGTGACCGCAGCATCTAGAAAGCTGCAACAGTGCCCCTTCACGTGGCTGCAGTGCCACTGACGGATTATCTGGTGAACCGTGGCTGAGAGAGCAGCGTCAGCTGTGCACACGTTGCCCCCACAATTTGCAGGCCTCTGTACCTAACCCAGTAATCTTCTGTACAGACCACCGCATGTGCAGGAAGGGACTGGCCCCACCTGGCGGTGGCTCACTGCACTGGCATGCTGCAACGTGGTGCACCACACCAAGGACTCTCCAGGCGGCCTCAACTAAAGGATACACACCAGCACGAGGCTCATGCCGCCCCTGCATAGGACCAGCCCAGGTGTGGTTCACATCTGTGAAAAAAGCAGCTGGCAATACTCTGCATCAGATTCTACTGTGCCCACACTCAAAAAAACAAAAAACAGGGCAACCTGCATCCTGCAATGCCACCAAACAAAGCAGCCCTGACAGAGCTCAGTAAAACAAAAAAATATACATATATCAAAAGGGAAGATGCTGTCTATCCTGAGAAAATAGCCATAAGTGCCCCCACAAGCACATACAGGCCGCTTTAGAGGCCCTGCTGCACCCTTAACACAGTGGCAGACTCAACAGAATGAAAAATTGTTCCTGGTGGAAGGATCCAGGCTCATGCCTCAACAGAACAGTTGGCGCCAGTGGGTCCCATGCTCAACTGTGAGCCTGAACAGTGGGAAAGGTCTAAGGCTCTAACATGAAGCTATACAACAGCCAATTTTGCCCCTATATGAACAGGAGTGCATGGATTCCTGTTTCCCATACTGCAGTAACAGACTTTATACCCCAGTGCAAGTGCCCCAAGAAGTGCAAGATACCCAGCCAAGGAAGCTACCAAGAATCCAGTGAAGGCAAGGGGATTAAAAGCTGCCAAATGCCATAACAACACAAGGAGAATGTGCACTGTTGGACCTGGCCCTTTTGGCATGTTCACCCCGAAACGTTTTGCTTTAGCCTAGCCTGTTTCTGTAACCTGGTGTTGGTGATTTTAGGTCTCTGTGCACTTTTTCACTGTGGTCCAGTGTAAAGTGCGTGCGCTCTCTGTGTGTGTGGTGAGAGTGACCTGCCCTCCCATAGGAATGCATAGGGAATATGATGATGATGAAAAAGCTTTATTCGAGTTATACACTCATAAAAGCACAGGCATATAAATTCATACATTTTTAAAACATCAAACATTCTGTTACAATAAATTTATAATTGAAAATACATAATACATAAGCATTAAAATTGTTACCAATTGGGATAAAATAAGCTTTTTCATGATATGCAAAAACTAAATGCATGTTGAGGTATAGGGACCTCCGCGTTACGGACCATTCCCAAAGTTTATACAAATAAAAACTCATACCATACATATTAGCCGCATTTTGTGGTTAAAATTCATATATATCTCCCAGTAGATATTTGCAAGGATAAGTCAAACAAAGGAAAATGTAAAATTCAAAACACATTGGGGGATAGAGCCCTCCTCCTTATGGACCATGCCCACCCCAGATATTTTGCTGTTCCAACTACGATGGACATTTCAGTGGAGGAACAGATAATTCTCAGCCCCTCCACACCGCTTCGGACACCAAGATTCCTACATACTGGAGCCAACCAAGATTTTCTTGGAGTTACATAGGCCTCGCATAAAAAAAGAAAATGTGCGATGTTTTCATTGGGGGCCCCACATGACGGACAGCACAAACCACTACTAGTTCTCCAGCTGGACGTCAAACACCTCAGGGGGAGAGAGCCTGCCCTTAACTGGAAAAATAGTTTCCTGTCTAATGGGACAGTTATACTGTCCCAATACTTTTCTAGGGATGGTCTTTGTTTAATTTCCATAAATCTACCCCCCATGGATTCCGAGGTTGCGCTCCTCCAAAGTTTCTGGTCAATGTAATCCCAATATATTTCTTTGATATTGGATTTACTAGGGAATACTTCCCCAAGGGGGTTTTCCCATAATTTGGAGAGCCCAAGTTCAGCAAGGACGTCCCTAAGCGTTTTTAGCCATTTAATTTTACGAAAAACATCTGATTTGGCTAATGCTAGGAACCCCTCAGCGTAGTGTCTTATTTCCATGGTTGTCCATAGCCGTCTCCAATAGAGGATAGGCCTCAGTCGGGCACGGTCCCTGAGCGATCTTCTGCCTAGATCAAGGCCAAGCGGTATTAATGGGGTACTTTGGGGAAGACTAGTTATCCCTCTCAAAAACTTGTTCTCAGATTTTTGAACGGTGGTAAGACTCTCAAAGCCCCAGACTTCAGCCCCATAGAGGGTTGCGCCCAAGGCTTTTGCGTCATAAACCATAAGAACAGGTTTTATGGGCCTGGTCTTGGATTTTACTTGCTCAACCCTGAGGGCTCCTGAAATTTGCTGATGTTTCAACACCGCCTTCTCTATGTGTCTTGACCAACCAAGTTTGCTTGATATCTCAACCCCGAGGTATGTAAAAACATTTACTAGCTCTAATTTGATATTGTTCAAAAATACCCTAGGTTGAGATTGGCGCTTTTGCCCAAAGGCCATCAACTTGGTTTTATTTACATTTACCTCGAGACCCCGTTCTTTGCAAAATGCGTCAAAAATATTCAGGGCTCGCTGGAGACCCGACGGGGTCTTGGACACAATCAAGGTGTCGTCCGCGAACATCAGAATAGGGACTCTGATGCCCGCTAACGAAGGTGCGTCAACCATTGCGTCCAATATCCTATCTACAATGCCATTAATGAACAGGGAGAACAGCAGGGGTGCCATTGCACATCCCTGCCGCACCCCCCGCTCAACTGGAAAGTTAGTAGTGGATTCCCCATTCCTCCCCCACTGAACCTTGGCATAGTTGCTTTCGTGAAGACGCATTATCAACGTGAGCAAATCAAGTGGGACCCCTATTTTGGACAGAACCTCCCACAGCGTGCACCTGGGCACCAGGTCAAAGGCAGCCCTTAGATCTACAAATGCTACATAAAGGCTGCCTTTACCCAGGAGTACAGTCCCCCACCGTAGCATGGTGAAGCGAAAAATTTGGTCGACCGTACTGGTTGCACGTCTGAATCCTGCCTGGTAGGGGGATAAGGCATTGTTGTCATCTACCCAGGCCATAAGTTTGTCGACCAGCATCTTCCCCACTACTTTTTGCATAGTAGCCAGCAAACTTATTGGTCTATAGTTTGCTGGGAGTGACCGGTCGCCTTTCTTAAAAATCGGTATTATTATTGCCCCCTTCCATATATTGGGGATTTTTGCCCCTTTGGCCAAGCCATTTCCCAACAGGGTCGCATATTTTGCCCACTTGACCTTGTCGTGTTTGAAGATGTCTGAAGGGATTCCATCTAGCCCGGGGGCTTTTCCCCCCTGCAGAGTTGAAATTACAAGTTCCGCGTCCTTAGTTAGGAATAAATCACCCTTACAAAAAACCATAGGGATTGATTCTATGGCCACTATATCCCTACACTCAGCATACTGGGGTTTAAAATACTCGACCCACAATGCCTCATCGACATTGTTGTCGGGATTATTGGGGGCGCCCCCTCTTCCCCATTTCACAATTTTCCAGAACAGTCTGGAATCCTTTTGCCCTGAAGCCTCCAGTAGCTCCTCCCAGTACTCCTCATCCCACCGCCTCTTAGCCTTTCGAATACTGTCATTATAATATTTCCTGGTGGCTCTAATCGAGGCCTTGTCCCTGCTCTTGAGTGCTCTGCCCAACCCCAGTCTAGCTACCCTACACTGTTTGTTAAACCAGGTTGGCAATGTGATTGGTACTTTCCTATTAGCCTTCAGAGGCTTAGTAAAGTGCGGTTTTAACAAAGAGAAGAATGTGTCATGTATATCAGTTATTTGGACAGAGCCTGGTAATACAGGATCTACTTTTTCCATGGCGGCAATAGCATTGTCTACCTCCAAATTAATAGACTCCAAGGTGGCCAAATTAGCCAGGACATATGGCCATTTCACCCTTCTTGAGTCATTGGCCATAACAGGTACGCTCCCACTACCTGACACTGAGTTGACTCGTGCGGCCCTCCACCATGAGTGGGAGACACAGAGGGGGTTATGGTCGCTTTCTACTCTCCCCACAATTTCCATGTCACCCACGCCACGCCATAACTCAAGACTACAGATGACATAGTCGATCCTACTTTTGTTATGTCCATTGTCGAATGTACAATTACCACATTGGTCGCTTTTTGTCCTGCCATTAAGGGCCCTCAGACCATACTCCAAACATAACGCATTCAACAACAAAATATCTTTGGTCCACCGCTTCACAGGTAGGAGGTTTAGGTTGGGGATGCCCCAGAGGGCATCTTCCTCTAGTCCTATAGGGTATGCAGTATTTTCTAGAGGCTCGAATGTCCTATTCAAGTCACCAGCCAAAATTACTCTGTTTCCAAGTGACTGGGATTCAAGGGAAGCGGATAGAACTTCTAAGGTAGCAGAATTCCCTAGACTCATGCCCCTGGCATATATATTATAAATGTCTATTATTGTACCCTTGGCTACAGATAGTCTCAATAATTGAATATCCTTACAACCTAGATCAATCATTTTTGCCTTTACGTTTGAGTTTTGCTTAATCCAGACTGCAAGGCCTCCCATAGGTCTACCCCTGGGGCCTCTCGTTGCCGGTATACAGAAATTTAGGTAACCCGGGAAGTGAATTGGCTCACATGCCCACGTCTCTTGGAATAGGCACATTTCAAACCCACTTACAAAATCAATCCAATGCTGTGACAACAATCTAGCCCCCAGCCCCGCAACATTCCATGACATAAGTCTCTCCAGGGTATTTTCTATGCAAATCCCCTTTACGTTAGGTGCCGTTGGCGATAAATCATCCTGCTTCCCACAGTCACAATCCTCACTTAAAACAATATTTATACAATTTGCATCTGTACCCTCCTTGGTGCAAATAGTAGTTGGGAGACCCGGTTCACCCACACAACCCTCCAAACATGCATTAATGCCCCCATCCCTCACATTCGCCACTTCGAATTTTTGGCTCGTTTCATCATGGGGTATCAATGTTACATCAGGGTTGCTTCCCCCAACCATGTCCTCTTCCAGTCGTAATTGTTCAACTGATCTCTGTCAACATCCCCACCTCGTCTGCCCCTGCCCATTATAGGGGTTAAATGCCTCTGTGTAGCAATTATTTGATCTAAATATGGGAGCAGCAGGGGGGCCAGCCTCTACCCAGGTGCAAAGACTGGGTCTCGGTTGCTCCCTGGAGCCCCCTGAATAGATCACCGGTCTGGGATAAAAGAAAGTGAGGTCCACAACCCCAATCCCACCAATATTAATGTTCCAACCCTGTCCCGTAATCAGCCCCACAACCCTTGGATCCTGAAAGTTGATTATAATACACTCACCCCCCTGTTTTTTTAAGGTATTCCCTATCCAATTGACCCTTCTGGCCCCAATTATCAGGCCATCCACTCCCCCTGGCAGTGGTCTATTGACAGAAAGCCAATGCATGGCCTTGTTTTTTAACATGTCATAAGTTTCTCTTTGGCCCTCCGTTAGGGGTGGGACGTTAGTAAGTATGGCCACATATGGGTAGGAATCAGGGGTGAGCTGTACTGGCGGGATCCTAGTTGGCAATTTGGTTATTTGGGTCTGTATTTGTACTTGTTCTAAGGGAACACGGCTCTGTGTGAGAGTGTTTTCCACTGTCACACAAGTATTAATCCCATTCCCAATACAATGAGCATTGATCCCAATGCCATTACTAGAGTGGATTTTATCATTTCCCGACCGTTGGGCCATAGTTTTTCCCGATCCGGTTGGCAAAAGTGTGGCATTTTTGCTAGTTGTGGTAGGTGGATTTTTTACACTGTCCTTGCTACCCTTGTTGTTGGTGTTATTGGGCTTAGGTTTCCCACAATTACTAATGGTTTTGGTGGACATTAGATCAGGTGCATTCTTGCTATTCCCCCCTTTATTATCCTGCACAGGAATACCACTTACAGGCGGGGATTGTAGGTCAACCAACACGGCTCCTTGATCTTTATCGCCTGTCTGTTGGTGTTTCCCAGTCTCACCCACTTTTTTGCCAGACTTAATTAAAGATTTAATAGAAAAAAAGTTATCTAGGCTAGCTTGTTCAAGATGGTCAAGTTGTTCAGCTAGCTTCTTAAGTCTTAGTTCTACTGGATTTAGGAGGGAACGCATTATTTTTTCCACTTCTATCAGAAGATCATGATTGGGAGATAATGACCCCGAGGGTACTATGATAGTTGGATCTGGGACTGGCACCGCCAATGTTATCGGAGGCACCATGATTATAGGGTCCACTTCTACTGGGGCAGCTTCGGCCTCCCCTATTGTCATTAATACGCCATTCTTTGGAGGGACATGGCTAGAAGTCGATTTAGTACCCAGCTTCCTGTACTTTCTTGCAGGTTTTAAAGGTTGTGATTTTTTTACAGTAACTCCCCATTTCCTTTTAACACCGGGCTTAGATTTAGTCGCTTCCATTTGTACACAGTGATTTTCTAAAGCTCCTTTCCCTTTTACTGTTTGGCTAGGTACATCAAAATGCGCAACAGATAAATTGGTTGCTACAATGTCCGATGAAGAGTTAACTGCTAACTCAGTGAGCAGAGACACGTCAAGTAATAGGTCCTGGGTGGCTGGTAAAACAATAGATGATAATGGTGTAACCAGCGCAGGAAAGTTCAAACCTTGATTTTTATCAGGTGGGTTTTTCAGAAGCTCAATCGAGAGCCTACGCCCGGCTCGTCTTTCCGCCAGAGCAATCTCTTTGTCAATATCCTGCGGCAAACGCTTGAAGTAGGAGTCAAGAGGGCCCATGACAGCAGGCTCTGCTTCCCCCGAAGGAGGCAGCAGGGTGGAAGTACTTGTTGAGCAAGCCATAGTGCTAGAAACCCCCCTTCTACCCACCTACAAGCAAGTAGTTCACAAATCAGTTACAAAAACAGTGGGTTGATCAGTACCTGGACCGTAGATGTTAATGAGGTGGCCCAGCCCGGCCTCCAGCGGCCCCGGACGGCCACAGACGGTCCCGCCCTTGTCCCGGGCTTCTCCCGGCGCTCCCGCGCGCTGCCGCGCAGCGGGGATGCTAGGAGCGTAATATAGGATAGATGCACAAATAGGTGAAGGGGGGGAGGGGTCGGGGAGAGCGGCCCAGGTGTGACTGGTCAAGCAGGCAGGCGGGCGCTCCTGGGATATGTAGTCCCAGTTGAGCGCTCGCACTCGCTCGCAGCCCCGGCAGATGCACTTTCCTCAGCGTCCCCTTTCCTTGGTCAGCAGGCAACACTCCTGGCGTAGCGGGACCCGCGGAGCGGGTTCCGCAAGCAGTAGGCTGATGGCAGCAGTCTCCAGCAGGTAAGAGCAAAATACAGCAAGGCGTCCCACTCGCCAATTCCAGGCAGGCAGTTAATAAGGACTCGGTGAAGGGGGGAGGGGTCGGGGAGAGCGGCACAGGTGTGACTGGTCAAGCAGGCAGGCGGGCGCTCCTGGGATATGTAGTCCCAGTTGAGCGCTCGCACTCGCTCGCAGCCCCGGCAGATGCACTTTCCTCAGCGTCCCCTTTCCTTGGTCAGCAGGCAACACTCCTGGCGTAGCGGGACCCGCGGAGCGGGTTCCGCAAGCAGTAGGCTGATGGCAGCAGTCTCCAGCAGGTAAGAGCAAAATACAGCAAGGCGTCCCACTCGCCAATTCCAGGCAGGCAGTTAATAAGGACTCGGTGAAGGGGGGAGGGGTCGGGGAGAGCGGCCCAGGTGTGACTGGTCAAGCAGGCAGGCGGGCGCTCCTGGGATATGTAGTCCCAGTTGAGCGCTCGCACTCGCTCGCAGCCCCGGCAGATGCACTTTCCTCAGCGTCCCCTTTCCTTGGTCAGCAGGCAACACTCCTGGCGTAGCGGGACCCGCGGAGCGGGTTCCGCAAGCAGTAGGCTGATGGCAGCAGTCTCCAGCAGGTAAGAGCAAAATACAGCAAGGCGTCCCACTCGCCAATTCCAGGCAGGCAGTTAATAAGGACTCGGTGAAGGGGGGAGGGGTCGGGGAGAGCGGCCCAGGTGTGACTGGTCAAGCAGGCAGGCGGGCGCTCCTGGGATATGTAGTCCCAGTTGAGCGCTCGCACTCGCTCGCAGCCCCGGCAGATGCACTTTCCTCAGCGTCCCCTTTCCTTGGTCAGCAGGCAACACTCCTGGCGTAGCGGGACCCGCGGAGCGGGTTCCGCAAGCAGTAGGCTGATGGCAGCAGTCTCCAGCAGGTAAGAGCAAAATACAGCAAGGCGTCCCACTCGCCAATTCCAGGCAGGCAGTTAATAAGGACTCGGTGAAGGGGGGAGGGGTCGGGGAGAGCGGCCCAGGTGTGACTGGTCAAGCAGGCAGGCGGGCGCTCCTGGGATATGTAGTCCCAGTTGAGCGCTCGCACTCGCTCGCAGCCCCGGCAGATGCACTTTCCTCAGCGTCCCCTTTCCTTGGTCAGCAGGCAACACTCCTGGCGTAGCGGGACCCGCGGAGCGGGTTCCGCAAGCAGTAGGCTGATGGCAGCAGTCTCCAGCAGGTAAGAGCAAAATACAGCAAGGCGTCCCACTCGCCAATTCCAGGCAGGCAGTTAATAAGGACTCGGTGAAGGGGGGAGGGGTCGGGGAGAGCGGCCCAGGTGTGACTGGTCAAGCAGGCAGGCGGGCGCTCCTGGGATATGTAGTCCCAGTTGAGCGCTCGCACTCGCTCGCAGCCCCGGCAGATGCACTTTCCTCAGCGTCCCCTTTCCTTGGTCAGCAGGCAACACTCCTGGCGTAGCGGGACCCGCGGAGCGGGTTCCGCAAGCAGTAGGCTGATGGCAGCAGTCTCCAGCAGGTAAGAGCAAAATACAGCAAGGCGTCCCACTCGCCAATTCCAGGCAGGCAGTTAATAAGGACTCGGTGAAGGGGGGAGGGGTCGGGGAGAGCGGCCTAGGTGTGACTGGTCAAGCAGGCAGGCGGGCGCTCCTGGGATATGTAGTCCCAGTTGAGCGCTCGCACTCGCTCGCAGCCCCGGCAGATGCACTTTCCTCAGCGTCCCCTTTCCTTGGTCAGCAGGCAACACTCCTGGCATAGCGGGACCCGCGGAGCGGGTTCCGCAAGCAGTAGGCTGATGGCAGCAGTCTCCAGCAGGTAAGAGCAAAATACAGCAAGGCGTCCCACTCGCCAATTCCAGGCAGGCAGTTAATAAGGACTCGGTGAAGGGGGGAGGGGTCGGGGAGAGCGGCCCAGGTGTGACTGGTCAAGCAGGCAGGCGGGCGCTCCTGGGATATGTAGTCCCAGTTGAGCGCTCGCACTCGCTCGCAGCCCCGGCAGATGCACTTTCCTCAGCGTCCCCTTTCCTTGGTCAGCAGGCAACACTCCTGGCGTAGCGGGACCCGCGGAGCGGGTTCCGCAAGCAGTAGGCTGATGGCAGCAGTCTCCAGCAGGTAAGAGCAAAATACAGCAAGGCGTCCCACTCGCCAATTCCAGGCAGGCAGTTAATAAGGACTCGGTGAAGGGGGGAGGGGTCGGGGAGAGCGGCCCAGGTGTGACTGGTCAAGCAGGCAGGCGGGCGCTCCTGGGATATGTAGTCCCAGTTGAGCGCTCGCACTCGCTCGCAGCCCCGGCAGATGCACTTTCCTCAGCGTCCCCTTTCCTTGGTCAGCAGGCAACACTCCTGGCGTAGCGGGACCCGCGGAGCGGGTTCCGCAAGCAGTAGGCTGATGGCAGCAGTCTCCAGCAGGTAAGAGCAAAATACAGCAAGGCGTCCCACTCGCCAATTCCAGGCAGGCAGTTAATAAGGACTCGGTGAAGGGGGGAGGGGTCGGGGAGAGCGGCCCAGGTGTGACTGGTCAAGCAGGCAGGCGGGCGCTCCTGGGATATGTAGTCCCAGTTGAGCGCTCGCACTAGCTCGCAGCCCCGGCAGATGCACTTTCCTCAGCGTCCCCTTTCCTTGGTCAGCAGGCAACACTCCTGGCGTAGCGGGACCCGCGGAGCGGGTTCCGCAAGCAGTAGGCTGATGGCAGCAGTCTCCAGCAGGTAAGAGCAAAATACAGCAAGGAATATGTCTGACCATGGTAATTCCTGATGTGTGGGGAGTGCGGGTCGAGTTTGGTATGAGCGAACCCGTGAGATTGAATGCTGCGCAATGATGTATGCGGCATGATTGTGTCTAGTGTGGAGTGCCACTTCTAGAAGTTGGCATGTTTGTGTCGGGCGTGTGATTGGCTGAAGCTGGCTGGTGAGCCTGGCTCCAGGAGTCAGGATGGGTCTGCCCCAGTGGTGAGTGTTGAGATTAGCATGCTGATGTGAGGGAGGGGCTGCACCTGGGACCTGAATAGGGCTGGGCTTTCCCCACACAATCCTGGCTCCACCTCCTGTGGTGCGTCTGATTTCCCTAGCCTGGCCAGTGAAAGGGAGTCCCCCATAACCAGTTGTAGCTGGTTCTCACAATGCCTATGTTGGACAGGCCTCGTGAAGGGGCCGCTCCCTCCCCGCTTAGTAAGGCCCGAACACCGGCTCTCCCGGTGTCCCCAGAAGAACCACCCCGGCAACCCACAGAAGCAACCCGCAACCCGTCCCCAACGGGACGCCTGCTCTCGAACACCCCGACATCGGCTGACCCGGGCCTCCATCAGCAGCATTGCCCCGGCCCAGCCGCCATCCTGGACACTGCACCACGAGGCCACGTGGCCTCAGCTCGACCCCAACCCTGGGCCTGGCCAGGCCCCGACATCGAGGCACCACCATCCACCCAGGAGGTGAAGAGACCACTTGGCAGGTCAATGGGAGAGAGGAGTGTCGATGGCTCTCCCCCGCCAGGTGCCAATCGCCCCCAGCCTCCCCGGGCGCTGGCTCCACCCCCCTGCTGGGTGTCTGGACTCCCTCATCCCGGACCTCCCGACCTCCAAGCGTGAGGGTCCGGACATCAAAGGAGACCAGACCTATAACTGGGGCAGCTCCAGAGCAGGAAGGCAGTTGCATCCTGCAGTCGAGAGACACCTTGAAGAACTCATCCTTGACGGACTGCTGGCGCTGCCGCAGCCCTGCCTTGTGAATCATCATCCCTGCCTGCTGGCGCTGCCGCGGCCCTCTGCAACCTACACCTTCGTCGGGACCTGCTGGCGCTGCCGCGGCCCATCCTCGTGAACCATCGTTCCTGCCTGCTGGCGCTGCCGCGGCCCTCTGCAACTTACACCTTCGTCGGGACCTGCTGGCGCTGCCGCGGCCCATCCTCGTGAACCATCGTTCCTGCCTGCTGGCGCTGCCGCGGCCCTCTGCAACCTACACCTTCGTCGGGACCTGCTGGCGCTGCCGCGGCCCATCCTTGTGTGAACCATTGCCTTTGCCTGCTGGCGCTGCCGCGGCCCTTCTCAAACGAGACTTATCATCCTAGCCTGCTGACGCTGCCGCGGCCCGACCTTCCAGAACTCCGAGCTCGAGGATTGTGAGCTACCCATCTTGCCACCCCCATACCGGACCGATACCAAGACTGTCCCGCTACCCTTTCCCCTTCAGAGACTAGAATTGAGAGGACCCTCGTGTCCCGACCTCACTGTATCGCTGATAACTTTGCTTCAAGAATCGTATATAAAGTGTGTTGACCTCATCCTTGTGTGGTGTCCATCTGTGGGGGGGTAGTTACTCGTCTGTACGATCGCTGGAGACTGCCCTCACCGAAGGCCTCTCCCCCTGTCCTCGGCCGACCCTCCGGGTCCCCGTCTAACATTGGTGGCCAGCGGCGCGATCCGAACCAACGCGTAATCGTACAGAGGGTAACTCACTCCACCACTCAACCACGATGTCGACAAAAGAGAGCGGAGCCACAGAAAACTTCCAGATGGAGAAACTAGAAGAGTACAACCACAGAGAGCTAAAACAATTTTGCATAGAACTAGGCATTGCTACCATAGGACTGAGCACGAAAGAAGACTTCAAAAAGGCCCTAGAATCTTGGGCGGAGACGGGTACGACCATACCCCAAAACCAAAGCCTCGAACCACCAGAAACGAGCACCACCCCGACAGAAGGAAGGAGATCGGGTCTCTCCCCAGAGGAGATCCGAGAACGAGAAAAAAGCAGACTCCATGAATTGGAGCTGGCGAGACTTCGGTTGGACGGAGAACTGAAATTGGCGGAACAAAAGATAACATTGGAACACTTGCGGCTCCGAGAGGAGCGGGAAGAGAAGCAAAAACAGAGGGAGTTAGAAGAGAAAAAACTAGCCTACGAACATGAGCGCAATCTAGCAGAAATAGAGCTTTGGAAACAGAATAAAGATCTCGGGGTGCCCGAGCGCCCGAACACTCCTGGCACTACAGACCCTAAAGTCCACATCCCCAAGGATGTCGTCAGAGAATATTATCGGAACGACGATATCCAGCAATGGTTCAAAGCCTACGAGATCGCCATGACCTCTCACCGGATTTCTCGAAGTGACTGGGGAGCCGGGTTATGAGGGAGGTTCGTCAACGAAGGGCGCGACGCCCTGCTGCAACTCCCGGACCATCAGATGACGTCCTACGACCACATGAAGGCCGCCCTCCTCACTCGATACGGACTCACGTCCGAGATGTACCACCAGCGGTTCCGCAACTGCAAACGGATCCCGGGTACAACTTGGGTGGAGTACGTGAACTTTTTCAGCAGAGCATTCGAGGGGTGGATCAAGGGCAGCCAGGTAACCACCTATGAACAACTCTTTAACCTCATTGTGTGGGAGCACCTCTCCAACAATTGCTTCGTCGAGCTCAGGCAGCACCTCCTCGACAGTAAACTGACTGAACCTCGGCAACTCGCCGCCGAAGCTGACCGATGGGAAAGCACTCGAGTTGCCCGAAGTGGGCCCAGCGCGCCAAACAGAACCAACCAAGGTCCCCATCGCCCCCGAGGAGGAGGAGGCCAGGGTCGGGGCAGAGACGCCGTCCCGGCGGCTCCCGCCAGCAACACCCCGCCCCCGGCCGGCAGGGGAAACCCCCCGATGCGTCCGGGGTTCCGAGCCAACGTTACGTGCCACCGGTGCCAGCGGCCCGGCCACTATGCCAACGACCCTAATTGCCCGAAGAACCAGAATCATATACCCCGCCAGGTCGCTGCCGCCGCCCTGGGAGAAGAGCAAACCCCAGAGGATTACGAAGAGTACGAACCGGACCAGCCCGAGTGGGAACCAGCCGCCATGTCCCTGGTCTGCCTAGGGGAAAGAGACATGATTCCGCGGGCTCCCCTACCCGCCAACACGAGAAAATACAGCCAGTGGGTAAACATAAATGGGCGCCAGGCTGAAGCCCTACGCGACACCGGGGCCAGTGTGACGGCAGTCCGCTGTCATCTGGTAACCCCGGAGCAGATCTTGCCGAACGTCCTTTGCCCCGTCCGGTCAGCCGATAACTCAGAAAGCCTGCGTCGGATGGCCTGCGTCCCCTTCGAGTGGGGAGGAGTGTCCGGAATGCTGAAGGTGACTGTCCGCGATGATGCCCCAGTGGACTGCCTCCTGGGGAACGACCTCGAAAGTTCCCCCTGGGCAGCCGTCGAAAGAAGAGAGCACCTGGGGATGTTGGGCCTCCCTGAATGGGCCTGCATAATGACCCGGTCCATGGCCGCCCGCGCCATCCCCAGCCCCGAAGAAACCGAATGGCCAGAACCTCCGCCCCCGATCGTCCCGGAGGGAGACGCCCTAAGCACCAATCCCCCAGAACAAAACGAAGAAGGGCCCGTTCAACTCCAGGACCTTCCCGAACTGGCCCAGTGGCGTCAAGAGGGTGGTCCCACCCAGGAACAATTCCGACAAGAACAGAAGACCTGTCCCTCCCTCGAGGGACTCCGGCAGCAAGCCCTCGCCCAGAGCGCAGGAGACACCGCAGGGGCCCACTGGATTTATTGGGACAATGACCTGCTCTACAGTGAGCAAAGAATCGCTGAGCGGGGGGCCAGTCGGGTGCTGGTGGTGCCCCTCGGCTTCAGAGACTTCCTCTTGAACTTGGCACACGATGTCCCTCTTGCGGGACACTTGGGACAAGACAAAACATACAGCCGCCTGGTAACACACTTTTACTGGCCCAAAATGCGAAATGATGTCTCCAACCACTGCCGGGCCTGCCCCACCTGCCAGGCCAGCGGGAAGAGCGGCCGAAAGATCAAAGCACCCTTGCAACCCTTTCCCGTCGTCACCACCCCATTCGAACGGGTGGGAATAGACATTGTGGGGCCCCTAGACCCCCGAACGGCCCAGGGGCACCGGTTCATCCTAGTCCTGGTGGACCACGCCACCCGCTATCCCGAGGCCATTCCTCTTCGGACCGTGACAGCACCCGTGGTAGGCCGAGCCCTAATGGGGATCTTCTCTCGAGTGGGCTTCCCCCGGGAGGTCGTCAGCGACAGGGGCACGAACTTTATCTCAAAATACATGAGGTCTCTCTGGCAGCAGTGCGGGGTCACCTACCGGTTCACGACCCCTTATCACCCGCAAGGAAACGGACTGGTCGAGCGGTTTAACCGCACTCTCAAGGGGATGATCATGGGCCTGGAAGAACCCTTACGTCGCCAATGGGACGTGCTGCTCCCGTGCCTCCTCTTCGCCTATCGAGAAGTTCCCCAGAAATCCCTCTGCTTCAGTCCCTTCGAGCTCCTGTACGGACACCCCGTCCGGGGCCCCCTCAGCCTGGTCAAGGAAGGATGGGAGATGGCCCCCCAGAAGACCCCTCCGGACGTATATAAATATCTCCTGACCCTCCGCAACCAGACCCGGCGATTCAGGGAACTCGCCAAAGCCAACCTGGAGGCCAGTCAGGAGGACATGAAGAAATGGTACGATCAACATGCCTCCTCCATCGAGTTCGAACCAGGCCAGCAAGTCTGGGTGATGTCTCCAGTCGAACCGTGTGCCCCGCAGGACAAATGGACAGGACCCTTCAAGGTGATAGAGCGCAAGGGCCCTGTCACCTACCTAATAGACATGGAGTCCCCCCGGAACCCCCTCCGAGTCCTCCACGCCAACAGACTCAAACCCCACTTCGAACGCTCGGAGCTCAGCCTACTGATGGCAACCGATAGTGGGACGGAAGAAGACTCCGAGCCCCTCCCTGACCTACTGAGAACCCGCGAAAAAGCTGGCTCAGTGGAAGGGGTCAGACTCTCCGAGGCCTTGTCCCCGGAACAACGCCAAGACTGTAGGGCTCTCCTGCTACAATTTGCGAACCTGTTCTCCCTCACCCCAGGGGTCACCCCCTGGTGCCTTCACGACATGGACACTGGGGATAGTCCACCTATTCGACACAGGGCGTACCGAGTGCCAGATCGGGTGCGCACCTGCATCCAGGACGAAGTCTCCAAAATGCTGGCCCTAGGAGTGATCGAGCCATCCGACAGCCCCTGGGCCAGCCCAGTCGTACTGGTCCCCAAGGCTGCCGCCCCGGGCGTTACCCCCGAGCTCCGGTTCTGTGTAGACTATCGGGGCCTGAACGCTGTTACCCGAACCAACGCTCACCCCATCCCCCGGGCGGATGAGCTGGTTGACCGCATGGGGGCTGCCCGCTACTTGAGCATCTTCGATCTAACAGTGGGCTACTGGCAGATCGGCCTCACCCCCAGGGCCCAAGAACGATCCGCATTCTCTACCCCGGATGGCCACTACCACTTCAAAGTGATGCCATTCGGCATGAAAAACGCTCCAGCTACCTTCCAACGACTTGTGAACCAGGTATTGGCGGGCCTCGAAGAATTCAGCGCCGCCTACCTGGACGATATCGCTGTATACAGTCGTCACTGGGCAGACCACCTTCACCACCTCCGAGAAGTCCTGCACGCCCTCCAGCAGGCCGGCCTCACCATCAAAGCCAGCAAATGTCAGATTGGCCAGGGGTCCGTGACCTACCTCGGACACCAAGTGGGGAGCGGTCTGGTGGCCCCCCTTCAGCTCAAGATCGCTGCCATCCAGTCCTGGCAACCTCCTGTCACCCAAACCGAGGTCCGAGCCTTCCTAGGGCTCACCGGATACTACCGGCGGTTTGTAAAGGACTATGGCAGCATTGTGGGGCCCCTCACAGAACTCACATCCAAGAAAAACCCCAAAGCCGTCAACTGGACTCCGGACTGTCAAGCGGCCTTCGAGAAGCTGAAGGCCGCCATGTGCACCGCCCCCGTGCTCCAGGCCCCCGACTACAGCCGAGAGTTCATCGTCCAGACGGACGCCTCAGATCATGGCGTTGGGGCAGTACTCTCTCAACTCAACGCCGAGGGAGTCGATCAACCAGTGGCCTTCATCAGCCGACGCCTGCTAGCTCGAGAACAGCGCTGGAGCACCATCGAGCGGGAGGCTTTCGCAGTGGTATGGGCCCTCAAGAAACTCCGGCCCTACCTCTTCGGTACTCAATTCAGGGTACAGACAGACCACCGACCCCTGCAGTGGCTGATGCAGATGCGGGGGGAGAACCCAAAACTGTTGCGATGGTCCATCTCCTTGCAGGGGATGGACTTCTCTGTGGAGCATCGCCCTGGCCAGGACCACGCCAACGCGGACGGCCTGTCACACTTTTTCCGCCTCGGCGAGGAGAGTACCCAAGAAGATGGGTGACTCTCCCTGCCTTCAGCTGGGGGGGACGCATGTTGGACAGGCCTCGTGAAGGGGCCGCTCCCTCCCCGCTTAGTAAGGCCTGAACACCGGCTCTCCCGGTGTCCCCAGAAGAACCACCCCGGCAACCCACAGAAGCAACCCGCAACCCGTCCCCAAAGGGACGCCTGCTCTCGAACACCCCGACATCGGCTGACCCGGGCCTCCATCAGCAGCATTGCCCCGGCCCAGCCGCCATCTTGGACACTGCACCACGAGGCCGCGTGGCCTCAGCTCAACCCCAACCCTGAGCCTGGCCAGGCCCCGACATCGAGGCACCACCATCCACCCAGGAAGTGAAGAGACCACTTGGCAGGTCAATGGGAGAGAGGATTGTCGATGGCTCTCCCCCGCCAGGTGCCGATCGCCCCCAGCCTTCCCGGGCGCTGGCTCCACCCCCCTGCTGGGTGTCTGGACTCCCTCATCCCGGACCTCCCGACCTCCAAGCGTGAGGGTCCGGACATCAAAGGAGACCAGACCTATAACTGGGGCAGCTCCAGAGCAGGAAGGCAGTTGTATCCTGGAGTCGAGAGACACGTTGAAGAACTCATCCTTGACGGACTGCTGGTGCTGCCGCAGCCCTGCCTTGTGAATCATCGTCCCTGCCTGCTGGCGCTGCCGTGGCCCTCTGCAACCTACACCTTCGTCGGGACCTGCTGGCGCTGCCGCGGCCCATCCTCGTGAACCATCGTTCCTGCCTGCTGGCGCTGCTGCGGCCCTCTGCAACTTACACCTTCGTCGGGACCTGCTGGCGCTGCCGCGGCCCATCCTCGTGAACCATCGTTCCTGCCTGCTGGCGCTGCCGCGGCCCTTCTCAAACGAGACTTATCATCCTAGCCTGCTGGCGCTGCCGCGGCCCGACCTTCCAGAACTCCGAGCTCGAGGATTGTGAGCTACCCATCTTGCCACCCCCGTACCGGACCGGTACCAAGACTGTCCCGCTACCCTTTCCCCTTCAGAGACTAGAATTGAGAGGACCCTCGTGTCCCGACCTCACTGTATCGCTGATAACTTTGCTTCAAGAATCGTATATAAAGTGTGTTGACCTCATCCTTGTGTGGTGTCCATCTGTGGGGGGGAAGTTACTCGTCTGCACGATCGCTGGAGACGGCCCTCACCGAAGGCCAGCCTACACCGTGCTAGACAAAGGGATTCACTGTATAAAAAGAGGCTGTGACCTCTTGTAAAATGTTCTTGTTTCTGACTGGAATCTACCAGGGGCGTGCTGCTGCTGGGGCCCAGGGGAAGGCTTGCCTCCCTGGGCCCTGCCCAGCCCCTGGATCCCTGGATGCTGGAGGAATTGCCTTGCTGGGAGCTGCTGTGCTCCATCTTGATGCTCCAGGACTTCTTTGGACCCTTCTTGCTGTAGGGGTCATTTCCTACTCTGGGGCCTGTGATGTTAGCTGTGCCCCCTGCGCTTTGTGGCGCTTTATTTTCCCATGTGTGGGCAGAGCGCTGTTGTTTTACCTCGGGGGAAGCGCTCCTGCCCTTGTCATTGCTCCGCAGGTGCCACCCTGCCTTATGCCAGCAATTACATATTTTTTATATAAGGGTGCCACCCCTTTTGATAGGTGCCTTACCGGGTGCCCACCCCGTTTCTACTTTTATTTCACGCACCGAGGGTGCCCACCCCTCGGTGCTGCCCCGCAAAGAGAGTGCGGCCGCAGTCGCAGCAAAACCGGAAGCCAGGCCCACGCCCGCCGGACTGTGGGCGGGGCCTGGAGTGCCTCACTTCCGCTTCCCCCTGCTTTGGGGAAGCCATTGCCCATTTTTACTGGTCTCCCATGTTGAGAGGAAGACCGGAGATACTGCCCCCCATTGCCGCGAGACCGGGCGGCAAGAGAGAGCGCCGCCCGTCCAGTGTGGAAGCCCTGGGCCCCAGGAGGGAGCCCGAGTGAAGAGGAGGCGGCCAGAACGGGCCGCAACCCAGTAATGTGCCCTGCGGGACTCCCATAGGGAAGATGGAGTCCCGCGGGTAGCCCCGCGGCAGCAAGAAGTCCCCCTGCACTAGAGCCCGGTAAGTGAGGGCGGGGCAGGGGGGATGGCAGTTTCATTCCCCGAGTGGCCCCGGATGGCAGAGGGCCGCTCTATCCCCTATGGAGAATGTTTTCCGAGCCTACATGGTTCCTCCGTGGGGGCCAGTCTATTTCAAGGAGCCCGTGCGCTCCACAGTAACCACATTCAGGGAGGCCCCGGATGGTAGTGGGCCGCCCCAACGTTTCATTAATAGCTCCTGAGCCCCGAGGCTCCAACATTGGCACAAGATTTGTTTAAAGAGCAGCGGAGGCTCCAGAAAGGGCACTGTTTAGGTGTTTAGAGAGCCTGAGAGGCTCTGAGTGGCCCCTATGTGTTTAAAAGGCCCAGGGGTGTCCAGAGGGCCAGAGGGGCCCGTATTCTTGCCCCTGAGGGCCCCAGTTCGAGGGGGCATACTTGTTTCAGGAGCCAGTGTGCTCCTAGGGTGGTAATTGTATTTCAGAGCCTAGTGGGCTCCCCCAAAATGCCCCAGATTTGTTCAGAGCCTAGTGGGCTCCAACGTTTTGGCGCAGATGTCTTCAAAAGGTCCAGTGAGGGCCCTGTCGCAGTTATGCTGATACACAGCTGGCCAGCAAGTCGTGGACAGCTGCACCGTTTAGGCGCAATTGGAGAGAGAGTCCCTTAGAGGGACAGAAGTGGCACAAAGGTGCCAGGCCTTCTACAGCTGCGCAGCACTTAGTGCCAGCTGCAACGTTTAGGTGTCCGCCGGTGGCAAACCCTTGAATGGCGCTGCGTGGCAGCGCACCCTGACATTCTGGACACAGGGCATTTGAGCCCCTTCTTGAGATGGCCAGTTGGCCAGGGGGCAGGTATGTGGGTAGGGCGCAAGGCCCTAATGTGATTTTTGCGCAATTTGATTTTACTATGTTTATGATGGTAATTGCCTAATGTGATTTTTGCGCAATGTGATTTTAATATGTTTGTGAGGATAATTGCCCAAATGTGATTTATGTGCTAATCTGATTTAAATGTGATATGTGCTTTAAATGTGGTGCTAGGAAATGTAATGCATTTAGTATGTTTTACCTGTGGAGGTTTGTGTTAGCGAGATTGTGTTTCACTATGATTTACGCCCCTAAATGTGAGTTATGCTTAGGGGATAGGGTCTAATGTGCTTAGACTAGTGAGGAGATTGCCTACTGTATTTTTACTGGTCAGGCCTAAATGTGAGTTAGGCGTAATGTTCAATGCCATTATGCCTGTGATACCTCTAGATGTGCTTTCATGCTTAGGAGGTAGTTTTGCCTAGTATAGTTTATACTAGACAGGTTATGTGTCCATGCGTGATCTATGCCTATGGTTATTAGTATTGCGTAGTGTGTACCTACCTGTTACCAGTGGTTACTGGTTGTGATCTATAATTGTTATTTGGTGTGACAGATATTCTAAGTGCTAGTTCTACTAAGTGGTGATTCTGACAGGGGCCCACGTGACCCTGTCCTGGTGTAAATAATCCCTTGTGAATATTACCCGTGCTAGTTGGCACAATGTATATTGTGTGATTACTATCTGATGTGTTTTGACAATACAATAGTTATTTTTATATAACCTTGTGTGGAGTTCCTTTTGTGGTGTGCCTAGGATGTTGCTGCTGTTGTATGCGGGCACAAATGCTTTACACATTGCCTCCGGGATAAGCCTGTCCGCTCGTGTCAAGCTACCAAGGGGGTGAGCAGGGGTTATCTTGGCGTGTGACTCCCTTGCCCTGACTAGAATGGTGGTTTCTGCCTGGCTCCCAGAAGAAGGGCCAAGAGCGCAGAGTCCGATGTCGGCGACACATGCACCCAGAAACTTGATAAAAGTGCCAGGTGTCCAGGAGAGACCTTCTCCACAGAGAAGAAACAATGCTGAATGCAGGAGGGAGAGCCACTACATCTCCACTGCCTCAGCGAAGCCTTGCAGTGGGCCAAAGACATCACAGAGTGTCATTCCCTCACACGGCCTCAAGATGGAGTCACCAGTGGCCCAAGAGAGGCAAGAGGAGAGTCACAAACTCCCCGTGGCAAGCTGCCACTGCAACATGTGCTCCAAAGACATGCAACACATGCCAGATGCCACATCGCACTGCAAGCAAGGAGCATGTCACACAAAGTTACAGACCCCGCCAGGCATGCCTGAACAAAGGCAGGAGCAGGCGCCACAATGGCGCAGGCTTGAGGCGCAAGCATGACACCCTTGAGTGAAGAAGGAGTCCTGCCATCCTGGTAGAGGAGCATCGCGAGGACCCCGAAGGAAGGGATCGGACCGTCAAGAGGTCCACGCAAAGAAGAGAGACAATACCGTCAACATGAAGAACTGGATGACCACAGGTGCGCTGGCGATACCGAGGGGAGAGGAATGAAGACTCGCACTGCCACAAGACAAGGGCACTTCTGGAGACACCAGGCAGCCAGTTCAATGGGAGAACCAAGTGTAAGCCACAGCTAGTGCGAACCCCATCTCTCCTCAATGCTTCCCAGTGCGATCGTCTATTTCTGAGCATCGGCTGTCTAAGTCGGACGGCATCCCTGCTCCCGACTGCAGATGCTATGGGTAAAGAAGAGCCTCAGCAAGACAAAGAGATGTGGCTGTGAAGTCCCTCCAGAAATCCTCTCCCCCAGAAAGTTGTCACCACCAGTCCTCCAGGTTCAAAAGCAACCACAACATCACTGCCATGCGCATGCCAACGCACCCAGCAGGAAATATGGAAGTGTGACCAGATGGTCTACACTATGAATCTGATGACTGACCAAGTTCAGGAGGGGTAGTTGTGAGTGGCCAGACCTGACATTGAGGAAAACTCAAACTGCTGAAGGAGTGCATCCCGACACACCAACAGCAAGTGAAGTGGATGACAACTTGAGAATGACATGTTGACTGCCCAGCGGGAGACCGAAAGCAAGCAGCAAGCATGAATGAACAGAGTCTCTGCCTCAAGTTTCTCAGCGATCCCATCACACCATTGTCACCATGACATCCAAGTGCATGGATGCACATGTCTCCCAAAGAAAATGGAAGTGCCTGGCCACCCCCACTCCAGGTGATTGACTCAAGAAATGAAGGCCTGTATCCACCATGGCAAGTCATAACCAAATGTTATCCAGATTCTCCACACGGCTGGCCAAGCCAACATGCCAATCGGTGTCAAGTGTGTCAAACACTTCTAGTACTGAACATGTGGACTGAAGTCCCACACCTTGCCGTGGGAACTGACAAGAAGAACCAGAGACTACCCGCTACCCTGACTTGCATCCGAATTATGGCAGAGATAGCATGTCTTTAACCAAGATTCATCCACCCATGAGATTGTGTGAGCGACTAGGCACTGGCTCCTCTGTAGTTTTGCAGCTGCCCCACGTAGGCACACATGCAGCCCTAGTGCAGCCAACACACAGTCCTGTGGCAACCTAGACAAACTGACAGACTCCAGGATGCAGCAAGCTCATCTAAAGGAGGTTTCCGTTGATCAGGCAACACAGTTGTGAACTTTTACCATGGACTCCAACCATGCTCATGACGCACCCTGTTTATGAACTGTTATGACCTACCACAGATCATCCTCAACGTTAGTGGAGTGGAGCGACTTCAAACCAACGGGCAGGTTTCCATTGGTAGGCTGCCACAGTGCGGTTGATGTCTCCAAGCCAGGATTCATGCCCTGAGCCACTCAGGTTAAATTATGAGTGCAAGTGAAGATGTCCTTCTGCAGTCTGAGTCACCAGCCCCATGTCTGCTGTCTTCCCGCTGCACAATTCTAGAGGCTGATGGACCCAGTGGTATTTATGTAATAGTTGTTTACCCCCACAGGTTAGACTGGTGTTTGTTTCGTTTCTCAATAAAGTTTGGGAGGAATGTAGTGTCCTGATAGACACGTTCTAGTCTCTCAGCAGGCACTGAGTTTACCAGCCACTCCCTATAGTGCTAGACACACATGTACACAACACCCATCCATCACAAGCGTCACAAGTGACGTGTCCCTGTTAATAAAAGGACCTGAGTGCACGTGCTTGTGGCCAGTTCCAGCCACTATAGTCATGGGTCTGTGTCATTATTTTTATTGCAGGTAGGCCTAGGGCCCAAGACATTACAGGTGTCTTAATGCTCGGCAGCCGGGAAGATGCTGGAAATGAAAGAAAGGAGGAGGGCTCACAGCAGAGCTTATCACTTAGCGGCCATCTCCGCTTGGTATTGGCCACAACCCCAGGTACAGGACCACTGCTGGAGCCAACCACTTCCACAACTAATGTGGTCCACTGCCTGCTTTGACAACAGTCACTGACACTGATAACATTCGCAGATCTACATTTATAAAACAAATACGTACTGGCAGGTTCAATTTCATTGACGTCAATTCACAAAAAAGCCAGTGGTGGCGCCCTCTGGTATACTTCAGGAATGATGTAATGTAGAATTTGTTGACAATAACATCATGCTGGCAAATCGGCTCCTAGACAGGAGAGGAGTGCCTAGCAATCCAGGATTGAACCTGGACCAAGGGGAAAGATTGTTTTACACAAGACAGAACCTGCTGAGAAGGAGTGCCCACGAAATGCATCCGGGTAACCACCAAGTAATGTTCAATGCACAGAGTATTTCATGGTGGAATATGTTATGTTATCTTAAGTTATGTTATGTTAAAATATTTATAAAGCGCATGGCTGCCCCAGCAACTGGGCCTGACAGTGCTATATTGTGTGGTAGAGTAGTATAGGGGAGGCAGCTTAATAATCGGAGAATAGCAAGTCTTAACAGCCCAGTAGTCAGAGATGCTACGTGTAGGGAGAGGTAGGGCTTTACAAAGGGCAGGGACCATTGCCTTGAATGAGTGGCCACCCGCTCTGGAACGGCATACCCGAGGCTCTCCGCCATATCGAGATCCGTTGAGTGCAAGGTACAGGCAGGTGCATAAGGGAGACACAAGCCACTCAGAATCATATGGCAGAGACCCAAACTCCCACGTTTTTCCGGCAGTGAAATAATGAATGATTTCCAAGGCACAGGAGAGATTAACATTTAATCGCACTAATAATATTTCAGTAAGTTTGACATGAGATTGGCAATGAATAATTAAAACTTAGTTCATGGTTTTAATTAATAATTGGGGGTCTCATTTGCATATGGATACACAGGAAATCACACCAGAGTGCAGTGGCAGTGCTACAACACAGCGAAATAGGGGGAACTTTCCTGGTGCACACAGAATAACTACTTCTAGCAATCTAAACAGTGCAACAGTGTGTGCATTTAGTAGGGTCGTAATGTTAAAAGGTAATAGAACATAGCTCTCTCTTTACAAGTTGAATAGTCTTGTTGCTTGTTTTCCTTGTGAAACCAGAGTGCCTTTTTTCAAATGTTGCGTTTTTCGGCATGATTTGAATTTCTCAAAGCATGCAACCTTATTTGACTAACACTTCGGAATGCATCGATGAAGTTTAGGCAGGGTTTCCAAGTAGGGGTGGCAAATGGCTTTTTTCTGTGCAGGTAGATAAAAATCTTAGGATGATTCCACCCGTTTTAGCTGGTTTCACATAAACAAACCATTGAAAAAAGGAAAAATGCCAGCAGAATGTCCTGTAGCATAATAATTCCTGGTCTGGGCAGTAGTGGTGACTGGTAGAAGACAGGGACGGGGGTGAGGCGAAATAAAGAAACAAGCATTTACAATGCAATGGTCTTGGCATTATTAAAGGTAGAGCTATTGGCATTGCTCATGATTTTTTAAAAAATCATAAATAAATGGCATCGTCATTTACATTGCCAATAGCTTCATCGTTAAATAAATGGCATTGTCATTTACATTGCCAATAGCGTAATCGCTCGCAAATGCAGGACCTATTGCATTTACACCCACACAGAGCCACACACACAAAGCCACCCACACACACATCCAGAGCCACCCACACAGAGCCCCCCACACACACACACCCAGAGCCCCACACACACACACACACACAACCAGAGCCCCACACTCACACACCCAGAGCCCCACACACACACACACACAGAGCTCAACACACATACAGAGCCCAACACACACACAGAGCCCAACACACACACAGAGCCCAACACACAGACAGAGCCCAACACACACACAGAGCCCAACACACACACAGAGCCCAACACACACACAGAGACACACACAGAGACACACACAGAGGCAAGAAAAACTGCATAATCAGGGGGGCAGAAGCAAAAAAAACGGCGCAATCAGGGGGCAGAAGCAAGAAAAGCGGCACAATCAGGGGGCAGAGGCAGGAAAAAGCGAGCACAATCAGGGGGCAGAGGCAGGAAAAAGCGAGCACATACAGGGGGCAGAGGCAAGAAAAAGCGAGCACAGACAGGGGACAGAGGCAGGAAAAAGCGAGCACAGACAGGGGGTAGAGGCAAAAAAACCGAGCACAAACAGGGGCCTGAGGCAGGAAAAAGCGAGCACAAACAGGCGGCAGAGGCAGGAAAAAGCGAGCACAGACATGGGGCAAAGGCAGGAAAAAGCGAGCACAGACAGGGGGCAGGACAGCAAACACGAACAATGAGGGGGGGCAGGACAGCAAACAGGAAGGACTGCCTGACAAGCTGATTGCTGTCTTTGAAAGGCCGGTAGAGCCAGGGCACAGCCTAACTCGGGTCAGGCGGAGTCTGATATGACTGACTCTATCCCAGACCTACCACCCTTCCAGGTGCATCATCCATGGTTGGTAAGTTTAAGTACCTCCCCTGACCAATAGGAACCGTCTGACAACTTATCTTTCTGTGATGCAAGCAATGTGCTGAGATTAGATGAGGCAGCATACAACTTGAAGCTGGAAGAAGAAAGGTCGAAAGCGATTTTGAATTAGATGCTTTACCTGTTGAAGAGAAATTGTTTTAATGGTCTATTAGGCAGGTAGGTATTGTGTGCAAGGCAGGAAGACTAAAGGAAGTCTATCTTTGTGTTAGAGCAAGCACACAGAAAGACTTCAGATCTATCTGAGTGGTTTTTACCCTGCCTCTTCCCCACAGAGACCTAGCTAGGAGCAGACGTGAGATATATGGCAAAGTATAGTCATCCCGAGCATAAGAGTGACAATTCTAGCAATATGATAAGCATTCCTGGTATGTGAAAGTGATAAATTAGCATGCATAATAAAACCAGTCTGTATCTGTCTTACTGCATATTTGGGGATCACGTCTATTTCCTACTAAATAGGTGCTGCTATTTCTGAACAAACATGTTTCCTTCATTAAATTAGTAAGCTTTTGTGTGGCGGTACTGAGTTCACATATGCAAAAGGGTATTTGAGAACAAACTTTTTTATTTATTTTTAAATTAACAAGCCTGTGTGTGTTGGGAAAAAACTGATAGCATTTCAAAATATATATAAAGTTTATATTTGACTGCTAATTAATGCTGAGATCATGAGACTTAAACCAGAGTGCACATATTATTTCGGCTATTTCATTATGTCTCTGGAGGTCTTTCTTTATCTACATTAATACAACTTTTTATGACATTTCCACAACCTGTGTCTGAGGAATACGTATAAAATGCACAACACATGACAAAGTTCACCAGTCAGCAGGTGCTCCATCCACAGTGGTATTTCAACAAGCACCCCAGAAGTCAATAATATGTCCGAGTGATATTTCAGCAGGAACATGTTAACAATCAAGGGCCACCGACGCGGGGTACAATTTCACGCATTCACAAGGCTCTTAAGGGGTACTGCCGTGTTGACATGACAGAGATCCGGAGCTGATGAAATACTTTAAACAAGGTCAAGGTGCACCACTTCAGAATTTACAAGAACTGATAACTTTGATGAAGTTAACAGCAATAATCACATTAGTTGTTACTTGTGTTCTTTAAGAGTTCTTTTATTGAGTTCAGTTGTAAGTAAAAAATCACACACAGGAGCTACAGCCGACGCGTTTCGTCCTCTTGGGACTTCTTCAGGGCAAAGTAAAAGATAGGATAGTGTCCTTATATCTTCTCCCGGGACTATCGGGGTGCGTGGAAATGTCTGTAATGATTTATTATGCTCGAAAGGGCATCCTGTTGAACAAAAAGTTCTCTGTGGAGGAATCTCGTCTGTCCGAGTCGTTCTTATTATTAGGCGATATATATCTATTTGTAGTCTGTACTGCCAAAATTCTCTTGGAAAGGTATTTCAATATTGTACATGTAAATATCATCAAAAATATGGATGATGGTCCAAAAAGAGCATTAATCCTTCTGCTGCTACCTGACGGAGGAGGACGTTGTACTGCAGGTGGATCTAGGAACCAGGGGATGCCTTAGCTCACTTTATTAAGAGTGCCTAAGCAGAAGGATTAATACCCCTTTCCTTATAACAAATCAACAACAATAGATAGCCAGACTGAACCTACATTTTCTACTACCCTGGTTCCAGCTCTTTTTGGACCATCATCCATATTTTTGATGATATTTACATGTACAATATTGAAATACCTTTCCAAGAGAATTTTGGCAGTACAGACTACAAATAGATATATATCCACGCACCCCGATAGTCCCGGGAGAAGATATAAGGACACTATCCTATCTTTTACTTCGCCCTGAAGAAGTCCCAAGAGGACGAAACGCGTCGGCTGTAGCTCCTGTGTGTGATTTTTTACTTACAACTGAACTCAATAAAGGAACTCTTAAAGAACACAAGTAACAACTAATGTGATTATTGCTGTTAACCTCATCAAAGTTATCAGTTCTTGTAAATTCTGAAGTGGTGCACCTTGACCTTGTTTAAAGTATTTCATAGTTCATGTTTTGAACCAACATTGTAACGGTGGGTGTTTTTGAAGTGTGCACACATATTGTCCCATGTATTATAGTGTGGGTCTAAAATAATTTTGGGAGAATATTTGACCAGGTGCTGTTCTGTTGGGAATCCTCCACCCGGAGCTGATGGGCTGATGCTCTATCATTGCCTCTTGTTGAGGGTGCCTGGAAGAGAGCGTTTGCCTATGTTAGGGATGTGACTAGTAATGTGTGGTTCAAGCTTACAAAGTTGTATTACTAGCACCAAGCATATCCGACCCTGCAGTGTTTATGGCCTGGCGCAGAGGAACGGAGACGGGGGGCTGAGAAGAAAGCAGGCTGGAGGGGGAGGGTAGTGCTGGGGAGAAGCTGGGAAGGAGAACTAGAAGGAGAGCAGTCCGTAAGATGTGGAGAAAAGGATCAGAGGGCGGTGGCGTGAAATAAGGGCGCAGAGTAGCGTGGGAAAAATAAGTATCTGGGAGCAAGGCACCAAAAAGAAATTAGGCACGGGGAACTGAGCTAGGGAGGAAAGAGAAATCGAATGAGAGACAAGCACAGCCGTCAAAGCGGGATGCTGCAAGCAAGCGGTAACGCGGCTGCTTCTATTCCAACATGCTGAAAGAGGTGACAAGGAAGTGGAGAGCTTCTTTCCCTCGTGGCAAGGAAGAGCTGTGCCGGTGCGCTCTCGCTCTGTCTTGCAAGCAGTTTTGCAAACGTGGAAAACAAAGAATAAGATGTCATCCCGATCCGCCCACTGCTAAAAAGCCGTAGCCTGCGGGAGTGAGAGGAGGAATTTCCCTCCTCCCAGCTCATGTTACAGCTGGGACTGGAGAATGTTTAACATGCGCATCTCTTCTAAGCTTGTAAACGGTGGAGCCTGGGGTCTAAGTTGTTCAAAAGCAAGTCAGAGGTTAATTTAAGAAAAACACCATCTTGTGTTGGCTAGCAAAATGTAGCTTAGAACAAGAAATGACTGGGAAGAATAAGGAGGAAGGGAGGTGAAACAAGAAAAAACATACCTGTAGTGGCAGCGAGGCTGTTCCGGGATACAATGGCGGCCGCAAACATCCGACAATTTCGGATTCGGGGTGTGTTTTTGACCTTAGGAGTGACGGATGACGTCACAGGTGGAAAGAACGCCAAAAACACGCCCCCGAATCCGAAAGAGACGGGGCTTTATTGGAGTGACTCCCTTCTCCTCCAATGGCTGGCCTCCGTTTAGGAAGCCAGTCAATGGAGGAGAATGGAGGAGAGAGGCTGGTTCCAAGCCCCCTAACTCCAAAACATAAATTCTTCGGGACTTCGCCTCCCACTGCTTCGCAGTGAGAGCTACGGTCCCTCGACCTAAAAATAAAACTTACCCGCTGGTGCCGTCGCAAGCCGTCGCAAGTCGCTGCCTCTCCTCTGCAGGTCAGGAACCACAAACATGAAGCACCCAGGCTTCCAGACGTCCCTGACCAATAACAAACTTGCTGATAGAGGCGTCATGATTGGTCCGAGTGCTGTGGTTCAGCGCTCAGAGAGAGTGTGGAAGCCTGAGCATGTTCTCCACCCAGGCTGTAATTCAGACTGGATGGAAAACATGCAAAGTGTGCATGACAGTCATGTGCACTTCAGGTGCAGCAGAAGCAGCCGCTTTCCTTACTGTGACGCATGGAGCCCAGCCCTGCCCCACCCTAACATGGTGCTGCAGCAACTGCAATAGAAAAAAATAAAATGATAATAACGCTCCATTATTAACATTTCATTTTTTCTTTTGTACTGCTTTAAGACAGTGGGGCAACGCTCCACTGATGGGCAGTGACGAATGCACAGCACGAGGTATCCATTGCCACCCATCACTGTCAGAAGCAAAAAGAATAGATGATGGACGCAATGCTGAACAAATCAAACATTCACCCCCAGTTACAGATCTGGGTTAGATCCATTATTTCTTTGCTTGCCACGGCATTCCAGTTTAGACCCAGCAATATGAAAATCAATCTTGACCTTGCTCCCCATGGGAACAGTCCAGCCCTCACTGCCTGGCCAAGTCCTCCCTGGGCCAGAAACAAGCATCTTGTGGCAGTTTCGGGGGATCACCCCTCATTAGTCAGTTTACTTGAATCTGGTGGCATAGAGAGGACAGGACCCATGTCTGGGCATATCCTTCCCACTTAGGGTGACAAATGCAAAAATAACTCATCACTGTCAGAACGGGAAGGTGTAAATAGTAATTGAATCAGATAAATTACACCCTCTGTCCCCTGATAGTGCATGAAAGCAACTGTCCCAGCCTGTGCATGACGCCTGCCTGCTAGAGCACCAGGAGGTCCCTGTAGATAGGCCCGGCATGCAGGATTCCATGCTAGGGAGGTTGCTGTCAAGAGCATTGTGAAGAGTCTGGGCAATATATTTACCTTAATGCAGTTATTATTAAGGTAATACATTGATTTAACCCTCACAGTGCCCCTAGAACAACTTTGCGGGGATTTCTTCCATCCAAGGAGTAACTCTGATTCCACTCCACAGGTGGGCAAAAACATATGCGTGAATTTCAAACGTTCTGAAACTCGCCTGAAAATTTCATGCTCCCATTGTTGCAAGTGCAATGCCTGGGTTAACAAAGGACAATGCAGGGTTAACAGTTACTCCCTGTCGCAACCCCTAACGTCCTTGTTTAGTCTGTAACTTATTTTACACAGACATGGAGTTCACAGGACCATTGTATTAATGCAATTTATTCTCTACTGCTTTGACTTGAGAAGGGTATCTTGGTTGCAGTAAGTAACTCTTCACACCAGTTTCCCGCAGCTTAAAGACACTAAGGCCGACATGCCTCAAAGCAAAAACCAGTCGCAAACGGGCAGATTCTCAGAATCTGCCCCTTTGCCTCCGGTATTTTTGCATTTGGGATGCATCATCCCAAATGCAAAAATCGCAATTTAAGTAATCTCTAAATTGCGATTACTTAAATTGCAATTGCATTTAAGGAATCTCAAATTCAGATTCCTTAAATGAAATGCATTAAAGTAAAAAAACTAGCTATTTCGCTAATAGGGGGAGCAAATTACCATGAAGTTGAACTTCATGGAAATTTGCAAAAACTTTAAAAAATGCACTAAAGTGCTTTTTCAAAGTTCCATTTTACACACACACATGCCCTTGGGGCATATGTGTGTGTGCAAGATGTACTTATATGCAGATTTCAGGGGTGCAACAGGGTGTCCTTTTGACACCCTTGCACCCTTGAATTTGCATTCTCAATTTGCGATTCTCTAATTGAGAATCGCAAATTGAGAATGTCTTCCCATTCATTCCTATGGGCCTCGAGGCCCATAGGAATGAATGGGGAGGTATTCCTTAATTGCAAGTCGCAATTAGGGAATGTTTAGAAATCGATATTTTGTAAGCGATTTCTACATGCATAGCCTTTTGCTATTCTTATTAGCAAATCCTTATTTTTTGCTAAAAAGGAATCGCAAATGGCATTGTTGATGCATGTGCCAGCAAATCCTAACTAGAAAATTGGAGCCTTCTGTTCTGCCAACATTAAAAATGTCAAAAGCAGGACTTTTGGGATGAGGATGTCCCTTGCATGGTAAATGGGTGTTTTCCCAATGCCATGGTTGCCCGACTGCATGTGTAAAAAGGTATTTAATGCATTTTTGGATCTGACATCATGTATCCTACTGTGTGAGCAGAGACCTAAACCTGTCCTTGGTAATGCAAGGTCCAGAACTCGTCCTATAACATGGTGGGACAACCCAAGTGTGCCCTCATTTTAGACAATATATCATTGTCCTTTCCCTGGGTACATTATGCAAAGTGGTGGTGGCTGGGTACCATGTTTTGAGAAGTTGTAGACTCTTTTCTCAGTGTCAATGAAAGTGTAGTATACCGGCCCCTCTTGTGTAAAGTTCTGCTGTAATGTGAAACACAGAACTTTAGCTGACATTTTGTATGTATATTGAATGTGTGTGTATGTACAGCACATGTGTAGCACGTGTATGGTAGAAAGACTATGTGTGGTGTGCAAGTCTGATTCCTGGGAGCAGTGAGATCCATTTTGGATACCCCTGGTTTGGAATGGCACTAGACGGAGTTTGAGCGTAGCTTCCATAGACAATGGAAGTGTATTGCCTAAATTCCTGTGGATTGAGGGTGGAGAGCCAGACTCTGACGTGAGGAGGATTGAAGCTGAGTTTCGATTAGCAATTCCACAAGGCCCTGCCAGCAAAGGACTGCTGAGTAGTTCTTCCTGGGCACTGCCATTTGGTAGATGGTGGGGGGATGGGTGGGACTGCAGTTTTTGTTGCTCAAGATGAGGAAGCTAGGGCTTCTCCTTTTGTCTGTCTCTGATTACTGCTTCAAGAAAGTGATGGCAGCCAGGTGCAGCTTTTAACACACTCTTCTGAAAACCCACCCTTGAAGGTCGATTGGCGTTAGCAAACACTTATATTAAATTGCTCAGTCCTACTGCCTTTGCCATAACTTTTCATAATACACAAATCAGATCTATGGCCTCTGAAATACATTTTCCAATGAACCAATCAGGCCTATTATATTTACCAGTGGCTTGTCACCATTCTGAGCTTGCTACTATCTCTCTGGACGTACCCTTTCCCCAGGAGGTGTTCACTCGTCTGGATTCCCCATTGCCCCTCACAAAAACACATACTCTTGGGGCGCTGTTATCACTCTGAATTCTGACCAAAGCCTCTCCGGTATTGCTCCACCCATAGAAGCCCTCTCATGGTGCTGCCTTTCATGGGATAATAAGCCGTCCTTGATAAACCCTTTGCAGGGTGCTGTTTCAGTTGCATATTTATGGAACTACTGTCTCTATGTGCCTTCCCCTCCATGTGAAACCCTCTTGGAGTGTAGATTACTCTGTTACCCATTTTCAGTGGCACCTGTCTCAGAGTACTGTTCTTCTAGTGCTGCTTTCCAAGTGTGTCACTGCCCTCTTACTCTGGTGTTGTTTTTCAAATACTTCTCCTTTCCTGTGAAGCCTCTCTCAGCTTACTGTTCAGTCTACTTACTCTATGTGCTACCTTCTCTTGATATTCAGTAACGGTCTTGAAAATCACATTTCTAGGTGCATCTTTATCTAAGTGTGCTGCTCCATAACCAATATAGTCATTTCAATGAGTTATGGTCCCTTTGGGATGCTGATGCCGTGTTCCTGTGAAGCCCTTCTCAGGGTGCTGTTAAGGCTTCCTGCTTTCAGTAATACTCTCTGTGTACTCTCTGTGTGCCACAACCCTCTTCTATGGTGTATTTTATGGTGCTATCCCTGTCTCAGAAACAAACCCCTCCAGGTATTGTTATGACTTCTCCTTCTGTATACCGACTTCTCTCTGGGTACTGCCCTCTTCCTTTTAAACATCTCTCCAGGAGCAGTTTTCTCCTCAGTGCACTGTTGTTACTCCAGGTGTTACCCTCTCAGGTTGCTACAGCTCTCTCTCTTTTGTGTTTTTTGTCAAAATGCTTCCACCAACTCTGGTCACTGTTTTTTTTTACCCATCAGGATGCTGCACTTACTCAGAGTGACTCCCTCTGTTGCCTCTCAGCTCACTGACTCCTCCTTCCGCCCCTCTTATGGTACTATTCCCCTCATGGCTCTGCTGGTCTTTCAAAGGCACTCAGCTGGCTGTCCTGTCCCTCAGGCAGCTCTGCCTTTCTTTGGCATGTCATCCACTTTGTCCTTGTTTGAGCAAACTATTTCACACACTTTAGCTCTCATGTAGTGAGATTAGTGTCACAAAACTGTCACTGTACTGCAATCTGTCTAGCAAGTAGCATCGCTTTGCTGCTACACTGAGCCATTCCTAAACTCATCAGCTTTTTATTTATATAAAACAAACAAGTGATTTACAAAAAGCAAAATGAAATCGCAACATGATCCTTTCACATTTTATATGTGTTTCTCTTTACCGCTCCTGCCAAGCCATAGCAAACTGTGCTCATAAATACTCTCACTTGCTAGAAGCGGAATAAAATTGCTTTTACACAGAGGGAGCTGCATTTTCAGCAGCACCCTTGTATAAAAGCAATGCCGGCTCCTGCAGGAGGCAGGGAGCTGGAAGGGACCATGAGGGCCTTCCGGCTTCCCCCTCGGTCCCCATTAATACTCAGTGGGTGCCCTGGGTGGGACCAGGGCACCCAAAATTGAGGCTGGGCCCCTGGTACCCCACCCCTTATTGTTTTATTTAAAAAAAAAATCCTGGGGCCCCAGGCCAAGGGGTCACCAGGGCCGAAATCGTCCCAGGAAGGAAGACATGCAGCTTCCCCGTCCCCTAATAAATAAAAAAACAAAAAACAAAGCCAAACTGCAAGTCGCCAGAGGCCCCAACCCCAACCCCTTTCACCATCACTTTGTAAACCCAAACGCACCTCCTGGCACCCTACCGGTTGGGAGATGAAGACCCCTTGACTCCAGAGGGTCCTTGTGGGTCTACTACCCCTCCTTTAACCCTAGTGAGTCCCACACAGAGGCATTGCTCAGAGGTTGTTGGAGGCCATGTCCCCTTGCTCCATCACTCTGCAAACGCACCTCCTGGCAGACTACTAGTTGGGGAATGAAGTCCCCTTGCCTCCAGAGGGTCCTTGGCGTCAATTACCCCATCTGCTACCTCCAGTAAGTCCCACACATCGGGATTGCTGAGAGGTTGTCAGAGGCCACATACCCTTCTCCACCACTCTGCAAAAGTGCCTCCTAGCGCACTACTGGTTGGAGGATAAAGTCCTCTTGGATGCTGAGGGACCTTAGGGGTCAAGAAGCCCTCCTGTTAATTCAGTACATCCCTTACAGCTGGATTCCTGAGAGCTGGTGAGAGGCCCGCCCCTTTTCTCTACTACTCTACCAACGCGACTACTAGTTCAAAAACCATAGAAATTCATTTAAAAAAAACCAAAGGTTACAGGGTTGTTACAGTTAGGAAACAGAATTAAAAAAAACATTAGAAATTCACTGAAAAACGGAAAGTTTACAGGGACGTTTTAGTTAGGCTCAGATTTCACTTGTACAAAACCAGTAAATTTCAGCAGTTATTATTATTACCTGAGTTAACTATATGTTACACCCCCACAATGCACTGCTTATGACCTCATATATTGCATCACTCATGACATGGTCAGTGACATAACTGATGGCATCATCTAATGAGTGTAAGTATTTTTTAAGAGTTTATGACTGTTAAACATATATGCTAACCTACTACAAAAGTTACATTACCACACTAGGTGCACTATTACTGGGTGATACTACTTCTAACATAACAAATGTACACAGGAAGTGTGAGCAGGGCAGTATGGACACATTTCTGCATATACATGTGGCAACAAAAAACATATGTTTAAGACAGTGTAATAATAGAGACCAATGTAAGCATGATGAGATGATCCTCTGCTAGAGTGTGTTCATTTTCATTCATGCCCAAGCCTTTTCTAATTTTCTAAAAAGTCCTATATATAGAACACCCCAATATTTATTTTTGACCTTTTTCTTGTTCACAACAACCGTTGCAACCCTTTGTTAGCTGGAGCAGGCATGGTGTTAGGGAGCCCTGTTAGGCAAAAAGAGATTAGTTTGCAGGGAGTCAAACTCACCAGTTCGATTTAAATGAGACTCCGAAACATAGCCACAACACTGGCTGTGTTGTCTCATAACTGTATGCACGAGACCAGCTGCCCCTCGGAGGCTGTAGTCTACAGGCTCATTTGTGTTATTTGTGAGTTACCTGTGTTGGACTGCAACCTCCAGGGCTCCTTTCTTCAGCATGTGACACTAGGTACCATGACCTATTGCAGATTCTGATTGGCTGCAGCCTGAGAGAGCAGTGAAGCTTCGATGTAAGCAGCTCTCTGAAGCTTTGAAGGAAACCAGATAAGTAATTTAAATCTGGTTGAAGGAACTTTACACGATGTATCACATTGTTGGCCTACGAATAATTATACATATTTAATACCTTTTTGATTAACATAAACCCTACTTCATGATGGGCCTTATTTTTTTTTTTTTTTTTTATGAAACCAATGATTTAGTCCCAGTTATGATGCCAGAAATGTGGCAAATTGATTATGATTCTGGCATAATTTTATATGTAGAAATAGATAACCTTCTATTTGTTTCACTTTTTGCCACAGGTTTACAAGCATTTGTAGGGAATTAGGACTGTAACAAAAGTTGTTCTCCATTTTCTTCTATGATAGCAGGAAAACAGGGCAATAGCTTTTCATCATTTTTAGGTCTTGGCCTGATCCAGCGCATGCGCTGGTCTCGGCCGAGACATTTTGGGGCTCTGAAAAATACTACTTTGGTGGCGATCAGCTTGTTGGAACGCGCACAAGAGCGCACGCGCACATGCACGTTATAGCAAGCTGATCGTCGACAACTCCTGTTTCTGAAGCTGCTAATGACATTTAATTCCCCAGCGTTTTCATTCAGATGTCCCTTTCATCTGTTTTTAAAAGTAGGAATGCAGGCTTTCTGCCCACCTTCCCTCTAAACCTTCTTTCTTAAGCTCTCGTTGTCTATCTTTATCAGTGCCTGTCAGTGTCCATGTTGTAGTTACCCGCTCCATAAATAACTATTCTAGTAAGAACCTCCTCGATTACTTCGCCACTCCCGAGAATGTATAATTACAAAAGGCGAAAGCTCAGACTCCGTAGTTATATAATTTCCTGTATAGAGCACAAGTTCTGCATTCTTTTAAAAACCGCCCAAAACAAGCCGCTTCCCACATAACAACAAGGACTGATTAAACATGCTTTGCATAGTGTCCTTCCCGAAAAATGTGCTGCTTCTGTCATTGTATCCAGATAAATAATACAACGAGTAACAATGCACATACAACAAGCCTGGACTATTAGCTTTGGCAATTTTTCTTAGATGCTTAAGCTAAATAAGCCACAACTGTGGCTTCCTTGTACATAACATTGAAAATGGTTCAGTTCTGGTTTTAATCGTTTAGGCACTTAACGTGGTGGCAGAACTTGTAAGTGCCAGAGGATCTGAAGGCGCACATAAAACAGAAATAAATACATGTAACTAAAAACATGTTTTCAAGCGTTTCCCAAAATGTATTATGATTCAGAACTCCTCTGAAGTCTGTGATGAGGTTATTACAGACTTCGAGGATAGGTATAGAAAATAGATACCTCCCCTTCGGGGACAAGAATAAACAAAATATTAATAAATACATTGTTCTATATTGCCCATTTAGTTAAGGGATCTGACATGTCCAAGTAGATTTCAAATGAATAAGTGGCAATAGTAACATATTTGTTTAGTATGAACAATGTTTCAGATTGCCAAGTTATTGAGCATATTTATGGCCACAAGATACGGCCATTGGCTACATATTTTTTTGCGGCTTGCATTCTTTTTTTCTGCTGTTCAGGGGCGCTGTAATTGTATTAACTAGGGCTGTGAATCTGAATTCTGTCTACAGCTGAGCGATGATCATAACTTTGCAAACCTGGCAGAATTTTAAACACAGTTTGTGGAAACATTTCTAGCAAAATGTAGTTCTCCCTCAACAATTCTCTTCAGTGCTAATCTTTTCTCAAGCAAAGCTTGTGCTTTGCAAGTTTTTCACCTACTTTTGACTTTTATTAAGCCAAAAATACAATCCTGAAGAATGTGTAGGCAATGTTCCCTCACTTCCTCAGCCACTCGTAAATGTTGCTTCATTAAATATCTGAAGGTTGGCTGGTCTATTCGACGAAAGAGCTCCAGAGGACGCGATGCTCCCCGAGGGGTGGAGTACAATAAGCGGATTGGTTAGTGATGAAGAAGGTAATGGGTGCGCAGACGATGCATTTGGTGCAGCAACAAAAGCTACTCTCCAGACCAACGCGCTGTCAACATGCATAACAAAAGGAGCAGCTACTTCTAGGACCACTGTGTAAGTACGTTTAGGCCTTCCTGGAGGAAAGCACAACTCAAATGCTACAACACCCATTTTAAATTTTGTTAAAGACTTGGTTGGGTTGAAGGACGACAAGAATAACTATTTATCTCCTGGCCTTTGCAGAATGCATTGCCTAATTAAGCATGACATCACTGTGAAGCAGCAGGGTCATCTGCACATGGAATGTAACAAATGTTGAGATAATACATTAAAACAAGATGTCAACGTTTAGGAATCTGCACTTCTTTATTACGGTTTCTGTAGTAGAGGCAAAATAGTATTTTGTCTAATAGAGCACTCCCCACATCCTTCCAGAGAGCTGATCCTATGCATTAAAGTACTTTTCTGGGAGAAAAATTGGTAGTTTAACTTTTGCAGACTCTTTGCTCACTGCTGAAAAGTCTGCCTAAGTAGGAGGTTAAAGGCATTCAAAAACCTGCTAATGTTTTTGAAGCATGGAATGAAAATGACCATCTCAGCCCAACTCTGCACACGAAGATGCCCACCCCAGGTGAGGCCAAAGACCATCCATCACTGGTGACAGCTGCCCTCAATAGGAAAACAAGCATTGGCATGGCCAATAGGTCTCACATTTGGGACCTTATAAGTATTTAGTTATGCAGCACCATGTCCTCAACTGTTGCGTGGCTAAACACTTATAAGGTCCCAAAGGCGAGACCTATTGGCTATGCCAATGCTTGTTCACATTATTGCTAACTGTGCGAGTCTAAGGCTCTTGTTTAGCGTAGTGTGGGTAATATAAGTAATATAACACTGTTTAACTGAGTTACTCGGTTGGGCTCAGTATAATTACCCCTGATTTAGCCATTTATGAGCATATGTTGGAAGCCTGCTTACTGCAAGGTTTCACATTCAATTTCATGTTTAATTTACTTACTACTAGGAACATAGCAAACCCCCTGCTTTAGCAGCTACAGCTGGATGGAGTTCTTGTTGGGCCTCTTCTGTCTGCAACTCAGCAGACAAAGGCTCATAAAAAACGTGAAAGAGTGGATGGTTGGTTGGTTCAGTAAGTGAAGGGATGAATGGGATAGGATGGGTGAGTGGAAGGGTGGATGTGTGGATGGATGAGTGAAAAGATGGATGAGAGAAATAATTGATGGATGGGCGAGAGGGGAGATGGATGAATAAGTGAAAGAATGGATGAATAAAAGCAAGGATGGATAATGAGTAAAAGGGTGAATGGATGATGAGAAAGGGTGGATGGGTCGAGTGAAAGGATGGATAGATAAACGCAATGAAAGGGAGGATGGATGGATGAAAGGGTGAATGATAAGTGAAAGAATGACTGAATATAAGGGAGCATCGATGGATAAAAGAATGAATGGATGGATGAGTGAAAGGATGAATGGATAGGTTTGGATACTGATGGGTGGAGGAAATGGTAAAAGGCTGAATTATAGATAAAAGGATGAATGGTTGACAGAATTTAAATGTGACATATTGTGGATTTCAGCAGGTGGATGGAAGGATGAATGGGTAGATTCTTGGAAGAAAGAAGTAACAGAGCACTTTTGGGGTAGGTCGTGATGCCTTGTCTTGTTTGCTTGGTGCCATAAAAGCTTTGGTTTGAAGTGAGGGATATTTTAATTGTCTTGCTACTCCCTTGCTCCTGCATCATTTGGAGGAATTTCATTGAAAATTCACCCCCACAGCAGTAGAGAAGTCTCAGTGGGATAGGAAGGTTGTTTCCAGTCTGGCAGAGTTAGAGTCTCTGCTGCCTGACTGCTTTAGTAGCCACTCTAGCAAACTACTGTTGTTGGAATGTCTGCACAATTGCAGATCAGCTCACGACACTCACATTTGAGTTTGTTAAGTTGAGAGACTTTTCGTTACCTCTGGTAGCTCAACTTGTGTTTATCATCAGTGTTAATTACAATGCTGTATTTAATAGGAACTGTTTTTACATTTCAGGTTTTGGAATGGAAGCAACCTTGCTTTTGGTGGTTGGATATTCCCACACAAAACCAGTGGCCATTTCCTTCTTAGTGCTGGCAGTAGGATTTAGTGGATTTGCTATCTCAGGTAAACTTTGCTATCAAATCTTTGCTGTTGTTGTGTGATATGAATTTAAGAACCAAGAATCTTATCCAATGGATAGCACTGAAATCTTAAATTATAATTGCGTCTCCTAATGCAATAAAACCGATCTAGCTATCATGTAGTAAATAGACCCAATTGACGCAATGACCACCCATCATTCAATCTATATTGGTGCAATACGAATTGAACTACATATGTGTGTGGAAGTCACACCTAGCTGTGTATGAAGGATATGTTTAGGTTAACATGGATATTTATGAGGAGTATGGATCAGGGTACATTTTTGCGGCATACCGGATACGACTGCCAATGGTTTTGATATGTATCACTTGTACATAACTTGTGCAAATCAATCAGACCACATGTTATAATATGTTATATTACAGGGGACCTCAAGAGCACGTTCACCAGACAGTTTCTTGGTCCTGAGAGCACCAGCAGCAACATGAAAAGAACAATTAATCGTAGACCTGTTTGAAAATCCATGTTTTTAACAGGGTTCTGAAAAGCTAGTACAAAGTGCCGGCCCTATTGTTGTATGGGAAGGAGTTCCAGACGCTTGTAGCTAGCACAGCATACTTTGTTCCCCAAATCTTTTCCTATTGAATTTGAGAACCTTTAAGAGAGTGTGGTGTGCTGATAGAGATTACACCTGGGGTTGTAGTTCTGTATTTTAGAAGGCGCAAAGGTGGGGCTTTTACCAGTGGCGGATTTTAAAGATCATTCATCCTGTTTTAAACACGGTTCTCTGACCAACTAGGGGGCAGTTTAGTTCTTTTAGCAAAGGTTTATTATGACAGTAGCTAGGTTGTTGATATAACAATATGCTGCTTGGTTTTGGGCGAGCTGCAGTCTTTGGCTCAGGCCCTCAGGCAGACCTATGTAGAGAGCACTGGCATAATCAACAAGCATTTGCAAAGCAATAGGTCTCGCAGTGTGAGAGTTTGAGCTATTGGCATTGTAAATGGCAATGGCTTTTATTTACGAGTTGGTTTTTAAAACATAAATGAAAGCCATTGTCATTCACAATGCCAACAGTTTAAACTCTCGCAAATGTGAGACCTATTGCATTGCAAATGCTTGCTGTTAGGCCCTTCTGATCTAAGGTTCCAGTAGACCAGTTACAAATAGGTTTTACTGCATCCATAAACTTAACATGAGTTTTTGAACATTCCTTATATAGCTCCAGCAGTAAAAAAAAACAATACACGCTGTAATTGTAAATAACTAATCGGAGCATCGGGTTAATAAATATTTATGCCCGGGGCTGCCAAGGAGGTCGTAAGCAACCAGTCTTGAACAACCTTGATCTGCTTTTGAGGGAATTAGGCAGCGACAATTTTATCCTAGTGGCAGGGGATTTAAATTGTTCATTTGAACCTGTTCTTAGTTTAGTTGAGAATGGGGGAGCCGATGAGGATACTGTTTGGAACATCCCGCCATTGTCCATAAGCAAGGGTGTCAGGGGAACCGAGGCAGCACTGCTTTGGATGGGATTTTGTTTGGAGTGGGGGTTGAGGGCAGTGAATGGGCGTACACCTTCTGATAAGTCTGGTCAACCTACCTTTAATAATGGGATTAGTATGAGTCGGATTGACTATGTACTAGTTAAAGTAGATTTTTGGTCTTTCGTGGTTGATATGGAGGTTGTGGTACGGCCAGAGAGTGATCATAACCCTCTCTCATTGGGCCTTAGGATACCCGGTGCGGGGGTTGGACCCTTTGCAACAGCATGTCTAACATCTGATGTCATTCTGTGTAATGACAGAAGAAGGGTAAAATGGCCCAAGGCCATTGCAGACCCTTTGCTTATCAAAGACATAGAGGAGGTAGTAATGAAAACAATGGGTGCCATGGCGGATTTTCCATCTCACGCTGGTGTTAACTCTCAAATAATCGATTTACATGAGAAATGTTTCATGGAACTAAAAATTTTGCTTACTAAGCCACTGAGGTCAAACAAAGATAATGCTCACAAAAGGTGGTATAATAAGAGTTGTAGGGCAGCACACAGTAACCTAATTTCAGTAGTCGAATCTAGGGACATTATTGACATTAAAATTGCCCGGATATCATATAAACAAGTATTGTGGGCAGCTAAGAGGGAGTGGGATGACAAATATTGGTCAGAATTCCTCTTGGCGTGTCAATCATCCAACCAAACGAAGTTTTGGGAGACCGTCAAGTGGGGCAGGAATTCGGATTCTCAAATACCTGTGAATCATGTTTCTGCAGTAGACTGGGTGGTCTTAAACTCTGCTCAATTTAAAGATACGAGTGCAGTACATGAAACCCAGCAGGTGCCTACAATAGATTTGACTTTTTTTGATGGGGCCGTGCTTACCTTCTCATGTACTGATACAGAGCATGCCCTTGGTGCAGTACAGTCAGGGAAAGCACCTGGATTGGATGCAATCCCAGCAGATCTTTTTAAATTGAATCTTGATGTATGGGTTCCGTATATAACCAAGTTGGCCAATGCCATTGCAGCAGGGGCTAGGATCCCCGACTCTTGGAAAGGGGCAGAGATCTTGCCTGTTTTTAAAAAAGGGGACCTCTCACTCCCAGGAAATTACGGCCCTATAAGTCTGATAGATTCACTTAAAAAAATAGTTGCTAGGATGGTACTGGCAAGAATACAGGGGTGGATCGAGCAGGAAAACATATTGTCCCCCATGCAAGCTGGGTTTAGACTGGGCATTAGCACTTTAGATCAGGTCTTCAGACTTACTATGTTATATTGGAAGGTGGTTCTACCGGGTGGAGGGGTTATCTATGCCACCTTTGTGGACCTTAAGTCGGCTTTCGACTTGGTTCCAAGAGCAAAATTGTGGGACTCATTGAGACTTATGGGCTTACCCGTAGAACTTCTGGACATAGTTATGCGATTACATGAGGATAACTTTGCCAGAGTGAGGTGGGGTAAACAAGGACAGGTGACTGACAGTTTCCCGGTAACACGTGGGGTGCGCCAGGGATGTGTGTTGGCCCCCACTCTTTTTCTCCTGTTCATCAACCAGGTAGTCAAATTTTTTTCCAAATCTCAGACAGATGCACCATCTTTGGGCGGGTCTAAGTACCCGATGTTAATTTTTGCTGATGACACCCTGCTTCTCTCTAAAACTCGTAGTGGGTTACAAACAGCCCTGAATAGGTTTGCAGAGTTTTGCAGGGTAAATGACCTACAGATTAATGTTGATAAAACCAAATTTATGGTCTTCAGTAATAAAAATCCAATCACTAGCTCCGTTAGCTTGAATGGTGTTCTGATTGAACAGGTGAAGGTAATGACTTATCTGGGTGTGACTCTGGATTATCATCTAAGTTGGAAACCCCAGATTGAGGCATTATATCTCAAATTCGTACGTCTCACGGGTTGTTTGCTTCTGGTACAAAAGAAATCCCTGGTTAAACGAATTGCCCCTGTACTAAAAATCTATGAAGCTAAGATAAATGCAGCCACTTTGTATGGTGCGGATATTTTGGGGTTTTAAGGATTTATCCCTCCTGGTCAAAGCACAGAATAAGTTTTTGCGAAATTTGGTAGGCCTTCCCCAGTCTACACCTACCAAACCATTGTTGCTAGACTTAGGTTGTAAACCCCTAAATGAGATGGCCCGGTTGCGTTTGGTGGCATTATGGCGACGGATCTGGACGACTCCGGAGCTCAGCCTTTTTGCCAAAGAATTAGACGAGGTCAAATCTTTGTGGGGAGCTTCTAGAATCCCATGGCTTAGGGAAGTGAAACAGGTTTTGTTAGAAATGGGTCTCCATCAGCTCTGGATTAATCCGGGGGGTTCCATCTTTACCTCCAAACAAGATTTTAAAGACCAGTTTTGGGCAGCTGTTAAGTTACCTGCAGTCACCCAATCGGAAGATACCAACTTAACAGGTCTCTTTCTGACTTACAAACTGACACCTTCCCTTGAGCCATATTGGGATGTGATTTGTAAAACCCTTGACCGGAAATTATATCATCAATTCCGTCTCGGGACGCTCCCTTTTAATTCCTTTACTGCTAAGTGGGCTGTGAATTCAAATAACAGCTGTCCTTGGTGTCCGGATCATTTAGAGAGCATTGGTCACTTTTTTTTTGCCTGCCCAGCCTATCGTGCCCCACGCCTAAAATGGATTAAACCCTTATGTTGTAGACTGGATAGTAAGGGGTATCTTGAAGCCCTGAGGATTTTTCGTACTAACCTGTCTGAGTTTATTGTGGTTGGTGTGGCCAAGTTCCTAGGTTGGGCATGGATTATTCGTACTAGGAATTCGAACATTTTATGATGGTTTTATATATTGATGCTGGTTTATAATAGACAATGTCCGAAGGCATTTTTATTGTAAAGTCTCTTATCAATTGTTTAATAACTTTTTAAATGTTCTTCTGATATGATGACTCATTAATATTTCATGTATTGTATACTTGTCTTTTATGAATTTTATTTCGAAATAAAGACTTATTGAACCTGAACCTGTAAATAACTAATACTAACTGAAAGCAACTGACAGTATCTGACACACTACGAGCTCCGAGATTCATCTGGAATTTACTGTAGTTTTCTACACACCACTGAAAAATACGTCCAAAAACCAACATGCCAGAAACTGCGTCCAGCCAAAACCATTTACAGCTGATTCATTTGGAATTTCCCTTTGAGTATTCTTAAAAATAATTAGCCCTCATTTTAGGCAGAAAAGTCCATGGTTACAGGCTAAGCAACACCTAGGTATTTTGTGGTCGGGTTGGGATAGGAGCCATACCTCTGGCAGCTTGCACTTTCTTGACCTCCCATTTCTCTTCCGGGGTCATCACTTGCAAGAATAAGATATTCATCTTTGGCTGGTAGACAGCAATCTCCTCTGAGGCTGACATTTTACGGGTGATTTGCGGCGCACTTTTGGGGCATGCCTTAAAATAACTTGCACCACGCCTTCCTCTGTCCCTTTCACAACAAGCCCAACCCGCACCCTCCCACGCGCCGCAGACACACAAAGAACTGGAAGAAATACCCGCGTCTTAAACGCTCCCAGAGGGTAACTCCGTGGCCAGCCATTGCATGAGAATACTAAAAATACACACCCTCGTGGCTATGAAAAATCACGCAAAGTAATGTCCTGGAGTTCATTCACGACGGGCTGTGTACAGTGTTAGAATTTACTTGCATGCCTAAAATATCTATGAAACATCACGACTTAACTTACAGAATGGCCCGAGTCTGTCAAAAACAAAGGCTACGCGCTGGGAATATCGCTGACATACTCTGGCGCGCGCTCGCAGCTTTCTGGCTCTTCCCTCGCCCCAGAGGCAGTAGGTTTGTCAGGAATCATATTGTGGCTTTGACTGTCTGCCCTGAAGGGCGCAAGCAGGCACGAGTGATTTTAAAACCCAAGACCGTCAATGTATGGCATACGTGACCTCCTCAAGATGGCCGCCAATGTGGATAGTGCGGTGGGGGTCGCCTTTCTATGCAGTCTAGTGTTTGTGGGAGGCGCGAGCGCTGCAAGCTGCGCACTTCAACGAACGTTTCTGAGAGAAAGCAGCCCGAGTTTGTTCCTCCGTATTAATTCCTTAGTGGAGGAAACGGGCCTTAGAGTTTCCTTCGAGTTTCTAGTTGGGAATAATTCTCCCGTATCAGAGTCCTTGAGTGCTAGTATCCAGGCAGTCAGGGAATATATTCAGTACCGAGTGACAGGGAATTAGAAGTAGTTTCTTCCCTGACATTTTCCAGTAGAGTTCTGCAGCGCGAGTTGTGTGGACTTCGAGTTCAAGTACCAGAGTCAATTTTGGGACAGCATTAGTGTTTCAAGAGCCGAGTTGGAATAGAGACCTTCGACTTCTCCGTGTCGCAGCAAGACACTTCAGTTATAAGTGTACAGTAAGACTAAGCTGCAGCGTAAAAGCATAAACTAATTGGTCAAAGACCTTCCTTCCCTGTATTGCGCTTTCCCTATTTTCTCCTTCCCTCTGTTCCTTCCTTCTTCCTTTTTGCGCGCTTCTGGAGGATACCTTTTGTTTCCAAGACTGGATTTGTACATAGTTCCTGTGACTCACTCAACCAGAAGTAGAGATAAACAGTTCAAGGCATCATTTGGAAGTCCTAAGGTACTATATAGGAATTACTGTTAAGTTAGAGTGAACTAATAATTAGGAAGTTAGTAATGTAGTGTTTTCCCTTTTAGAAATGAACTTCCAGGCATTACAATAACAATAGAAGAGAGGCAAAGGCTCCGAAGACAGTAGGATAAGTACTAATTAGAGAATAGCAGTTAGAGTATTATTGGTTACTCACCCCTTTGAGAATCCAAACGGCCAGAAATGGAGGTCGTGCTTTCTCCTATACGGCTCCCTCTCTCTGGAACAAAATGCCTCTTAGCCTTCGCACAATTTCTGATCACACTAGCTTCCGAAAGAAGCTTAAGACCTGGCTTTTCTGCTAATCTCGCTACCTACCCTTTTGGTCAGAATCGTCTGCATGCGAGACTCCTTTGGACGTGATACGTGCGCAATAGAAATATCCTGACTTGACTTGATTGACATTGGTATGTAGTTGTTGTTCTCAATATCCCCCCCCTTTGTGCATTAGACACCCACGCCAAAACAGTCTGAAGAAATCGTAAAGAAGATTCTAGACTCAAACCTGGGTGCTCAGCGGACGGAGTGTCTCTTCTCTCAATCCACTTCCCCTTTTTCCCCTGATTGTTTTAGGTGCTTATTGCTGCAACACCAGTTAGTGGGCGATTGGGACTAGCATCGGTTCTGCCTCTGCAAAGCACCTAGAGCCCTGACAGATTGAAGTGACCAAGTATTTGCTTTGCCCGGGCAGAATGGCAGAGGGTTTCAATTTAAAAGCTTTAGGGGAAATGCTGGTAGGAATCCAACGAGAAATAGTGGCAGTACGTGAGGAAAATAAAGTGTTGAAACAGGAACTATGGGCGCCTCGACAGGAAACTCGTGCCTTGGCCCAAAAGTTGGATGGGTTAGCCATGGGAAATCCAGTAGCCAGTGCTTCAACTGTAAATGCTTCAGTTCCCAGTTCAGATCCCAAGACAGTGGCACAGGTGATTCATTCAGTCTCTCCTCTTATTCCTCTAGCAGCCCCAGAAAGATTTCAGGGAGATCCTCAAAAAGCACAATTATTTTTGACCCTATGTTCCTTACATTTTATGTGTCGCCCGACTCTTTTCCCAGATGCCCAGTCCAAAGTGGCCTTTGTTTTGTCCTATTTGGGAGGAGATGCGGCTAATTGGGCAATGCTGTTAGTGACTAGAGATGATGCCCTTCCTCCATGATTTTGCTTTATTTAAAGGGGAATTTCTTCGAATTTTTGACAGGAGAAGAGTCTCACAGGTCACCAACAATGAGCTGCTGGAGTTGCGCCAGGGTTCTAAGGATTTATTAACGTACTTGACGCAATTTAATAAATTGATTATAGAAACCGATTGGCTAGAAGAGAAGCGAGCGGCTTTATTTTACAGAAGTTTACGTGATGAGCTCAAAGACATCTTAGCTCAGATACCCAACCGTCCTAAAGAACTTTCAGCATTGGTGGATTTAGTGTTGGAGTTAGACTTTCGTAATTCCGAACGTAAAGGAGAAAAGAAGAAGGATTGGAAAATGAGCTTTCCCTGCTTTGATCGAATGAGAACTGACAGCGGAAAAGGAAACAATGAGTCCGAGCCTATGCAGATTGGAGCTATTAGAGGACCCTTGAGTAAAGAAGAGAAAGTGCAACGTCGTCTGAAAAAGTTATGCCTGTATTGTGGGGGTTCAGGCCATTTTGTAAAAGAATGCCTCAAACGTCCCAAGATTCCGATGAAGGGAAACGACTCCAGCCATCAGTAGACGGAGTCGCTCTGGTGGTTAACGAAATTAAGACGACTCCCGAAGCTCATTTAATTATGAATACCTTACAATCCATGTCACCACACGTTATTCTTCACATGACCTTGCGGTTCAGAGAACATGAATTTCAAAGTGTTGCCATAATGTTGGACTCTGGAGCCACGGGCAATTTTTGTGACATCAAATTTGCCCAGAGAATTGGAATCAGAGCAATACAGAAAGGAAGAAAGGAACCAGTACGAGCTGTGGATGGGACAAATTTGTTGTCTGGACCAATCACCAGTCACACTGAAGGTTTAGAGTTAATTCAATCTGATGGCCATCAAGAAATTCTACAATATAATCTTATTGATGCTCCCCAATTTCAGTTTATTTTGGGATTACCATGGTTGTCGATGCATAATCCAACCATAGATTGGGAGAATCGGATGGTGAAGATGAAGTCTTCTTATTGTCAGGAACATTGTTATCAGAATCAAGAATGTCAACTGGATCCATAGCAAGCGAATTTACTTTCATTTGGTGGTCAGTCAATTGCAGTCATCCCTTCTGCGGCTATCCCTGTTGAATATCAGGAGTTCAGGCAGTTTTTAGTGAGCAAGAAGCAGAGCATTTACCTCCACATCGCTCATATGATTGCACCATTGAACTAGATCCCGGAGCAGTTCTGCTCCGCAGTCGGATCTATGCTTTAACTGAGGCTGAGAATGAACATTTGAAAGAGTACTTGGACCGCGACCTAGCCAACTGATTTATTCAACCCTCTCAGTCACCCGTGTCCTCTCCTTTGTTTTTCATACCTAAGAAGGAGGGAAATTTGAGGACTTGTATTGATTATCGAGCTTTAAACCAGGTGACCATCAAGAATCGTTACCCTTTACCAATTATTTCGGTTCTACTAGACCAAGTAAAAGAAGCTCAGATTTTTACGAAATTGGATTTGCGAGGAGCATATCATCTTATCCGAATGAAAGAGGGTCACGAGTGGAAGACCGCTTTCCGAACTAAGTTTGGTCTCTTTGAATATCGGGTAATGCCCTTCGGTCTTTGCAATGCCCCAGCCGTATTCCAATATTTTATCAATGATGTTATGGGGGATTTAATTGACAAAATTGCCATTATCTATTTAGATGATATCTTGATTTACTCCAAGAATCCACAAGATCATCAGGAACATGTTCGAAAGGTGTTAGAGTGGCTGCAAACCCATCGATTGTTTGTCAAGTTGGAGAAATGTGTCTTCAGTGCTTCCAAAGTGGAGTTTTTGGGGTTTGTACTCTCGGCGCAAGGTGTGGTCATGGATCCTGGAAAGGTTTGTGCCCTAGAGAATTGGCCTTCTCCCCATGATGTCAAGTAAATTCAGAGATTCCTGGGCTTTGCTAATTTCTATCGGCGTTTTATTCAGGGATTTTCTCAGCTCATCGTACCAATCACTCGTTTACTCAAGAAGGGAGTGAGATTTGAGTGGACTACCGAAGCGGAGCAAGCCTTTTGCAATCTGAAGGAAAAGTTTACCTCGGCACCCATTCTGTTACATGCCGATCCTTCCGAACCTTTTTATGTTGAGGCGGATGCCTCCGATCAGGCAATCGGTGGAGTACTTTCTCAGAGGCACCGGAGTACTGGGCAACTTCATCCTGTGGCGTTCCGCTCTCGAAAGTTGAGTCCAGCAGAATTGAATTATACGATTGCAGAAAAGGAACTTCTGGCGGTAAAAGACTCTTTTGAAGATTGGAGACATTATCTGCTAGGTGCAAAGCATACAGTCACTGTGTATTCGGACCATAAAAATGTGCAATTTTTAAAGACAACCAAGACTCTGACTCCCCGCCAACTACGTTGGTCTTTGTATTTTTCAGATTTCGATTTTGTTATCACTTATCGTCCTGGTCCCAAGAATGGTAAGGCAGATGCTTTATCTCATCTCAATACTCAAGAATGTGAACATCCGGTGGAGCCTCAACTAATCATTCCAGAATCAAAGATTATTTGTGCTGTTGCTATGGATGATTTTCAAGAAGAAGTTGGGAAAAGTTTGTCCACAGATGAAATTCAAGAGTGGGTGGCTTTAGATGGTGATAGACGACTACTTCAGCAATTGCCTTACTATAAAGAAGCTCTGTACCTTCCTACCTCTGCCTTACAGTTGAAGGCCCTTCAAAAGTGCCATGATCATCCTCTAGCTGGTCATAAAGGAATCACAAAGACTATGGATTTGGTGCAGCGATATTTCTGGTGGCCTGGCTTATCTTCTCATGTCAAAAAGTATGTTCAATCCTGTGAGTTATGTGCTCGGAGTAAACCTAGTAGACAAGCTCCACAAGGGTTGTTGCAGCCACTTCCTACCCCACTTCAACCATGGCATACCATTTCTATGGATTTAATAGTTGATCTTCCTACCAGTAAGGGTTTTAACACTATCCTGGTCATTGTAGACACTTTCACTAAAATGAGTCACTTAATTCCGTTAAAGGGTACTCCTTCAGCTCCAGTGTTAGCGAGGGTCTTTGGTGAACATATTGTAAAGATCCGTGGAATTCCAATGGTGGTAGTATCGGATAGGGGATCACAATTTGTTTCGCATTCATGGAAGGCTTTCTTGAGAGGGTTGGGAGTGGAGAGCAGGGTAACCACCAGTTATCATCCTGAAGCGGATGACCAGACGGAACGCATCAACCAAGAACCGGAGCAGTATCTGCGTTTGTTCCTGGTTGATCGAGGAGGAGATTGGTCAGACATGTTATGGATGGCAGAATTTGCATGTAATAATGCAAAGAGTGCTTCTACTGGGTACTCTTCGTTCTATTTAAATTTTGGTCGTCATCCTGATCCTTTTCTGATGAATGAAGATCTTGAAGTTCCTGCAGTGGGAACCTTAATGAGAGATATGGCTCTACTTCATAAATCTGCAGAGACCAATTTAATCAAAACAAAGCAGTCCTACAAGAGATACGCAGATAGGCATAGGAAACTAGCTCCACAATATCGGGTAGGAGATAAGGTTTGGCTATCCTCTAAGAATTTGCATTTGAAAGGGAACAGAAAGTTTCAACCTAGGTTTGTGGGACCTTATGTAATTGAGAAGATTGTAGGTCCAGTCACAGTAAGGTTGAAGTTACCGGCTAAATTAGGTATCCACCCAGTTTTTCATGTCTCCATTTTGAAAAAGACCGCCCCTCAGATGAGAATGACTAGACCACCAGATCCCCTTGAAATTTCTGGTCATCCAGAGTATGAAGTGAAAGAGATTTTGGATTCTAAAATTAGAAAAGGAACATTGCACTACTTAGTGGATTGGAAGGGATATGGTCCTGAAGACAGATCTTGGGAACGTGTAAGTAACATTCATGCCCCTTTATTGCTAAAAAGATTTCATGCACAGAAATCGTCCAAGCCAGGACTGATAAATCGGTCATTGAGAGGGGGTACTGTCAGGAATCATATTGTGGCTTTGACTGTCTACTCTGAAGGGCGCAAGCAGGCACGAGTGATTTTAAAACCCAAGACCGTCAATGTATGGCATTACTGTTAGCAGAAACGTGACCTCCCCAAGATGGCCACCAATGTGGATAGGGCGGTGGGGGTCACCTTTCTATACAGTCTAGTGTTCGTGGGAGGCGCAAGCGCTGCAAGCTGCGCACTTCAACGAACGTTTCTGAGAGAAAGCAGCCCAAGTTCGTTCCTCCGTATTAATTCCTTAGTGGAGGAAACGGGCCTTAGAGTTTCCTTCGAGTTTCTAGTTGGGAATAATTCTCCCGTATCAGAGCCCTTGAGTGCTAGTATCCAGGCAGTCAGAGAATATATTCAGTACCGAGTGGCAGGGAATTAGAAGTAGCTTCTTCCCTGACATTTTCCAGTAGAGTTCTGCAGCGCGAGTTGTGTGGACTTCGAGTTCAAGTACCAGAGTTAATTTTGGGACAGCATTAGAGTTTCAAGAGCCGAGTTGGAATAGAGACCTTCGACTTTTCCGTGTCGCAGCAAGACGCTTCAGTTATAAGTGTACAGTAAGACTAAGCTGCAGCGTAAAAGCATAAACTAATTGGTCAAAGACCTTCCTTCCCTGTATTGCGCTTTCCCTATTTTCTCCTTCCCTCTGTTCCTTCCTTCTTCCTTTTAGCGCGCTTCTGGAGGATAACTTTTGTTTCCAAGACTGGATTTGTACATAGTTCCTGTGACTCACTCAACCAGAAGTAGATATAAACAGTTCAAGGCATCATTTGGAAGTCCTCAGGTACTATATAGGAATTACTGTTAAGTTAGAGTGAACTAATAATTAGGAAGTTAGTAATGTAGTGTTTCCCTTTTAGAAATGAACTTCCAGTCATTACAATAACAATAGAAGAGAGGCAAAGGCTCTGAAGACAGCTGGTAGGATAAGTACTAATTAGAGAATAGCAGTTAGAGTATTATTGGTATGTAGTTGTTGTTCTCAATATTTTTCCCCTCCCTTTGTGCATTAGACACCCACGCCAAAACAGTCTGAAGAAATCGTAAAGAAGATTCTAGACTCAAACCTGGGTGCTCAGCGGAGGGAGTGTCTCTTCTCTCAATCCACTTCCCCTTTTCCCCCTGATTGGTTTAGGAGCTTAATGCTGCGACACCAGTTAGCGGGCGATTGGGACTAGAATCGGTTCTGCCTCTGCAAAGCACCTGGAGCCGTGACAAGGTTATACCAACAATGACGGCTGCAAATATTTTCCTCGTGCTGTCAATACGTACACTTTATATTTATAGCGTTGCACTTCGGGGTGTACTGGACACACGCACGCGGGCACGAAGCAAACACCCGAGGGCGTGCAGGGAAGACAGCTGTGGACGACATCTAATGCAACCTAAGAGGAAAAGCTAGATGGCATGTGTGCTAAAGGAGCTCTATGCATCAGTTTCTTGGAAGGGTTGTTTTACTTCTGGACCTACTGCATTTTTTGTTGTTATCAGTATTTCTTTAATCGTAAGGCGGCAACATATTCTAGAAAGCATCACACATGTCAAATATCAAACAACCCTCCAATGACAAAGCTGTAAAATAAAAGGGACCTGCGGGGGGCTCCGCGGCTTCTTTCTGCCCCCAGGGGCTGGTCAGGCGCTACTCTGCGGAGTGATCTAGGGTCAGGCTAGCGCCGGTCTGTGTTACTCTGCCGCCCGGTGCTGCTCCTGGGCCTCAGCCACCTCTTCTAGGATCCTCCGCTGCGGCACCAGTAACAACATGAAAAGACATTTGACATGATGGGCCATGTAGTCCCTGCACCTTCAGCTGCTGGTGCTCCTAGTGCGTTTAAAAGGGAGGAATAACTTCATGTCCCAGAGCTCAGTAGAACGGTGTTTGAATTCAGTGACCCCGTGAACAGAAAAAATGTTGGGTGAATTCTGGCCTCCAGTTCCCCCGGGGCACAAGTAGGCATCCACTTCTCTCATTACAGCTGATCGCAGCAAAAAGACAGAAGTGGATGCCTGCTTGTGCCCTGGGAGGACTGACAGAAAAAAATAAGCGGCATACCTCGCGCTGGTAGCAGGGGGGAGGGCGAGAGGAGGGGGCCTGCGCCTGATTCCCTTGCGAGATCGAGCCAGGGGCACCATATGTGGTCCAAACCTCGCTCCCGCAAGGAAATCGCCACACATGCACGCGTTGCCATTGAAGGCAATTGGATGCGTGGATGTTTTGGCCTGAAAAGGCGCAACAATGGCATTAGGTCTCTCTCCTATGCAGCGCATGCGTGCTGCGTAGGCGAGACCTAAAAAGGGACATCACCAGATTACGATCTGAATGATGGCCTCAAAAAAGAAAGATTCCTGTTTTCCTGTTCTTTTTACTTTGCAGAGCTGAAAGAAGCAGGAAGAAGTCACTGCTCCAATCCGAGGCTTCATTGAAAGATATTCATCAAATGTCGAAGCTCTTAACTGCTTTTTTGGGAGTAGGAGGGGAACCCAGCTCCTGAGGCCAAAAAGATTGAACCGGCCTATGGTCCTCTTTAAAGATCTTATTATTTCCTATTTTATTGGGCTAGAATGGGATTCAGGCTACCCATTACATGAACTCAATCCCATAACTGTGGACGGAACTATTCAAAACATCCAAAGTAATAAATGACTGGCAAATCAGAATTCCATGTGGTCTGTCCTGAACATGGATAGATTTCTGAAATAGTAAAATCAGCCTCCTAATATTCATTCAATGTAGTGGATAACTAAATCAAAACAGGTACCAAGGAACTCACTTTTCATAGTACTCACCAAGACCATAAAGGGCCATAAAAGGTAAAAGAGAAGCTTGTAATGGATGGTGGAAGAAGGTCAAATATTGCATCTGGCGCCTTGACACCTTTTGGTATATGCCTATTCCTTTTATTTAATTTAATTGTGAAAAATCATAAATCTTTGTGAAGGATAACCAGGTGTGCTTTCTTGTCTGGCTCTCTTTATCCTCTAGAAGTGGAACAAATCTTACCACTCCCTGAAGCTCAAATACTTAAACTTCCACCATGGTGAAACATTATTGATGCTTTATTTTTCACAGTAAAGCATTGGATCATCTTACTCCTGATTCCTCAAGGAGATATTCAATAAGCTTCATCAAGTCAGAGAGTAGATTCAGTCTCTGAAGTGCTATCAAGTGAATTTAGGTTGCTGTAGGGAGAATATTCATCTTTCTGGGGCAGTATTACAATAAGTACCCCAGGGGCGCAACGGGCGTTTGCGCCCATTTTGCACGCCCCCGGTGCACTTTGGTTTTATAGAAGGGGGCATTGACTCTTGTGCATCCCCTTCTATAATACAGATAGTGCTGGCCTCAGACATCCCCTTGCAGGCGGGTGCAGTCACTGACTGCACCCGCCTGCAAGGGGATCTCTAATCCTCCTTGAAAGTGCAGATGGGTGCCGCCTGCACTGTGAAAACACGAAGCGGCTGCTCCGTGTTTTGACCTGAATGCGCAGCCCCCTGGGCAGCATGAGTTACGGCTCCTGGTGTCATCCATTCAAATCGTGTTTGTGGCTAAGCTTTTTTCCAATAACCCTTTGAAAACTGCAATCATCTACCTAAATTATGTGACTTTGAGCAGTTTGTATGTTACAGTGTAAACTTGCTATTCCAGTGAAGGTTTAGATGGGTGCACCTCAAACAATTATTGGAAAGTATGGTCCAGATTAGATTTAACAGAGCATTTTTTGACAACATATTGGCTAAAGAATCATAGGTCTTAGGGTCTGATATTAGCTACGTTTTTTTAATAATCACAGTTGTTACCACAGTACTTAGTAATATAGTTGCCCTGAAGGTAGATATAATATTGTACTTCACTGAATACTTTGCATGAATTAGAAACAGTGGATGAATGAATGAATGAAATGAAAATTGCACTTGTATAGCGCTAACTACCCGGAGGCCTCGTAGGCACAGACATACAATTCTGGTACCACAGGTTTGCTGTTGTTGATATAAGACCAGATCCAGAATTTGGTGGACAGACCAAAATTCATCTGCCATGGCAGAACGGATCTGTCCATCAGGCTGGTAGTTAACTATCTGCATATTTAGTGATGTGGCTGACCGTTAAACTGCCCCCTGTCATGACAGAGAAAGGACCATCTGTTTCCCCTGTCCTGTGTCATCAGACAGCCCTCTGTCAATGCTGGTATGTAGAGTTAAAAGCCGTCAGAGTGAAATGGAGGTACCATTGAGACAGAGAACAGCAATGGCAGATGGGGCACCTGATGGAAGATTTGCTTGTCAATGTTGACGGACACGCACACCAAAATAAACCTGGTCAAAATCAACTCATCAACAACACCTGTAATTCCCACTACAAAAGATGCTCCTGAAACCACAAAACCATTTACCCACAACGTGCAGCAGCATCAGAGCTCTTCGCCGACAATATTCAGACATGTCTGTAGAAGACAACCTAGATTCTCACTAAATGAGCTAACTGTGACAGTAGAGGAGATAATTCAGGGCCAGTTATTTGAAGCACAGGTCCAGAAAACATCCATGAGATAGGCAAGGTAAATGTGAGCCAGAATTGCGGAAAAGATGAATGAGGTGAATGCTTTCTTCAACACCGGAGGCTCACAAAAGGACATCAACAACGTTGGCATAACATGTGGGGAAGACCCATTCCCTCACTTCCATGGCACACCAATTGCCCAGGCAACTAACAATGGGTCTCCTAGGCCCCTTAACCTCATGCTTTTGGAGGAGAGATTGCAACTACTACTCTCATGTTCACAACTTGTACTCTCGGATTGACTATCTCTCTGTGTCCTATGTGCTTCTGGGGAATATAGGTTCGGCAGAGATATCGGAAATCTCCATATTGGGCCAAGCCCATTTGGAACAATCCTTGTCAAGCGGCTGTAGTCCCCCACTGGGACAAACACAATGGTGCTTGAACCCGAGTATCTTGTGTGACCCGGTAAACAAGGTAATGGCTAGAAAAGACTAGTTCACCATGGACTCCCATCCGGATACCTTCCTACACAAGCTATGGGATGCCTTCAATACTGCAATACGGGGCACCCTCATTACCCTCAAATTGACACAGATACAGAATCATGCCTGCTCTAAACTACTCTAACAGTCAACATAAAAATGCTAGAACATCGAGACCACCAAAATCCTTCCAGGGAACATTATGTGGCCAACTCAGGCCATAAGGGGCAAACTGCTTGGAGCATTGACTATCATACTTAAAACAGAGTTCTATGATAAGGGAGACAAGGTGGAAACCCTCCTAGTGCGCAAACAGCGCATCCAACACACAACAGCACATGTAGACCACGCCGAAGGAAGCAACAGCTCCTAGGCAGCCTGTGAACGGGAGAAACAAAAGTAATTCCCAGAGTTCTACAAGCAGTGGGACGAGCTCTGGAGGGAAATCCCCAAAACCCACAAAAGCATTCCTCACAGAGAATCGGCCCTGGAAGTAACGTACCAATAGTACTTGACATTATCATCAGGACATTCATAGATTTGGTTAGCATTGGTAGAGCTTTGATTATACGGTTAGGACACAGGAGTCTCTTGATGATGCATCACATCAAATCATGACAGTCAGCGACTGGGGTATCTAATAGTTGTGTGTTTTAAATAACTGTAAATGATGACAATTAAGTAGCTTGCACAAGACGGACAAAGAATTCGTGAAATTGAGAATTGATATAGTCTACTTGTTTCAATCAGGTCTAATTATTTAGAATCGGCATCAATGTCACAAGTGAACATAAGGTATGCGGTCCACCAGGCGATCACTGGACTTCTCGTTAGCCACTGTTCTGTGCTATATTGTCATCTGAACTTACCTCCAGACAAAATGAAATTGCCTTGAAAAATGCTTTTAGTAGAAATCCTGCATTGACCAGATGGGAACATTACAGTTGAAATATTTTACTTGCATGTTTTTACCATAAAGATCTTAGCAACCAAAACAAATTGTTATCTATAGCTATCTGGATGTGGTGTGATTATTATTGTTTTCGTTGTACAGAGCAAAGTGTACAGTAAAATATTACTATGTGAAAACCATAATCATCACATGGAAGGTGTGACAGCTACATGGAGTATCACATTGAAAGTTCAGGCTTAAATGTTAACCACAGAATTCGATTACAAGTTACTCATGGACATGTCTTGATAATAGAAACTTCAAACATAATAACATTTAATATGCTGTGAGATAAATATATTTTCTTTGTTTTTCAGGGTTTAATGTAAATCATTTAGACATTGCTCCTCGGTATGCAAGTATTCTCATGGGGATATCCAATGGTGTTGGCACATTGTCAGGAATGGTCTGCCCACTCATTGTAGGTGCTATGACAAGGCATAAGGTAAGACGTTCCTAACTCTGTATTCAACTAAATGTGTGACCCATGTGCTGAGCAACCTCTGTGTACTTCTGAAGTAATTGATTCTTAATTCAATAACCAACTTTACAGTGTGACATCTATAGAAAGCGTATTCTACTGTATTCAGCCATCAAAGGTGCTTTTGAAGGCATCAATGAATAATGTTCTACAAGACCCAACATAAACCTGGGATGTTCCACAATATAGCAAAATGTATGAGAGAATACTTCAAGTATCATTTTATGTCTTGTGCATTACACGAGGTACCATTGTACAAAGAAGTTAGGTCAACATATTTTTAACTAAATATATAAAATACAATAATTTCATACTTGTGTTCGAATGATGCTGTCTGGAGAAATTTGGAATGAACGGTTGCTTTTTCTAGTGCTGTTTTATTTGTCTGGGGGGTTGACTGACTCCACCACCAAATGCAAAGTCCTGTGGTGGTATTGCATTTTACATATATACCTGAAATCTGAACATCTTCTTTATTTATGTCTTCCTTTGATAAGGGGCTAATGAAATCTTCTTTGTTTAATTTTAGACCCGTGAGGAGTGGCAGAATGTATTTTTGATAGCATCCATAGTGCACTACAGTGGTGTCATTTTCTATGGCATTTTTGCATCTGGCGAGAAACAAGAATGGGCTGACCCAGACAACCTCAGTGAAGAAAAATGTGGAATCATAGATGAAGATGAACTAGCAGAAGAGACTGAATTGAATAGTGACTCTTATGTTAATCCAAGCAAGAAAACATCATACGGCGCAACAGCTCACAATAATGAAATGGCAAAGAAAGGGTGGAGGAGACAAAAGGGGATAACTGAGGACAATGATGAGGAGGTGCCTCATTATTACGAAAATGGAAATTTTCAAAATAATTACAACACCCAGGATTGAATTGTTAGTTTGTTGCATAGCATTGACACATGTTTATCTAGAGATCTTTTCATTGAAATTCTGTTGATAACACACTGTTATTTATTGCATTTCGTTTTTCACAGTAACACATGGTATAGAATTCAGAATATTCATTGATTTATTCAGCAAGTTGTAATTCGTTATTTGTAAAATGTCTACCAATGCAATAATATTTGTAAGTGGTTATCTGCTTTACAGTAAAACATACATGTTTCTCAGCTTTTTTATTCTTTTTAATTATGCATTTTTAAAAAAAAAAACCTTTATTGATAAACATGAAGATACAATCACAGTCATACAGCCACATCAGGTCGGCTGGCAACATTTCCAATAGTCATATCAGGATGAATGAACACACAGCCCTTCAGCCGACAACCCTAGGCCCCGGCGGCAGTTAAACAATCATGTCATGTCGTACATTACATCGCAGGAGGAATCAGGTTTTTGTTTTGTGTTTTTTAGAAAAAACCAACCAACCAAAAAGTGAGAAAATAACTGCAGATGCTAAACTGAAGGCAGAGACATAAGTGATCCTTCTGGGGAGGGAGTACCACATCCACAACTGTTTCACAATCTATAGGAAGAGCAGACGGGAGGGGGGGAGGGGGAAAAAGAGATGGCCAGCGATATATAGACAAAATCCAAAGCAGATGGAACATCACGCTAGGGGGAGTGCAACACTTCCGGTGGAGGCTCAAATGGGGGGGTACAAATTTTGCCACGATATTGGTTCCACTGATTCCACACCCTCCCCCATTTCTTGGGCCTGCCCCGAGCGATGTACACTGTTTTTTCACGAAACATGCATCAATCCATGTTTCTAGACCAGGCCGACAGGCGGGGTGCCCTAGACGATCCCCACAATTGCGCAATGTCACACTTAGCGATCATGTTACCCAAGGAGGCCCACTGCGTCTGTGCCACATTATAATCATTAGGCTCCCACACATTCAATAGACACCGTCGGGCCTCAGGCAAAAGCGAAACACCCGTCACCTCAGTCATAACACGATTCCAAAAGGACGCTACCGCCGGACATTCCCACAAAATATGAAGGAATGTACCCACCATGCCACACCCACGCTTACACAAATCATCTGAGACATACCCCATACGCAACAAGCGAGGACCCGTCATATACACTCGGTGTAGGATTTTTAACTGCACCAATCTCAGACGGGCCAAGATTGCTACCTCCTTCGGGGAGGATATCGCCGCCTGCCAGTCCTCATCATCAAGTTCCAGTCCATCGCCGGTCCAAGCCGTTCGGAGCTGTAGAAGAAGGTCCGCTCAGTCGTTTATCAGGTTTTTATATATAAGAGACATTGTACTGTCCGGGACGAGTCCATCGAGTACTCTGTCCTCCAGGGGTGAGGATTCTGGAACAGGCGTGCCAGCCGGAAAAACAGAGGAAAGGGCGTGTCGGACCTGTATGTATCGAAAGTATTCTCGATGACTGAGTTTGAATTCTAGTTGCAACTCTTCAAAAGACTTTATCTTGTCTTTCCGCCAAAGGTCCCCCACCTTACTAATCCCAATAAGGTCCCATTTATCAAAACCCTTGGTAGTCCACAAAGTGCCCAGCCTCTCAGCTGCGTAAAGTGGAGTCGCTCGAGTGAGAGTATCTGACCAGCCCATAGCAGCATTAGCATTGTACCAGACCCGCACCGCAACTCTGGTAGGCCCAGTCAAAGCCACATCGGACCGTTTGGAATAAAGCGCCCTGTTATAGTCTCCGCAAGGCAGCAGCCATTTATCCATAGCAAAAGCCGGGTTAGGAGCTGGACCATACATCGCATGATTAACTGAGCTCAGTTGTGAGGCCCAGTAATATCGTCGTATATCTGGCAACGCAATACCGCCATCATACCAAGGCAGCGTAAGCTTAGCCAAGGCAATCCGGGGACGTCCAGCCCACAGCAGTTTCCTTTGTAGGCACTCGATCTCATGGAAGTAGCTGGAAGGCACTAGATCCAATGTATTCTGAAGCGCATACAAAAAATCGGGGAAGGGACATCATTTTGAATAAGGCTGCTCTGCCCACCAGGGACTGCAGCAGTCTGCTCCAGGCTTTCACGTCTGCTCTCAAGCGAATAAGCGGGGGGAGTAAGTTGCGCTGATACCTGACAGCCGAATCACGCGAAACATCGATCCCTAAATATTTAAACCCGGTGGACGAAATTTGTATTGGACAGTTGCGCTGTACGAGTGGAGTATCGTCTGTGAGCGAATATACACACGACTTGCCCCAATTGATGACCAGTCCAGAGTTCCTCCCAAAGGAATTAAGGACGTCAAACAATACCACCAGGGATTTCCGAGGGGAGGTGAGGTAAAGGAGAATATCGTCCGCATGAAGTGAGATGCGATCTTCAAAACCGGGGGCCCACCTGATACCCCTGAGGGACGGCTCCCATCGCAACCAAGCGGCCAAGGGCTCCAGAGCCAAGGCAAAAAGCAACGGAGAGAGAGGGCAGCCTTGCCGCGTACCCCTCCCCAGAACAAAGGGAGCCGACACTCGACCGTTAACGACAACCTGGGCCAGGGGCTCCTCATAAAGTAAGCGGACCCACCCAATGAACACCGGTCCGAAGCCAAACTTCGCCAGAGCCGCCCATAGATATGGCCATTCCACTGTGTCAAATGCCATGGTGGCATCCAAAGAAACCAAATTGGCCGGTTCACGTAGCGTTTCCGCCCTCGCCAGCACGCCATGAAGACGCCGTAAATTCAGCGCGGTATTACGGGCTGGAATAAAGCCAGACTGATCTGGATGCACTTAATCTCCAATCACTTTAATCAGACGGTTAGCTAATATTTTCGCCAAAACTTTAGGTTCCACATTCAGGAGTGAAATAGGTCTATAGGAGGTACAGAATTCACGGGGGTTTCCCTCTTTAGGGATCACCTCGATAGACGCTAAACGCTGGTCACGGGGAAGCGAACCCCTCTCCCTGGACTCCAAGAACGAGCGAAGATACAACGCCATTTTGTTCGGACACAACTTGTACAGCTCGATGGGAATCCCGTTTGGGCCCGTGGCTTTTCCAGAGCGGATGGAGCGAATAGCGAGCGCTACTTCATCAGTGGAGAAGTCCGCCTCCATTAGCTCTCTATCAGAGTCGGACAGGCAAGGCAAAGCGATATCCCGAAGCAAAAGATGGGAGTCTTCCTCCGGCCTGTCCGAGACCGGAGCGTACACCTTACGAAAGTGGCAATCAAACTCCTCCACAATCTCCAACCGATCAGTCACACGTACACCATCCACTCGCTCAACCACAGGCACCACACAATTCAATCTCTCCCTCTTGTCCAACCAAGCTATCAACTTCCCCGCCTTATCGTCCACATCATACAAACGGCCCTGTTGTTCATGACTCATAGCTTTCGCGGCATTCGTAACCAAGGCTCTATAATCAGACTGCTTCAGTTGCAAAACATGCACTTTTTCACGCGTTACCCCACACTCAAGATCCTTCTCCAAAGCCACTATATCAGACTCTAGTTGTTCAACCTCCCCATTGTGGCACTTCTTAGAGCTGGCGACCAGCGACAGTGTTTGACCCCGTATCACAGTTTTAAAGGCCTCCCATAGGGACACAGACGAAGACACCAATCCCACATTGTCAGCGAAGTAGTGGTCTATAGCTTTTAGCACCCCAGCCCTAGTCTCTGGAACACGGAAATGCCAGGGATTAATTGGGGCGACCCAGCCTCCTGCGTCTAAATGGAGATCTATATGGATCCATAGCGGGGTGTGATCCGAAATGCCTCTGGGCAAATGTCGGGCCTCTCACACCGTCGTGGCCTGAGCTGCGGGCACAAGAATATAGTCAAGTCTGGCTAAGCTCCCATGGGCCCCGGAGTGGAAAGTATATTGGGCCTGACTTGGGTGAAGCATCCGCCAACAATCCACCATACCAAACGTTTTAAAGAAACCACTCAGGCAGGACTGCGACGGTGTAAGAGCCCTGGGAGGATGTTGATCTTCCAAACCATCGACCACCGAGTTGAAGTCCCCTCCAACCACCAGGAGCCCCTCAGGAAGCCTCAGTACCAATTTCCCCAGGTCGACAAATGTAGTGACCTGCAAACCCGGGGGGACATATATCGAGAGGATGGCAACCGTTCTCCCCTCCCACCTACCAACATTCGCCGCATACCTTCCCCTATCATCCAGTACCGTGTCATCAATCTCCAAGGGAAGGGAACTACGGATCATAACACCAGCCCCTCTAGAGCCTGAAGTGAATCCCGAGTGTGCCACCAGCCGGTAGCCCCTCCGATTCATTGCATGGAACGTGTTCCCCGCCAGATGCGTTTCTTGCAGTAATACAATGTCGGGAGTGTGGCGCTTCACATATTGGAGTACAATTCCCCGTTTTATTTTGTCCCCCAAGCCGTTGACATTCCAACTCAAGACTCTCAACCCCCTAACCTGCCATCCCGAAAATGAGTAGTCGGGTCCCCCAAACCCCACGAAGGAAACACAGAATAAGCCATACAAAAACAATACAAAAAAGAAAAAGAAAGCCCCGCCCCCCTCCCCCAGGATACCAGAATAACAACCCCCCACCCTGCACCCCTGCGATGAAACCAAAAAACCACCCCATTCAGCAGTGTGCCTGTCGCCCTACCCCAGAAAACTAAACTACAAGTAGAAAAGGAAACACCCCCGGAGGAGGAAAAGTCCCGAACTCCCCGCCGTCCCAGGGCTTGTCTTTAAGAAAGTCATCGACCCAAAAAAGGATAACAATCCACCGTAACACAATACGATGGAGGCACACACCGGTGCCCTTACTCCTCCTGGTCCCGTTGGCTGCCTTCAGCACCTCTGGATTGTTCCGCATTGTCCCGTGGCATAAATAACGTGTCCAACCAGTCACTGACCACCTCTGGCATATCAAAGAAGAGCACCCGCTCATTATGCTTGATGCACAATCGGGCAGGGAAAAGCATAGCATACTTCATGCCCAGGTCCCTTAATCTCCGCTTCACCCCAGAAAATCCCAGTCTCTGCTTCTGCACCGAAGGGGTAAAATCCGGGTAAATGTTAATGGACACATTCTCGAACTTAGTGGGGACGCTAGTCCTCGAAGCCTGCAAAAATGGCGTCCCTGTCCCTGAAGTTAAAGATCCGCGCAATGATGGGTCGCGGGGCAGTCCCCTGCTTGTGTCTGCTGCCCGGAATTCTGTGGGCACGTTTGGATCTCAGTCTGGAGTTCGGAGACATCTGTGGTGAGACTGGCTGTCTTGACATCCAACGATTTGACTCTTTCGTTAGTCTTGGCCAAGTCCGCCCTGATCAGGCCCACATCTACAGCCACTGTGTCGATCTTGGCTGCCAAGGTTTCATACTGTTGGCCCATCGACGATTGTATGCTAGCGATGGCGCCCATCACGTCTCGAAGAGTTGGGTCCTCCGACTCAGGGGGGCCACCACCAAGGTCCTCCGGGGTTTTACCAGTCCCGCTGGGCGAGCCTTTATTGCGCACAAATCTGTCCATAATGGTGGTCTGAGTCCCACCACCGCAAGTCGCATTCTTGAGGGACCGCTTTTCACTATCAGACTTGGGTGGGTTGCGCGCCCCTCAGGGGCTTTTGGGACCTGGTGTAAATGGCTCCCCACAAGGAAGAACCACGAGAGACTGAAATGCAGGGCGTCGGCGAAGATCTGTCAAGCAACTGCGCTCACAGGCCAGCTTGGTCACTAGGCAGCCACCTCCAATCTTCGTAGCCAGAGAAAACGAAACCGAAAGTAGACCCCGGGTAGCCGTCCCCTACCACAGGCCGTTGTTGTTCAATAACTTTCGGGGTGCTCCAGATGCCCAAGTCCTGGGATGAGCCACGGTGTAGGCCTCCAGGCTTCAGGAAAGAGTATTTCGGGCGTCCGGCATCCGAATCAAAATCTGAAAAAGGCCTTTCAGATCAGGAGAGTCTTAGCTATTAGAACCCGTCGTCAGAAACAGGATTTACGCCAGGATAGATGGTGGAGGCGGCGAGGGTTTCGGGAGCTCACAGCTCACGCGACCATCTTAGATGCGCGCTAAGCTCCTCCTCAATTATGCATTTATTGATCCCACATCATGAATTGCTACAAGCTGGCGAGACGACTGCGTTGGATGAAGAAAAGTCCAATTTTTGGTGCATATAATTTGTCAAATACATATACAAAAACATGGCGCAACAGCTCACAACAACCCAGGTCTATCAGGTGTGAGACAGGAAAAAAGGAAAGAAATATAAGGAACCCTGCAAGCAGGAAAACTACTATAAAACCTTTAGTGGCAATGTGGATCTTTTCGGCAAATACATTGAAATGTGGATAATTGACATTTTCTTCTATGCCAAAGAGTCACAGTCTGAAAGCCAGTTATCAATGGTCGGATTTCTAGTGCTCTTTCAGATCCCTAACATAATCTTCTTAGTAGTTACCATGGCCATCTAATAAACTACATTTTATTTCTGGAAAGCTTACAACATTTTGATCTTGATCTAGAAATTAGCTCCCCTTTAAATATAGTGTAAGTCTGGCATCTAAGATTGGCCCTGATTATGATTGTGATAGGAAACGGTGAGCTATTTACTACATCCAATAAATACTGATACCTGATGGTACTTTATTTACTGGGACAGTAAGAACATATCGTTCTGATTTTTCTTCTGGGAACTGAAAAATTGCCTGTAGTATTTGAATTCTGCAATTAACCACAAGGTTGCCTTCAAAATTTCAGCAGGTTTATCAGGTTAATATTGTGCAAACCTTGGCAAAATGTAGTTATGTTTGCCAAGGTTAGCCATGTAATAAATGTTTTTGGATGGGGCGTGTTATGTATAGGTTGTAGATTTCCCAAGTGTGCACAGTGCACCTTAAAACAAGTGCACCGGGCGCAAACAGGGAAAGTGTGCCCTACTACATTGAATGCGTGGCCCCCTTGGGGGCAGAACATTCAAGTGAAATACGAAGCGGCTTTGAAGCAACTGCTCCGTGTTTCACAGTGCAGATGGCAAACCACCTGCACTTTTAAGGGGGATTAGAGATCACCTTGAAATCGGGTGCAATAAATGACTGCAGCCACCTGCAAGGGGATGTCTGCGGGGGGTCCATGAAACTCTATTTTCCCCCTTCAGAGAGCTGCCATTGGGGGCTCACTGACAGTGCTGCACCTTTTAGGTGGCACACAGTCAGTGCAGCTCTGACAGTTTCTTTGCCTCGGCACCCAGACTACAATACGCAGAGGTAAAGGGATTCCCTCATTTGCATGGGGCCACACCCCCATTCAAATAAGTGAATGCCCTCTTAAGAATGCGCTGGCGCTACATGTGCGCCACCACTTTCAGTATTACAGAACGGCTGCACAAATGTATGCGTCCCCTTCTGTAATACCAAAATGCTCCGGGGCACTTTCATAATATGGCTCCATATGAGGGAACACAACATAAGCATCGAAAATTTGAGACAAAGGTATTCAGACACCATTGCAGATTAAAACTCATTTGCTCTTTCAGCATTTTTTGTAGGTTGTATTACTTTTTTTTCCAAACCGAACTAACATGCAGCAATATAAGTATAATAATACTCTCTCTTGTGCCCAGCTCAGTACAATCCCCAATCGCTCAAATCTTTCCCACCCATGCTTGCTTGTGCTTTGCAGCTCTATCCGGGTATTTATCTTGAAATTGCTAATGAGCTGCTCAACATGAACCCCTTCTACAGCTCCCCTTGCTCTGTATAGAGTGTTGGGCAGTGCAGGTGGGGTGACTCTGCACTGGATATATGTGTGCCTGGGGAAGGGTTCAGTACAGGCATAGAGCAGTGCTGCTCAGTACATGCATGGTGATTGCCTGTACTTGGGTTGATGTATACCTGGAAGGAATACATTACATGAGAGATGTAGTGGTGTTCAGTGCATGTGCATTTGCAGTGGAAGCATGTGCTAGGTATGTGTGCTTGAGAGAAGTACAATACATGAATGGTGAAGTGTTGCACTGCACACACATAGTGAGTGCATGTTCTGGCAGTGTGTGTGTTTGCAAATAGCCCACCATGGCATAATACTGCGGGTGAGTAGTGCTCTATACAAGTATCAATTTACTGAAAGGCTACAGTACAGAACAGTGCATACAGATGAAATGTGCGGGATACATGTATGTGTGTCTGTGAAGGCACAGTGCATGAAGGTAACAGTGCTGGATAGTGGATGTGCTGTGGCTATATACTAAATGCAAGCATCGCTGCAAAGTTACATCACATGGCGGACACTGGGTTCCATTTTGGGACTCCGAGGCCTGCCTGATGAAGACATGAAGTGTAGAGGAATCCCAGACAGATTTGTGTATTGCTTCATTCCTGTGAGCTGGGTGGGACACACAGGAGAAGGGAGAGAGAGAGATACTCTCCCTCTACATTTCAAGAGGATGCTCTTTGATTCTGTGATAGATCACAAGGAAAGGGCCTGAGCACATTTTAGAAAGAAGATGGGCTGTAAAGGAATCATAAAGAGTAGTGTTGGGAGCCCGGGATTAACCCTTTGATGCACATATCACTGTGGCTTAAATCCAGATGTGAAAGTCACTTCCATGGCCTTTCTTGGGGGACTATCCGCTTCAGAGTCTCTCCTGTTGTGACAGAGAGCCTTTCAAGAGGGAGAAGAAGAGAGAGAAAAGTGTACACATCCAAAGAAGAGAAAACACCAACATAAAACTTCAAAGACCTAGACCCCGTGCCGTCTTTGGTGCACGTGTCGCCTGGCTCAACAGTCTTTCTTGGCACCCCATCCCCAGGATCTCCTCCTCTGTTCCCTAACTACCACATGGCAAAAGTACCCCTCATCTCTCTATAGGTACCCACTCATGTACATTTCTTTTGTTTTAAAGTGTTGGTAAAGGCTGGCTTCACTAATCTACTCAGTAGTTCACAGAAAATACAGATCTGTTCTTTGCAGTAGTTATGAACCCTCTGTACTACTTTATGGTGAGTCAAACTGCTACTATCCAGCAGGAACATTGATCACAAGAGTTATCTTGATATTTTATTGCTTGCTGAAAGCTTGACGCACAAGGAACTCTGCACTAGGTGCTTTTAAATCGTAAGTTATTGCTAAACACATCACCCCTCAGATCAGTACCTTCTTTCCAGGTCAACGCCAAGTGCGGCTGCACCAGTCCTACTGCCCCAAAGCCTGCCCTACCTAGACCCTAAATCACATTTGTTGTCTGGAAAGGGACTGTAAGAAGTGGAGGTTGAGACCCCCAAAATGTTTGTCATCTCCCAAGCATCCAGATCGGCTGTATGAGGAAAGAAGTTCTGCTAGAGTTATGCTTGTGATCAGGACTGGGAGCCAAAGCCTGCTACTCTCCCTGCTGGGTGAGGGAACATCACCTAAGGAAACAAAGACTACTTGCCCTGGAGCTTAGAACACCAGTACCTGACTGCTTGCCAAGACCAGTGTGCCCAGTGAGGAAGTTCTCAACTCTGTAGTCATGGGTAGTCGAGGTGACTGCACCGTACATCCATGGCCGATCCACTTTCTCAAGTCCTGGGGCAAAGTCAGGTCCCTGCACCTCATTGCTTCTCCCCAGTGCAGAACTCCGGCTTCTCTCAGTTACTTGCTATCATCTTCTCCAGACATCTGTAAACTGCTCCGAAGTTTCCTCTGTGCTGCATTTCAGCACTTTATGTTGCTGCAAGGCATGTTATTACAATCACTCTGACCCCCATGCACTATCACTGTGGGCTCTGGGGGTGTGAATCATGCTCGGCATGGCCAGAGTCTCACCAGACATCTCACTCCATTCTCACATTGGCCACAGCTATACTTGAGATTTCAATTAGACCTGTTTACAGAACTAACATCAGAGCAATTTATTTTTTCTGAAAACGTTATTTATAGAAAGCTGCAGTTTAGGGGTTAGGGATGGGTGTAAGTTATGCATTGGGAGGTGTTTTGGGGGTTCAGGGATGGGTGGAATTCAGGGCTAGAGAGGCTTTTAGAGTAGAAGGATGGGATGGGGGTGTTTGGGGTCAGGGACGGATGGTGTTTAGGGTTGGTGGGGGTTCTGCGAATTAAAAGCACCAAAGTAAAAGATATGAGTCCTAAATTATTTCACCTGAAGTAAAGCAATGAAATTAATATCTCTGACAAAATTGTTTCCTAACCCCTTCTGTGCTCGCGTCGTCCAAAGGCCGACGCGAGCACTACCTGCTGGATGCTGCGCACAACCGTTGGCCGACGCAGCCCCGCCCACTCCGTCGAACGCATGCACCGCGGTGGAATTGCCGCAGCGGTAAACGGGTTAAAGTAAGAGATGCAACTAATGGATTGCACCTTTAGCAGGCATGCAAACGCCAATTTAAAAAAAGAGACATTCTATTAATTGTTTTCTCTGAAATGGTAAATGCTATTCATACTGACAATTTCCATTGAACAGTTTAGGTGTAATGGTTTCTTCGTAATGCCATTACATGAAATAATGTTTCCATTAGATCACATATAACTGTTTTAATCCATTGTAGACATACTAGCTTACACATACTGCTTCCCAGGACCCCTCTCCATGAAACTAGTGCTAGCTGGAGAATGGAGAGAAGGCTTCCAGATAATTTCATTTGTCAGAATAGGTTTCCTCTGATTATGATAGCATTGCCATTATTGAATGTTGTTTACTGTCTTACTTCATCCGTTTATACCCTACCACATACTGGCTTAAGCCTTGAGTGCTTGCAGTCACTAACTGAGATTCAAGTGTCCAAAGGCAGAAACCTGGTTATCTAGTAGTTGAAAAATGCCATTATGGCTTGGAACACCAGTACTAAATGAAAGTACTAACAAAGGATACGGATAATAACCCCGAGCTGCATAAGGATGCTACCAAGCTTTCTTTTGCTTCTATAAGCGGCACATATGAGCATTCTAAAGAAGTGCTTGTACTTTTTTTTTAGGACAATACCATCAATTCTAAGCAGAAACATCAACATTTTTTTAACCAGAGAATGCCACAGTCATGCCTCTTTTCCCTACTTCACAAAGAACTGTGAGCTTTCAATTCAACCCTTTTTTGTCCTGAAGGAAGGGAAGTAGATATCACCCACCATCAATGTAATCTGTTGTTATGTTTTTAAATGTAATGGCACATGTCCTTAAGATAAACACAGACATATTCTAATATGGTGTCTAAATTAAGTAACATTGTGATGTACTGATTGTCTCAGATGGATTTTAATAAAGCATTAGTAGTTTGGGCAGGAGAACAGTAAGAACAATCAAGGGTAATGCCTCCAATAATAACTGGAGTTACATCATGCAATAGACTAGGATCCTTTAATGTAGCCTTGGTCCAGAGAGCTTTCAACCACCAGAAGTGGTTCTCATCTATACAACCATACCCTCCATGTGACTCCAGCAAAGTGTATCTATATAAAGAATGAGATAGTCAAAAAGAAGCCTAACTCTTACCCATTTACATCGCTTGTGTATCTCATAGTGATTGACTCCTTTGATCCCCTGGTACCAGTGTTTACCTTGAGCCAGTGGTTGCAGGTTGGGTCTACTGGCACTCATTTTATGGGAACAGCACTTAATTTTCCTCATCATTTGACCCAGAGCAAGGGAGAGAAAAGCTCAAAAGGATAGAAGGAAGGAGGAAGAGAAAGAAGAAAAACAATGACACAAAGAAATCAGGGATGAAAAAGAATCTGAAAGAGAAAGCAAATGGGCAAGGAGTGTCTGTTGGTGGATGAAAGAGGCATGAGGTTGAATCAAGACTATGCACTTTGTGACCACATCAACAAACTGTCAGAGTCGGAGAGCTTCTGCTTATTAGTTGATTATGAGTAATCCATTCTCATTACATTATTAGAGTATATTACATACCAATTGAACAATGGGTGGCCCTGCACTCAAATGAGTAAAATTATGAGTAGAGGCTACTTATTAACCATAATCATAATGCAAGAGAAAACAGTCCTTCACGATCTTCCCAATCAAAGAAAGGCACTGGTAGATATTGATTGTAGGTAAATAAGTTCTTTTATTCTTTATTCATAGACAAATTCTTGAAATTCGAGATCGCCGACACATTTTGTTCTCATGCGGACTTCTTCAGGGCTTGCTGTAGTCAAAAAATTCTCGAGCTGAAGAATTTATAAATGTAATCAGGTCAAATTGCAGAACAAAACAATATAAAATAGTGCACACAATTATGTACGTCAGGATCAAACCAGGAAATCTGAGGAGACCCGAATAGCACGTGTAATTCTGTAGCAGCAGTAATGCAGGAAATGTTTCTCCTGTGCTTGTATGAGGTCGTCTGGTTCAAAAAGTCTTGACTTTTCTTTTTGAGACACGCCATTTGAGCGTAACCAGGCGCTTTATAAAACTCCCTTATTATTATTTTTGAACCAGACGACCTCATAGAAACACAGGAGATGACTTGCATGTCATTTCCTTTGGGCATATGGAGGTAATGTCCCAGGCCCTTTGCACCAATCTCTAAATAGGAAATACAGCCCAGATAAGGTATATTGACTGGTGCAGGACTTTTTTCCTTGATCCTCCCCTTTGTGTTGAGCTTTGTATATTACATACCAGAAGCTCTGCACAGGTGGGGTTTGAAACATAATTCTAGATGTGAGCGCTGTGGCCAGGGACATAGCTTGGTCAGTAAGTTTCGGGGGTGGGGCTTCAGATTTTCCAACAATCAGACTGGCATATAATGTTAAAATACATTATGCAACAAGCAGGACATATGAGAGGGGCTTAAGGGGCTGTGGAAAGTGAGAGGAATGTGGATTGGCAGGAGTACTAAGTGAGAGAAAACACAATATTTTGTAAAATAACCAACATTTTTCAGGACTTTCAAAATAGAGAAAGGCAGAGGATTGTATTTGCTTTTTGTCTAAGTGAAAATACCAGGTGAAATCCAACAGGCATTTCACAATATCCAACTGAAAGCACCTGTACCCAATCTGAAAATACATTTATTGGGGGAGGGAGGGTGCAACACCCCAAGCCCCCCTTGTGAAGTCACACCCCTGGCGGATGCCCCAAGACTGCAGGTTTTTTCCCTTAGCGTGGAGATGTTCACAGATCCTCATGTTCTGGGGCAAGGGGATTTACACTATTCAACAAATTAGGGAGGATCCCCTACAAACTTCTCTGCAGGTAGTGCTGCTGGGTTAGGTGAAAAAAATCCCAATGCATAATAACCACCCTGGCTCTATCTACAATTAGCTAAGCAATTGGTGACAAAGCACTGGGGACGTAGCTGTGCCTTGAGGATAAAACTATGGCTATGGAATGTTACATACTGTAATGATCAACTTGAACTTTATAACAAACTGATTCCTGAACCATCACACCCCATACCACTGTGTTCTTTCTTTTAATGTATTTCTATGAAAACTGATAAAACCTTTTTTTAAAATAGACCTCAGAGTCCCTTAACAAACACCACTGGTTCTCAGAAACCCCTTGCCCCTTTTACATTGGTCTTCAGATTTTTCTAGACACTCCCCTCTGCCAGTCCTGAAAGTTCTATCGGCCTACCTGTTTCGTTCTGACAAGTTGTGCAGTTTCCTGCACACTTGCAAGTAAGTCAGGTCCTGTTCCCCCTTGACTTCGGTGCCCAGATCTTCCTATTCCCCTTGGTTGAGGTCCCCCTTGGCACACTTTCTTTGGTCCTCTTGACTCTTGTTCTTCTGGTTGTAGTCGTCCTTCCATGGTCACAGTCATTTTCAGCCTCCTGATTTATGTCCATTTGACCTGAACCCCTTTCTCATTGGCAGCCACGGCCGGTAGTAGGTGTAACTGCAGGGGGGTGACATAGGGAGGGGGAGGGGCAGGGTGGGGGTTGTAATGTATGGATTATGGACTATAACAGGTAAGTAAACATATAAATAAATAAAACGAATTTCGTTGTGTGCACTGCATCGCATTTGGTGATGCAGTGCACACAGCGAAATTCGTTTTATTTATTTATAAGTTTACTTACCTGTTATAGTCCGTAATCCATACATTGCAACCCCCCACCCTGCCCCTCCCCCTCCCTACGTCACCGCCCTGCAGTTACACCTACTACCGGCCGTGGCTGCTCTTTGGCCTACTTATTTGGTTCCCCTGATGACTACTTCTCCTGGGCCTCCACCTCTTAGCCACTCTAGTCCTAGTCCCTTTACTAATATTATTTCTGGTCTTCCTTGTTATTGTTGACCTGTGCTGGTCCACCTGGTTTTGGTTTTCCTGACTATGCTGGTTGTTCTTGGCTCCTGTACTCCAGACTCTTCCTGGTCCTCTTTCTTTGTGGTCTTCTTGGCTCTGGCTCCTAATTCAGATCCTCCTCACCCTGTTACTTTAGACCTGGTACCTCAGCCCCTGCCCATGCTGGACCCCTTGGTTCTGGTCCACTTGGTCTTTTGTGTTCCGGTCCTCCTGAGCCTGACACCCTCCTAGTCTTTGTCCTTTTGGATTAGGTTCTCATGGTCCTGATGGCCTTGCTCATTGTCTTCTCAGTCCTCCTGGTACTGTGCTCATTGGACCTGCCTCTCTTGATCTTGGTTCTCCTTGTTCAAATCATCCTATGCCTAGTGCTTGTATTCCTGGTCGTCTTTTCGTGGTCCTCTTATGTTGATCCTCCTGGCCCTTATCCTTCTTTTCTTGGTCCTCCAAATTCCCCTTAGCCTGTTCACCTGACCCCCGTCCTAAAGGTCCTGACCCTCCTGAACCCGTTGGTCCTAATCAACTTGGCCTCTTGTGCTTCTAGGCATGGCACTTCTTGATATTGTCCTCTGTTTAGGGTCATCCTGATCCTCTATCCCTGGTATGCGAGGTCCTCCAGGTTCACCTGGTCCTCTGTTCCCTGGTCTTTCTTGTTTGGTTGGTTCTGGATCTTATTCTTGACGCTCTCCTGGGCCTAGTTCTCCTTGGCCTGGTCCTTGTAGCCATCCCAGTCCTGATCTCTTTAGTCCTGGCCCTGCTGCACTGGCAATGCTTGCCTCGTCCCTATGCGATCTTGTTAATGTTAATGTTAATGTTAATGTTAGGCTACACTTATAAAGCGCACTGACACCGTAGGTTTCCTGGCGCTGAGATAAAGATGATAGTGAGTGGTGGCAGAGGCTAGTTGGAGTTCGAGAAGAGCCAGGTCTTTAAGCTCTTCCTGAAGCTCAGTAGGGTGTTAGAGGTCTTGATTCCTAGGGGGATGGAGTTCCATAATATGGGTGCCAGATAGCTGAATCTACGGCCACCCAGTTTCTTAAGTTTAACCACCGGGGTGTTTAGGAGGTGAAGATGGGCTGAACGAAGATTACGGGCTGGACAGTGCGAGGTGATAAGAGATTTCAGGAAGGCCGGACACGTGCACTGCCGGGCCTTGTAGATTAGGCAGCCGATCTTAAAAGCAGCTCTTTGTTCAATGGGCAGCCAGTGCAATTTGGACAGAAGGGGCCTTGCTGACTGACATTTTGGGGCTTTATAAATAAGCCTTGCAGCCTGGTTCTGCACCATCTGGAGGCGATGGAGCAGGGACTTGGGTAGGCCCCAGTGAAGAGAGTTGGAAAAGTCGAGGCGGGAAAGGACAAGGGAAATGTCAATTTGCACCAATGCATCGGGCGAGAGTAGGTGAGAGCTTTTCCGGATTTTTCTTAGCTGGAACATGCTGGCCGAGATGGTAGCTCCAACATGGGATTTGAGAGAGAGGTCAGAATCAATGGTGACGCCCAGGCTTTTTACCGAGCTTGACGGGCTGGGGGGCGTACCTAGCTCTTTTGGCCAAAACTGGGGACCCCAGTGAGCCGCACTGATACCAGGCAGAATGAGTTCCGTTTTCTCCGGATTTAATTTGAGCTGGTTGGAAACCATCCAATGTTGGATGTGGAGCATCACTGCCTGAAAATCAGATGCAACATCAGGGGTATCTAAGGGGAAGATGATCTGCATGTCATCTGCATAGTTGAGGACAGTGCATTTCCAGTTTCTCAATGAGTGGATTAGCGTCCGGAGGTATAAATTAAACAGTAGTGGTGAAAGGGAGGATCCCTGCGGTACTCCACAGGTGGGGGGCATCTGCGTTGCTGTGAAGGGGCCTAGGTGAACTGTTTGCACTCTGCCTGAGAGGAAGGACTTAATCCATTCCCTTGCGGGGCCCCGGATGCCAGCCTGTCCGACACGGTGGAGAAGGATGTCATGATCCACCGTGTCGAACGCGGCCAATAGATCCAGGAGGACCAGTGCCTGTGGGGACCCCCTGTCGGCATTCTCCCGCAGAGTGTCAAGGACTTTCAGAATGACTGCTTCAGTTGAGTGCGCTGGCCTGAAGCCAGCTTGGTTGGATTCCAGGAAGCCAGAGCTCTCTATAAATGCCAACAGGCATGTGGTCACATGAGCCTGCAGGAGTTTAGAGATGTAGGGCAGGAGGGAAATGGGCCGATAGTTAGCAGGGTTAGCGGGATCGGCACCCGTTTTTTTAAAAGAGGGACAAGTATGGCCTCCTTGAACGTGCTAGAGACCGAACCGGTGCTCAGGGAAGCGTTCAGGAGGGGAAGAATTCTATCAGGTAAGGATGAGAAGACTGCTCTAAGGACTTGGGGAGGACAGCAGTCCTTGGGAGATCCTGATTTGATGCGAGTAGTAAGATCTGAAAGAGTACTGGTGGTAAAAGCTGGGAACTGGGCAAGGGAGCAGGGATTGAGAGAGGAGTCTAGTGGGCTGGCAGGGAGGGGGGAAGAGATAGCATTCTTAATATCTACAATTTTCTGGATAAAGAAGGTGTTGAGCGCATTGCAGGTTTCTTGGGTTGGGGCCTGAGTGGGAAGCACTCTATGGTCTGATGAAAAGTTGTTCATAATTTTGAAGACTTCTTTTGATTTGTTGCGAGCTGAGTCGATTCTTTCAGAGATATGTGCTCTATCTTGCTCTTCCTGATCACTGTAGTCCTGATGCTTGCTGATCCTGTTCCATATGGGTTCCTCTGGCCCCTCTTTTCATGTTCCTCCTGATTCTCCTCACCCTGTTGTTTTGGGTCTGTATTACAGGTCCTGACCCTGCTAGTCTCATTGCTGCCTGTCCATGTGACCCTCGTGCTCTACTACTTCTAGGTCAACCCTCCCAGTCCTTAAAATCTTGCTTTGGGTCATCTTGGCCCACTCTACCCTGTTCCTTGTCCTGTTGTTCATCCTGGTACTATATCAACTGGTCCTGTTACTTTTAGTCCTCTTGGCCTGGTCACCTTGGCCCTCATCATTCTTGTAATCCGATGGTCCTCCTGGCTCATCAACCTAGTCTTTCTATTATGGGTTGGTCCCAATGGAACTCTGGTCTTGGTCCCCTTAGTCTTTGACCGCCTGGTCCTCCTAGTACATTTCCTGGTCCCACTGGTTCTGATCTCTTCAGTTCATCTAGTTGCCATTGGTCTGATCCTAGTCTTCCTAGTCTTGGGCGCACTGTTGTCCTTGGTTCTGGTCTCCCTGGTCTTCCTAGTCCAGTTAGTCCTTGGGTATATATTATACCACTTCGCAAGGGACTTACAGGTAAATTAAATATGCCAGTTGTGTTAACACAAATGTTACCATGTTTAAGGGAGAAGCACATGCACTTTTGCACTGGTCAGCAGTAGTGAAGTGCTCAGCGTCCTAAGGCCAATAAAAAGAATCAGCAAAAAGAGGAGGTAAGCAGGCAAAAACTTTCGGAGAAGGCTACCCTAAGGATAACAGGTCTAACAAACTGTTTGAGAAATAATGATGTTTTAAATTTGGTCAGAAAGTATCTTTTCAGACCTGTTGTGATTGTCTAAAGGAGCAAATCCAGTGCAGTTCCTTCTGGTTCAACAAGCTGCAAAACATGACTGCAAATATTGGAGGACATTCTCACCCTAGAGATGTTTAACAAAATTATGGCTTCACAAGGTCTTTGGACAAATTTAACAGAGCCAGTGATTGATTATTTGTTAGTTATTACCTTGCCTAGAGTTGAAAATACTGCCTATTCAGCACTATTTTTCTTGAACAAACTCTTTTGTAATAAGAATTATTGCACAATTGAATTGTGTAACATTATTTCTAGTAGTGGAAGATGCTCTTTTTGAGGAGGCATTATTTTTGGTTGCTGTTATTGCCATAATCTGGCCACTATAGATGAACAACAGAAGCAACTGCTGAGATTTAATAACATGCACCGTATATTCTACAAGGCTTTAGGCCACCCTCACTTGTTTTTCTGCTTGAGACGTTTACAAGAGAAGTGAGAGAACAACACACAAAACGGAAATAACCAGGAAGAGCAAGAATGAAAACTGTCATAAAGAGAGAAAGCGACAACCAGTAAGAGTGACATAAAGGGGCAGGGAGTGTCTGGTAGTGGATTAAAGAGGCAGGAGGTGGAATAAAGACTAAACAGCCTTGGTACTGGGCACACTAGCAATTAATTGCATCGGCTGCAGGCTTCTTACCAGAGCTTTGGGGATCCTTCACTAATTCATTCACAAATTAGGCACTGAATTCCGAACATTGAGACCTTTTACTCACAGCCTCTGTACAGATATGTACATATTGTGCTTACGTAACGTGGGAGTCATGGAGAACTAAGCACGTTGAATGAACACAGGTAGGAAGTATGACAAAAACAATGGGAGGGAGGGATTTTCAAATTCTATTCAAGTTTGGAGCTCCAGGTAGTAAAACATCAAATTATGCTCCATGGTTTCAGATACTTTCAAGAAAACTGATGCTACGGCCAATCACATTTCTGCTTTGTGATTGCAGTATCGCCTGTACATCTTTATTCAATGTATTTCATTTTCGTTTTTTGCATTATTGACGAATCTCGGTCACTATAGTTCTCACCTGGACGTTTGAGACTGATGTGCTGAAACGTGTCTTGCCTACCCACTCAAGGACCTGTGGTAGGACCCGGCCCACCTTTCAAAGCAAGCCAGCGGCACTTTTGTGTTTGCCAGAAACAAACCCCCAACTTGAGTCTTGTTATTAAATAACAGGCTATCCTCTCCCAACAAGTGAGGAACACCTTGACGTATAGGACAAATCTGCATTAATAGGTCCGCTCTGATTAAGGCGGCCTCCTGAGATGATTGGAATTGGAAAGCTATGGAGGGCGGTTAGGAAACCTGTCAATTTGCAGGATGTTTATTTTGACCACCCACCTTTAAATGAGGCTGTAAGTAAAAATATGACAAAATAACAGATTTGAGACATTGAGAACAAACAAGGCAGTGGCCGATGAGAGGCGAAGGGCACTAGGCTGGAGTGAGCCATAGACAAGCACTTGACCTTCTGGTGGCCTAAAGAACAAGAATTGGCATTGCCAATAGGTCTTGCCTTGTCTCACAATGCCAATGTCAGCACAGTGCCGGCTATCCACTCTCAAACTGAGAATGAAGAGTGGCACTCAGTCCTGGGTCAGGGGTGGGAGTGCCCGAGAGTGGTAGGGGTGGTGGCACGACAAAAAGTTATTTTTGTTTTGGTTTGGGGGGGAAGGATTGGCAGAGTATGGTGGGAGTGGGTGGCAAGACACCAGGTATTTTTTAGATCCACTATATGTAATGAAGTGCCAAGTAGCATCTGCAGCGGCTGTGTTGGTGGGTAGCAGGAGGCCAGAATTTATTTATTTTTTTGGGAGATGGGTGGAGTAGGGATTTATTTTTTATATTGGCCGGAGGCCAGGTTTTTATTTTTTCATTTGTGGTGGGGTGTGTATGTCGAGGGTGGTGGGGGCGTTTGGCAGGTGACCAAATTATTATTATTATGATTATGATTCCGAAATTTGTAGTGTGCACAGCTACTCCATGGGGTTTACCGTTGCCAAGGGAGGGTAGGGAACAGAGAGGGGAGAAACAGAGAGGCAGTTAGAACAGCCAGGTCTTTAGACCCTTGCGGAAAGCGAGAAGAGATGTTGCGTCTCTCAGAGAAGCAGCAGGGAATTCCATAATGTCAGCCCTAGGTATTCATTTATTTATTTGAGTTTTATATAGCGCTGGCTAGACCCGGAGGTATCAGAGCGCTTGACATGAGGATTAAGACGTGTTACAGCCTTACATCAGTTACAGTTACATTACAGTTACATTACAGTTACATCCGTTGCTAGTGCATTTAATAAACATAGAAAAACAAGAACGCTGGAGGGAGGGAGGAGAACATACCGGGGAGATGAGAAAGAAAACAATGTCTGATGTCCAGTTGGGTAGGTGCCGGCCAAGGGGGTGAACCAGAGGCAAGCTCCTCTTTAGCTACATATGATAGCTCCACCGGGCATATGATAGTTCCACTTTAGCTACATATGATAGCTCCAAAGGCCGGTAGGAGAAAGACCGGCCTTTCATACGGGCCAGTCGGGTTTTAGGAACCACAAACTAGATCTGTCGAGCGGATCGCAAGGGAAGAGAAGGGTGATATAGATGGACCAGATCAATTAAATATTTAGGGGTAGATCCCAATTGAGAAGTGGACCAGGAGAAGTGTGGCTCAATGATGGAGAAGTGTGGCTCAATGATTAGAGCGGCAGACCCTGATGCAGAGGTCTAGCCCGGGACGAGGGTTCAATTACCCGCCTCGGCGGGTCTTGGGCTCAAAATTCCACGGACCTGATAATTCTTGCCTCGGTGCCTATTCCAATCATGGAGTCCCACTCTGCAACTCTGGGCAATAGCTTGCTTAATCTCCATAACGGCCCCCACAACGCTAAGGATGCCTGGCCTCCACCTTGGGGGTGCCCAGGAGTGGACGCCTCACAGGGAAAGCCAGGATGGGTTCCACAGCGGTATTCGTACAAGCGCCTTGAGACCCTTGCGGGTGTGTAGTGTGCTATACAAGTATCAATATACATTACTTTTACATTACAATTTGACCCTGAACATATAACCCAGTGAATAAACTTAACATGTTTTGACACAGTCAACCAGTGTAAGTCACACAAAATACCGGAGACTGAGGTGAACTTGGGTAGGCGATAGAGAAGCCTTAACGCTACGTTCTACACCAATTTCAATCTATGGATGGTGGATTTATCGGCTCCCAGATACAGGATGTTGCCGTAATCTAGTCATGAAATCACAAGAGCTTGGGCCACCGTTCTCTGAGCTGGGAGGGTAATCAACCATAGGATCTTTTTCAACTTCAAGACCGCAAAGCAGGTAGATATCACCTTGGCCACTTGTTGTTTCATAGGTAGTGACTCATCCACAAATAACCCAAGGTTCTTAACACTACTAGCAGGCATGGGAAGAGCTCCCAGTTCGGGGGGCCAATTTTGAGGCCCCCAGAGATTAGGCCTTTTGCCTTAGATCATGACTTCAGTTTTATCACCATTAAGTTTGAGCAGGTTACTCTGCATCCAGAGGGAGACTTTGTTCAGACCCAAACTGAGGTCGGAGAACTCATGGCCATGCGACGAAGAGAGGGAAAACATAATCTGTGTATCGTCTGCATAAGAAAAGAGAGACAGCCCCGCATTTTCAATGACCTCAGCTAAAGGGCGGACATATATATTAAATAGCAGAGGGCTCAACACCGAGCCCTCTGGAACTCCATAGGGGAAGAGCGTTAAGTTTGAACTGGCCGATAGAGAGGAGACCTGGAAGGTTTAATCCTTAGGAAAAGGAGAGAAGCCATTCCAAGGCTATTTCGTCCAGGCCCAATGTCTGCAGTTCCCCTAGGAGAATATGGCGGAACACCGTGTCAAAGGCAGCACTAAGATCCAACAGGATGAGTACCACAGTTTCACCCTCGTCCAAGCAGTGCCTTGGCTTTTCTGTGGTCCCCAGAAGGGTGTATTTAGTAGAGAAGCCAGCTCTGAACTCAGGTTGGGAGGGATGAAGAAAACTCTGGGTTCCACAAAGGAGGACAGTTGGCAATTAACATCCTTCGCCATAATTTTTGAGAAAAGGGGCAGTAGAGAGATGGGGCGGAAGTTGGATAGGTTGGAAGCATCCGAATTCGCTTTCTTTAAGAGAGGGAGGTCCATTGCATGTTTAAATCTTTGGGGGCCTAACCTTCAGAGAGGTATTAAGGAGCTCTATTACCATCGATAGTATGGAAGGATCCAACTGACCCCACACATGGGGAGGCATGGGATCTAGGATGGGAACCTGTTTTGGTGGAGTGGAGAATGCAGTTAAAAGAAGTGGTATCCAAGGGGACCCAGTTTAAGTGGGGGGCTGATGCTATGTGCGGAATTAGCTGCGCAAGGAAGCCTATTGTTCTGCCTAATATTACTTGAGTCAACTTCATCTAACAATACATCTGAGGATCCTTTGCTCACCATCAGAGAGTATATGTTAGCAACTTTGTCCGTAAAAAAGAGAGCAAGTTCTTCACATTGACTGTGGGGGAGGGCTGGAGAGGTTGATGGTTTTCCTGGACCCAGATAGTTTCTTCACTACTTTAAAGAGAGTTTTAACACAATTTTGAGCCTTTAAAATCTTTTGGGAGTAAAACTCAGCAATGGCGGCTTTTCAAAGACTATGGTATTTACTCAAGGCATTTTTATAAGTAAATTTGGTTTCTCCAGTGTAAGGTTTCCTGCAGTGCATTTCAAGTGCTAAGGAGAGTCACCATTTTCCATCTGGGCTAGGGGGGCGGGCGGCACACCAGAATGCCGAAAATGTAAATTTGGATGTAAAAGCGAGTCTGAAGAGTACAGCTTTGCAGTCCAGAGCTGTAAAGTCTTCAGTCTTGCACTCAAAAGTAGTCTTGTAGATAATTGCTACACCCTCACCTATCTTGTGTTGCCTGTCCTTTCTAGTAATAGCGTAATTAGGTGGGAGGGCTGCTTCTATATCGGGGGCTGAGCCCTCATGGAGCCAGGTCTCTGTCAAGAAGACAACGTCCAGCTGCCTATCCACTAAAAACTCAAAAATATATAATTGATGTTTAGGGAAGGACTGACAATTAATATTAAAAAAAAGAAATTCAGTGGAGACCTCTTGAGGGCCGCGGGCGTTGTCTTATGGAGACCCCTGTTTGAATGAGGGCTAAAGTCATTAGCTTCGCTCAGAATCCCTATGTTGTGGACATTGTGTTTAATGGAGGAGGTCATGCAAAACTCACAGCTCTTACAAGTGAGTATCCCATCCCCAATCTTAATGGCATGCCAGCTGGAAGAGGGCCCTTGGTGCAGCATCAACAGTTCTTGCAAAGAGATAAGGTCCAGGGGTTATGGCCCCTGGCCCAGGACAGACACGGACTGGCGCAGACAAGCTTGTCTTAGGTGCTCTTTTGGCCCCAGCCATTTTATGAAGGGCCATAATGTGGGACTGGACCGCGTACTACTGAAGGAGAGCGGCACCATCAAGATGGCTGCCCCATACAGGAATGAGCCAGATAGCCCGTTTTCTGAGATATGCGCAATAACGCACCGTGGTCTGACTGGCACCTAAGTTAATATTCAGTGCAACAAGTATTTAAAATATTTTTAAAATAGCAGTGCCGCAAAGCAAACACATTTTTCTAAAATCAAATTCAGACAATGTACATCAATATAGCAGTAGGAGAAAAGAAAGACAGAGCAAAGCCTACCAAACGCCAAATGTTTTTTATACTTTTTATATGTTCTGCATAGGTCCTCCAATACTCTGAACCCCTCTGTGAATAAACTACACAATTATAGATGGGTAACAGGGATTTTTTCACCAAAGGGTTCCGAGTGACATCAACAGACAACAAGAGTGAAGCTCAAATTATCTATGATGTTACTCAGAACCCCGAGATGAAAAAACACTCCCGTAATTCACTATTCACCCACTAACATTATGTTATGTATGGCTCCCAAAATCATCTGCCCCTACTTCCAACTGCTATGCCGGGGCAAAGGAGAAATGGCAAAGCCATACATAACATGGCATCTCTTCCCTGCCCCAAATGTGAAAAAATACCTGTCACACTTAACCAACCCCCACCAACGTTGCTGCCTTCCTTGCCCCTCCTGCAGCTGTGCTTTCTGCTTTCAGTTCAAGCAGACAGACAGCGCTACACAGACAGGCTTTCAGAGAGCCTGGCCTGGAAGGCCTTTGTGACATAGCAACAGTGGGTAACGAGTTTTCTGATCAACTGATGCTATTTCATAGCAGTGAGATTTCAGATTTAGAATCTGCTTTAAACCATGGATGCTCTCTATGAGAGACATGCATAATATATATAATTATAGAGGAGTAACTGTGAGGAACAGGAATGTTATGTATGGCTCTCAATGAGAGCCTTCAGTGTAAACATCAGATCATAAATCTGATAATTCACTGCTGTGACATAAAAAACAAATTACAGGGATGTTTTTCACTCTGGGATTCAGAGTGACATCATAGACAACTTGAGCATCGCTCTAGGTGTCTATTTCATGTCACTCAGAACCCCTTGGTGAAAACACACCCGTAATTCACTGTTACCCATCTATAATTCTATCGTTTTTCGCCTCTAGTTTCTAATGACACGATAGACAACCTAAGTTCCACTCTTTTTCCCTATATCAGCATTGTTCGATGCCTTATCTTTACGAGGCAGTTTTGACTTGGCAAATCAGCTCAGAAGTGCCCGGTGTGCAGCCAGCCTCAACTGATTTGTGTGTAGCATCTCAGTCCTCCCAGCATTGGTAGGTCTCCCATCCTGGTAAAGGTGAATGTACTGGCAGTAGACCTTTCTGTTGTTCTGAGGAGGGCTTTAACCTTTTCCATGCTCATGACCAGCTGAGCTCGTCATGAGGCACGGTGCTCCGGTGCTCATGACGAGCTCAGCTCGTCATGGGCCATGGAACGCTCAGGTGCGGGGAGAATTTCCCCGCTGTGCTGAGCGTTCCACAGGAGCCAATGCACCTGTGACGAGCTCAGCTCGTCATGAGCATGCGGGCATGTGCGCGCGCCCCTCCCCCCAGCACAGCGGGGGAATTACCCCCGCAGAGAAGGGGTTATTCATGGCTGATGCGGAGCGAAATCTGATCACAGGAGCACAACAACATACTCATAGGAACATAAAGGAAATATACTGGAAGCAGTGTTTAAATTGAGCCGATGGTTTCCAGTGCTCGGCACTGGCATATATTTGTCAGCACCGGCACTTATGACAGCCTGCCACATGGTGGCGATGTTTGTCTAATTTAGAGAAGAACACAACCACTGATGTTTATTATTTCAATATACCTTGAAAATGAGTAATACGTGCCTCCCAAGCCATTCTTGTACCTTTGGGGGCCTGGAAAAGTCAGAATTGTCAGCTGTGTGATGGTCAGTTGTTATGTTGGTAGTGTCATTGGCAGCGCTTGCAGGGGCAATGGGTGGCACACGCAGCAGTGGCCTCCTGTCGAGGACCCTGGCACTTATTTTTTTTTTTTACAAATTAAGCACTGCCTGGAGGATATTATATGACCATTTTTGGGCATTCAGGAACCTTGCAGACTGGTTGCTGTGTGGCCAATAGGCTGGACCACAGAATGAAATAGTGAAGTGAACGCCTTGGCATCAATTAACTGAGCAACAAGATTAGAGTATATCTGGACTCTATGGCTAGATTAATCTTTTGATTGAGCTAATACATTTTCTCGAATGTACTGCAAAAATGCCATATTTAAATTATATGTATAGGTATTAAAAAGATTTTATGGGCAGAATGGAGGTGTGTAGTATTATCTGAAATATTATTCTCGGCTGGATTACACAACATGTCCAATAAAATGGTATTAAAGTTGACCAAATAGTTTGTGAATTTATTCCTATGGAGAACCTCTCTTTGCAGCCGTTTGTTTCATGCTACTCAGGACTTCTTGCTGTAAAACACCCCCGTTATTCAGTTAGCGATCTATGCATTCATTCTATCTGAAGTCTTCCAATATTTGGAAGACTTTTACTCCCGATATATGTTTCGACAGTTTCAAAGGGGGATCTGATTAATGATTAATGGACCGTCCACGTCTCTTGGTCAGTGAATCAATGGACATGGGCCAAAAACAGAACCTTATCACTGAACCTTTGTTAACACATGAAGAGCGACATGAAAGCGGCACACAAGAAGTTTTGGGGACAACCATCTTGCTGACAGTTGTTTTGAGCGAAAACAATTTCCAACTACTGCATCTAAAGAAAGACTGCAGAAGGATTACCTAGTAAGTAAAATATACACGTGTACGTTTAGAATACTGTTAACATTTAGCCATGTTAAGAGGTGTTCATGTAATCAAACACCTAAATAGAATTTTAAAAGTTGTAACATGCCCATCTTCTGAAAATGGTGCGCAGAAGACGATTAGTAACTATTGCTTGATTTTAACAACTGCCCTACCTTTACAACAAAAGAGAAAGCGTACCACGGTCGTAAATTGATTAATGTTTCTTAAAGAGTATACTTTAGTGAATGTGTACACCCATATACACAAGCACACACTCAAAACAACATATTACCTTCTAGTGCGCTGTAAAAGGTGTAATTCCGTTCTTTTTAAGGTTGGTAACTTGCTAAATTTAGATTTTGAGGCGATTTTAGAAGAACCGCGGCATTGTTAATCTCTGAGTGATTAATCACTAACCGAAAGGTACCGGCTTCTGTGTATTTAACTGTGCTTAGTTAGTCCAGAGTGTCACAATGCATTGCCAAGTTGATGAAAATGGCTGCTTTTCAAGTGGTGAGATGAAACCGGACTACACAAGATTTCAGGTCAGTATTTTTTTTTATATATGGAGAGAAAAAAAATGTCAATTTGTGTAGTTGTAAGCGTGACTTCAAATTAAAAATTCATCTAAGTTATATAAAGTAGAAAAGAATTAAAGAAAAAAATAGTTTTGAAACGGTTTCTACATACATGTCTCATCAAAATAAAGATATTCATAATGGGTTAATAATATATTTATTCTTATGTTCATTAATATTTACCTGGCACATTTTTCAGCCTGAAGCAACAATTCGGATTGCCCTGAAGAGTGTGTAGGTTTTTACCGGGTCTAGTGTACACCCTCTAGCCATAAACAGATCACTATTGCAATGGGGAGAACACCAAAGTGTGCGAATGTGCTCTGTTCTAGCTTGAAAATAGCACTGGTGATGGAGCACAGTGACAAACTTCGAATTTATATGAGGATACAATGTTATGAAGCACGTCCATGAAAAGCTGGGATAGGAGCACCTTGTCCAACAGAAGGGGTGCAGCGTACCAGAGCCTAAATATTGTTCAAAATGCAACAGAAGCACACATGACACAGAACCAACATGGAGGCACCTCATCTGGCATTTCACAAAAAGAGGATTCATCAACGTCTGCATGAACGGTGCAACAAGCCAGGAGTTGGGTCCCACTCCCTTTTAGGATCTCATAAGCTCAGAAATGTTTGATATCGCCCAGTTGGACTCGAATCTGATCAAGTACCGAAGTTCTCTTAAACCATCACAAATACCTAGACCTGTTGGGCTCTATATTGACTCTAAGCACCACAACCCAAGGCTAGTCAGTGTCATGAGTATGTTCCTGGCAAAGATTGTTGGCTTGCATTGCCAGAGAGCCAAATTCTGAAGGTCACCCATTACACCCTCAGGAGAAAGGGTGCAATGGGTAACCCCACTCAAAATAAATTTCATTAGTAGACTGTCTATTATTTGGCTGGTATAGGGCACCTGCCTAAAAGCCTTTTCAAACATTTTGGGCCTAATCTGAAACGGTGGTTTGGCCAGAAAAAATCCAGTCGACCCACTTCCAAATGTTACAAAATGGTGTGAGGACTGGAATCAACAATGGAGGCCAACAGGCCCTGACGGTGTAAGGTCTTACCGTTTATGTGTAGTTGTGGTAACTATTTCTACGTGCAAGACCTACATGATGTGCATCTTTTAGAATACTTGCCTTGCTTTAGGACGAATGAGACTGCCACTTCTCTCACGTCTACTTTGCATCTGCAACTTAACCTCTTTTGATGAAAGTGATAAGTTTAAATTGCCCGATAAAAAGGGAGTAAAATACTTGAAAGTAAAGCCATGCGGGCCTAGCGATTTGCTTGTTTTGGGTTATTTGTTGGTTTAATTACTTTATTCTCTTGTTTTGGTATCTTCAGAATCCTACTGTGGTCTCTCCATATGTTGCTTAGTTTTGAGGTGTTTATATAGCTTGCCTGTTCTCTTGTAATATCAGGATTGGTAGTTTTCATTCCTGGCACTTTTTGTCTCTGGAATCCATGGGTTACTTGTTTTTAGTTTCCCATGGAAATATTTTACATGCCCTATTTATAAAAGTATAATGTCTTTTGCTTAACGTAGGAAAATGCCTCTTTTTTCAGGATCACCACCAGTTTTTGGACTGATTCTGCTGTTCTTTTTTACTCTGTGAAATGGTGCCAGGGTCCTTGTCAGGAGTCCACTGCAAATTGAACCACACATTACCACTGCCAACGCTGTCACTGACAGTACTTGCACAACTACTAACCATCCCACTCCCACACTTATGACAATTCAGTCTGTTTGAGACTCCCAAAGCAATAAGAATTGCTTGAGTGGCAGGTATTAGTTGTTTTTAATTTATATTGAACTAATAAACAACTGTTGTTCTGCTCATCTTTATATTTCACAAACAGCGCTACCATGTGGCAGCTGTCATAAGTGCCAGTGTTGGCAATTAAGTGCCGGTGCTGAGCACCGGAAACCACAGGCTCAAACGAAGCACTAGGCCCCATTGCATATGGTCCGACCCTTAAACCGAAATTGACAATACTCCTAAATGGCATATTTACCTTACCTATAGCTCCCTAGTACTAAATATGCCCAAGCCTAAGTAAAATGTTACTAGTGGATTGCAGCACCCATTGTGCCACCTGTTATAGTTACAGTACAACCATGACGGCAGGCCTACAGCTGTAGCTTGTCTATGCAGTTTTAAAATTGTGAATTCAACCTGTGATCTAGGGTGACCAAACACTTTGGCAGGCCTAAACCCTCCTATTAAAAAATCGCGCCTAAGTAGGCATTAATGCCCATAAGGCAGGGTGCATGTTATTTAAAAGATGAAGAACATATAACTTTTTAATGTTAAGGCCTCAATTTATTTTCACTAAGGCAGGGTTAGTTGTTCCATAGGATGCACTGGGACACAATAGTAACATTAATAATGTTATCTCTGCCTAGGAATCAGCTTCAAAGTTTATTCTTGGACTTTTAAACATTTGTATTCAAGCCCAATTCACTGGCAAAGCCACATTTGTAAAAAATATTTAGCAAAAGGTACTTTTAGAAAGCCACCTCTTCCCTGCCTAAAGCCTCTGGAAGCCTATTTGCATGACTTTCCATCTCTCACTCAGGAGCTGATTAGGCCACTGGATGAGGTTTGAATTCGCTCCCACAGCTGAGACAAAGGTGGAGGTTTTCTGTTTCTGTGACAGGATGACCATCTGGGCTATGCCTAAAAACTTAAAAAACTTCAAAGAGGCCTGCCTTGTCACAGGCAGATGTAGCTAACACCTGACACTGTGCCCTCCTTTGTCACTATGGTCATCCAGGCACAATTGTCTGTTGGAAAGGAGCTGCCTCCAAAACCAACTGTGAGTGAACACAGAGGAGGGTTTGCTCATTTCCCTGGCCACAACTCTAGGGTGGGCACAGGCACTCTGTACAGTGGAAGAAAGGTTCTGCCATGTTGGATGTAGGTAGCTAGGGGCACTGTGGGATTGTTGCAGCAGGGCACACAGGAACTGCTGCAAAAGTGGGTAGGGTTACCCTTGGAACTTTTATTCCTTCAGGGTAGGGGGCGGGGGGCAGGAATGACCCCCACCTACTGGCTGCTGCTAAACTGAGGAGAGATTTGAAAACGTTATTGTGCTGCCCTAAGTGGGATGGCTATGCCCATATGTGGGTCCTGTGCATATTGTGTCACAGCAACCAAGCTATACCCAGCTGCTCAGCCCATAACAAGGGAGAAACTGGTCCTTGGTTGTGTTCCAATTCAGGAAGGACCTGGCTTGGCAGTTCAGGCTGGACATTTTTTAAATCAATTATTCTCAGTTTTTTATAAATTGGAGTAGGATTTATATTGATTTGAGTTTTTAAATGTTTTGTACTGCTAAATGCGTAACACATTTTCTTAATTTAAGCCTGTCTGTTCTGTGCTACAGCTATATATATAGCTGCCCGGGGTTGAGCTTGTGCCTAAATTACTGAAACTTTTACTGGACATAACAAGAATAGTGACATTACTGCTTGTTGTGGACTACGATCTACCCCATCTAATGATCCACTTTCTCACACATAGGCTCAGCAATGCATATTTGTCTTTATCAGAAAACAAGAACTTTTAGTTAAACCCGAAAAATGACCATTCAATGGCTAGTACTATGGGAACAATTTCCCTGTCCTCCTTTAAACAATTAACCCTTCTTATAACGGTTTAGTACAATAATCTTTTCTTTATTTCTTTAAAGATTAATTCTTTGATTGGTCTTTGCATGATAGCCTGAAAGGCATTCCCGATTACCAATTCTGAGAGGTTACTAGGTAGTTTAGCCTTAAAACATTCCTTCATGTATAATTTTATTTCGATTGTAGCTTAGGAGGGAACCAAGAAGACTGCATAGGCAAGAGGCCCTGGCCTAGCTCACCCCCGCCACCAACTTCCATTAGAATCCTAGGTTCTTCAGACTCAGCCTAACAGTGTTGGAGACTGGGGAATTCCAGTCAGAACAGAAGAGGAAAAAAAGAGACAAAGCTTTAGCGGAGGGATATTGGTCCTGTGAGAGGCAGTACTACCCCTGACGTTACTGGACTAGGAGGCAGCTGATCTAGAGGATGCAGAGGAAAACAGCAGGAGGACCACTCTAGGCATGGAATACATAGTGGTGGTCTGGAAATGAATCCGATAGATTGAGGTGCTAGCCACCAAACGCCTGAAATTGGGTAGTGTTTCCCTATGAAGGGCACTTGCAGTATGGCATTTTCCATACAGAATAGCTGCAGTATTCAGTCATGGGGTTAGCTAGCATCCAGGGAAACCTAACAACCCTAGGTTTTTCTGATAACTAGGGGCCCAGAGAAATCCAGGGCAGAGTGGCTTGCATGGATTCCAGCAAGCTTTTTTGCTCAGAATGCCCTTTTAATGTCAAAACTATGCCTAACAAAATACAATTTCCTTTGAAGAATGCTGCAGTATTCAGACTAATGTTTGGCCATCACCCAGGGAATGCTACCAACCCTTGGTATTTCAGAAAAAAGACCAGTGGAATCCAAAGTGTAGCCTTGAGAAGACTACCTTAACACTATATTGACTTCACATGTTCCCAGATTGACCAATTTCTACCAATACAATGAGCCCATGTAAGAAATTAGGTTACTGGTTGGGGAAGGAGGGTGAACCCCAACTCAAGCAGGAACGACAATCCTTGTCAGGGTGAAGTCACAAGCAAAACTACAATAACCTGTGCTAAACCCTTGGGTTGATTGGCACAGAGCAGTCAGGCTTAAATCAGAGGCAATGTGTAAAATATGTGTGCAACACATCAAACAGTAACACAGTGAAAACAATAAATGGATCCCATACCAGTTTAGAAACACAGATTATTTTTTTTATAAATCACACAATATCAAAATGACAAACATTCAATCAGGAGAACCGAAGATATGACACTTTAAAGATTTCAGAAAAAATAGCGCCCCTTACCACAAAGTGCCAACTTTGGATATCTGGTCACTTCGGCCAAAGTTAGAAGTTGAGGCCGACCACAATGGAGTGGGAGCCAGCTACAGGGACCCAGTTAGTCCTGCTTAACAGAGTATCTTAGATTCTGGTTGTGGAGCATTGCGAGGTCCCGCACTGAGGATATGTCAGTTCTGAGGAGCTGTGTTGTGAAGTCCTGCATGGTCGTAGAGGATTCTGTCGAGGAGGGCCTGCAATGCGAAGTCCGGTGTTAGGGATGTGTCGCACAGTCAGTTCCAAAGAGCTGTGAGGCTGCGATATGAGAACCTGCATCATCATTGAGTCTGCTGTCGGCAAGAAATGTTGCAATGTAAAGGCTTGCATCAGGAAAGCTATACACAGGCATCGGCTATGACGCGGGCTGCGAGGCTGCTACGGAGTCCTTAGCTTTGGGTGAACCCTCGCAGCTGAGGCGATGTAGGGGTTCTGCTCTGGTTTGCACTTTGCGCCACACAGCAGAGGAGATACATTGGTTCTGTTGGGTCTATAGATGAACTGGCAGAGGACCTTCAGACCCATTTCCAAGGGTCCAGGACTAGGGTAGCACCACTTGCCAAGGTAAGACTCACAGATGGTAGATACCAGGTGCTAGTTTCAAGGTTGTTTGAGCCTTCTGTCCCTGAGGGTGTAGTCAGGAGGCCAGCCAACTAGCCCTTGGAGTCAATTTGGGGTCCTGGGTTCAACAGGTGTAGGTCCTGTCCTTCTTATCCAGATAAGAGGGCAGGAGGCAGCAGATCAGCACAACAGGGCACACACTCCTTCGGAGCTGGAGTCCAGCAGAGGGATAGTCCTTCCAGCAGCACAGCAGCCCTTCTTCCTGGAAGATTATCCACAGGTCTAGATGTGTACTGGAGACATAGTGTCTGAGGTCCAATATTCATACCCTATTCTACCAAGTGGGGGAAGCTTCTAGACGTTTTCCTTTGAAGTCCCCAGGCATCCTGCCTACCTTTTCCTGGTTTCAGACTAATTACAGGGAGGTATGCAGCCCTTTGTGAGGAGGCAGGACACAGTCTATTCAAGCTTAAGTAGTGTAAGTAGGGCTGTGCCCTACTCCGCCCTACTTTCCTGCCGGTAATGGCCCATCCAGGCACACCTAAGCTCGCTATTATGTGTAGCTGTTTAGGAGGAATACACAAAGTCCAACTGTCAGTTACACCCTGTCATGTGACTTAGGCACAGGCTACAGGCACTAAATGGCTAGGGCAGGAAGATGCCAACTTTCTAAAAGTAGCATTTTGATAATTGTAATTTAAAATCCAACTTTACCATAAGAGAGGATTTGTCATTACTATTCCAAAGATGCCAAACATGAACTGGTCACCTGCTTCATTTGGAAATCACAGCTTATTACGTGTAATAAGGTTACTCCAATTGTATCCAATGGCAGAGGCAGGCCTTGCAGTAGTGTACAACGAATACAACAGCTTTTTTACTACCAGAACATGTACAACTTAAAATATCATGTACTATTTTTTAAATTCATTTTACCCTGCCGTCTGGTCTGTCCTGGGCCTAACCTAGGGGTGGCTTATATGTATTAAAAGGAACAATTTGGGCCTGGCAAAAGGTTTATTTTGTGAGGTTGAATGCAGTTTAGAACTGCACACACGGGATGCAATGGCAGGCCTGAGACACATTTTGTTTTAAAACTTCTTTTTATTGAGTTGATTCATGAGACATAAAGCAAGTAACAAAGAGTGAGGCACACCGGTCCCCCCAACCATCATCACAGTCGGTGCAGCCATGTATCGGCGATCAATGGATTAGCTCTTTCCCAACTCTGCTGCTATCGAGTAGCTTCCTACAGTCGAGTCTCCATCCCTATGTCCACCTCCCTTCCTGGGGCCCCTCCACTTTAGGCCTATTTCAGCACTGCATGTCCCCTGCTGCCCCATGTGGTCCCCAAACTTTCTCAATCTTCCACAGGCAGCCCCTAGCATGGTAGACCAGTTTTTGAGCCCTCATGCAACAGTCCAGCACCCTTTCCCAGGTGTGGACTAATTGGGTACCGTGCTATTGCCACATTGTGATTACGTCTCCTCTGGCCACATTACAAAATAGGAGTGTGTAATGGTCCAATGCTTGTTCCCCCCAGATGCTCAGAGTAATCACCTGTGGGGTGAGTTCAAAGATGACCTCCAAGACTGCTGGCAGCCTGTTGCCTATTTTTCTCCTGTAGTTCTGGATCTTGGGGCATCCACCCCCAGAGTGTGTGGACCAGGGTGCCCACTGTCTGCACCCCCTTTAGCAAAGATCTTAGTCAACCCGTCCCATGCGGAACAGCCTGGCTCTGGTGCAGTATGCTCTATAGAATATCTTTAGTTGGATTACCCTAAAGCCTGCACTGATGGCCACTTCCCGTGGATATCAGCAAGCCGTCTCCTAGTCCTTGTCTTCTACCCTGCTCAGGTCTTGCTCCCATTTGCCCCAGAGTTTGTCCAGAGGAGGCTGGCTTTTGAACCGAGACATGGCATGACTGGCCAAGTAAGCCCCTGGTAGTCTGTACTTGAGGGGCTTTTCATCAGGGGCCTCCTGTATCAACTCCCAGTGGGGTCGTAGGAGGTAGCGCAATTGCTGATATCTGAGATATTGGCCACCATCAACTCATATTGCTCCTGTAGTTCGGAGAATGGGATAATTTCCATTCCTCTCCAAATGTCCCCCACCTTAGAAATGCTCAGCTGATCCCATTTTTTGCAGCCCTCCATTGTGAACAGACCCTGTAGCAGGTCGGAGTCTCACAACAGGATCTCCATTGTCAATTTCATCTACAAACCCAAGGTCTGAGTCGTCTTATTCCAAGTCTTGACCACCACCACTGTTGCAGTCGGGAGGGCTGTCATTCCCCGATTTCCGTAGAGCCTGCTCATGTACCCCTTGGGTCCATTGTCCATCTGCCTGTCATTACAGAAGGCGCCTGCTGTGAGGAAAAGGCTCAGTCAGTGACCACCTGTAGTTGTGTCCCCCAGTATTATAATTTCAAGTTTCAGAGGGCAATGCCCCCCTCCAGGGGTTTTCTCATGAGGGTGGTAATGGCAATATATGGTGGCACGTCCTCCCACAACAAGGTGTGTGTTTCAATGGCCACCACCTAAAAGAAGCTATTAGGGACCTCAAACAGGGTATACAGCAACTAGGCCGCTCTGCCCATCAAGGAGATTGGGAGCTTGCCTCAGCAAGCCACATCAGATCTGTGCGAGTCCAGAACTGTGTCCAGGTCTCCCCGGAAGACCTGGTCCGGATCCCTTATTATAAAGATTCCCAGATATGGTTCCCACCTTGGGGCATAGTTCCAACCCTGTTTTGTGCTGCCCTCCATCAATGGAAATATGATTTATTTGAGTCACTTGATGCAAATCCCCAAGTAGGAGCCAAACACTCCCAATCTGCAGTTCCCTGCTGAATGAATAGTCTGAATCAGCCAGGAATAGAAGAATATTGTCTGTAAACAGAGATACTACATTCTCCCATTCCCCATCCCAGTGTAGCACCCATATCAGGGGATCCTTTCATAACTAGCAGGCCAGGGGCTCTATGGCCAGCGTGTAGGGAAAGGGGCACCCCTGCAGGGTGCCCCTGCCGAGTGGGAACTCTCCAGAGAAGACCTCATTTGCCTTGATCCTACCGAATGGGTAATTGCATAACAGTTGCACCCATGCCAGGAATTGTGGGCCTATCCCCAATTTGTGTAGCAGCGCCCACAATTAGGGCCACTCCACCAAATTGAAGCCCTTTTCTTCGTCTAACGCTAATAGAACAGTGTTGTATTCTCTGCACTTATGTTTTACTGTACCTCTTTAAGTCCTACATTCTATTTTCCCTGATGTCATCTCCCACTGTGTTCTGCTCAGTCAGTTAGCTCCCTGCTTTCTGATGGGAACACCAGTTATTCTCTGTGGTGCTTAATAAATACCCATTAAGCCTTTTATATGTCTCTCAACTTCATTTACAACACATGGCGACGAGGATGGTTCTATCACTAAAAGGGGGAAAGTACTTTTCTAAGTTGGACCTCCGCAGCGCCTATCACCAAATAAAATTACATCAAGACTCCAAGGCATTGACCGCGTTCATAACAACTGAGGGGATATACCAATTTACACGAATGCCTTTCGGACTTGCCTCTGCAGCTGGGGTATTTCAAAGAATGATGGGGGCTGTACTGAAGGGTGTGAACAACGTGGTGTATTTTCAAGACGATGTTCTGATATTTGGAGAGACTGTTGAAGAACACAATGTGATTTTGAAAACTGTTTTGGAGAGGATGGAACAAGCAGGATTGACTCTTAAGAAAGAGAAATGTAAATTTGCGGTGGAGGAGGTTGAATACCTTGGGTATACTCTGTCTGTTGACGGGGTAAAACCCAAGAGGGACTTATTGGACTCCATTAGGAATGCACCAGCTCCGTGTGACAAAGATCAGTTGAGGTCTTTTCTCGGCCTCATTGAATACTATGCTAAGTTTGTAAGAGATTTTGCAGAGAAAACCGAAAAGATCAAGGTGTTGTTGAGGAATGGATGCAAGTTCGTGTGAGGTGTGGAACAAGAGGAATGTTTTAAAAAAATCAAGGTTGAAATTTGTGAGGCAGGCATCTTAACACCGTTTGACACGAACCGTAAGTCAGTCTTGACAGTGGACGCGAGTGCTGTGGGGGTTGGTGCGGTTTTGGCTCAAGTGCACGAATCTGGACTCAAGACTGTAGCTTTTGCTTCAAGGACACTCACAACGGCTGAGAGGAACTACTCTATAATCGAGCGGGAAGCCCTAGCTGCAGCATGGGGTTGTGAGTATTATAGAATGTACTTGTGGGGGTTTAAATTTACGTTATTGACAGATCACAAACCCTTAGTCAAAATCCTTTCACCTGGTGGGGCTGGCAAGGGTTCTGCCAGGTTAGCTAGACTCGCTGCTAGGATCCAAGAGTATTTGTACACTGTTGAGTATATTCCGGGTTGGAGGAACTGCCAAGCGGATGGGCTCTCTAGACTTCCACTACCTTGGGAGATGGTGGACAAGTTAGGAGTGGAATCTCTCAATTCAGAGGGCTCTGTGGCTGCTGTGGATGAAGTGGTAGATATGTGTGCTGGGGCAATTAGTAGGAGTTTGTGGAATACCTCCATGGCTAAGGATGTGGTGTTGAGTGAGGTGAAAGACCTGATTGTGAAGGGTCCAAGGAGAGAGAGTTGCTTATCTCCTGCACTTCGTCCTTATTTGAAGGTTTTGGAACAATTGTCTGTCTTGGATAAAGATGGTTTCATGATTTTAATGGAAGATAAATTCATTCCTCCACAGGAGGTGAGGTTTACCCTATTTAAGTTAGCCCATGAGGGTCACCTAGGACAGTCCCTCACTAAGAGGAGAATCAGGGAGAATTTTTGGTGGCCCTGGAATGGAAAAATGTACTGACTGCATGGAAAGTGAGAAAAGGCTTAAGGTCGGTAGTCATACTGGTTGTGGCTCAATAGCAGACCCAGGGTGTCCATGGCACACCATATGTCTTGATTTCATTGGCCCGTTCTACCAGTTGAGTCAAGATATGAGATTTGGGTTGGTGGTAGTTGATGTTTCTTCCAAGTGGTTAGTGGTTAAATTCATGAAGGAGATCACTACGAACAGCACCATTGCTGTGTTGTGTGAAATCTTTAGAGAGGAAGGCTTTCCTACTAGGATTATTACTGATAATGGGACGCAACTTACCTCCCTGGAGATGGCCAATTTCTTAGGAAAGTGCGGTATTGCACACTCGAGGACCTCACTTTACAACCCCCAGGGAAACGGTATAGTCGAGAGGGCGAACCGGATGGTTAAAGGTGCCATTCAGATGGCGATTTCTTCTAGGATGGATGTGAGAGGTTTGGTTAATGACTTGGTTTGGGCCTACAGAACTACTGAAAATGGTGTGACTGGTATGATTCCGTTTTGTGTCATGAGGGGGCGTTCAGCTGGCACTAAGCTCGTTGCTGCATGGATGAAGGAGTTTCTGAACGCTGATGTTCCCGTTAGTCCTGATAATCCTGACGTTGTGTGTGAACCAGATGGAGAGTGTAAATTTGCAGTGAATGATTGGGTGAAAGTCAAACCTGGTCGAGTTGGCGTCGGTTTGACAAAGTTCAGGGGACCATTTAAGGTCAGGTCCGTTCATAAAAGATTTGTGACCCTATTTAACGGTGAGAGTTGGAATTTGAGGCGTGTAGCGCTGTATAAGAAGGCTGAGTGTGGGGGGAGTGTACCTCCTAATGAGATTGCTGTTAGCAGAACTCAGAGAGTGAGAAGACCTCCAGGTTATTTACGTGATTTTGTTCGCAAGTAAGGTCTCTCTCTGTAATGTAGAGCATGTACTTTATATTTTTGTTTTTTTTATAGGCTTTTGTTTGTTTTTTCTATATGAAGGGAAGAGGATATGTTGTATTCTCTGCACTTATGTTTTACTGTACCTCTTTAAGTCCTACATTCTATTTTCCCTGATGTCATCTCCCACTGTGTTCTGCTCAGTCAGTTAGCTCCCTGCTTTCTGATGGGAACACCAGTTATTCTCTGTGGTGCTTAATAAATACCCATTAACCCTTTTATATGTCTCTCAACTTCATTTACAACACAGCCAACTCCCTGACCCAGTCATGCCGTGTCTAACATTGAGCTAGTCTGCATAGGTTATGTTGTGTCACAATATAGGACATAAAACCCAATTGGTCTGGGGCCACCAATGTATCGACCACCTGCAGCTGGCAGGGCCCCCTCCCATCCATGCGTGCACTACACATCATATGCAGTGGGCCCACAATGCGGGATTTGACAGAACTAAAGGATTCATGCTGGCGGCAGTTGGGACCTGGGGACTTGCTGCTTTTTATCTGCCTCAAATGCATCAGTGATCTCTTGGTCCATGAGGTCTGTGTCCATTTATTTATTTATTTATTTATTTAATTTGTATGGCGCGTTATAACCTCAGGGGTCTCTAAGCGCTGTCTGTCCAAATTTACGTGAGAGATGTTACGTGATAAGATGTTACATTCACTTGAAATCGGCAATGCCGCTAAGATCTGCTCCATGCTTGTTTGTACAACACAGTTTTTAGTTTTTTTCTGAAGGGAAGTAGATTACTTTCCTTCCTGAGGTCTGAATCCAAATTATTCCACAAAGCTGGAAGCACGTTGGAAAACGCGCGGCCCCCCACTGTGGTCAGCTTGAAGCGAGATTGGGACAAGAAAGTAGCGTCCGATGAACGCAAGGTCCTACCCGGTGTATAGGGGGATATTCGGGATTTCAGATATTTGGGTGCCTTGCCGTACAACGCCTTGTGAGCAATACACAATCCCTTGAATACGATTCGCTGACGTATTGGGAGCCAATGTAGCTCCTGCATCAAGGGAGAGGCATGGGCAGTCCTGGGTTTATTGAAAATAAGCCTAGCTGCATCATTCATGACACCCTGAAGCTTGTCCAGCAGCCGCTGAGGCAGGCCTAAGTATAGAGAGTTCCCGTAGTCCAGCCTAGCCAGAATTGTGGCTGAGACTACATGTCTCAGAGTGGAGAATGAAAGCAAAGCAGAGATCTTCCTAAGCTGTTTTAGAAGGCCTATACAGGTGCCCACAACCGTGGAAACCTGTTTTTCCATGGATAATTTGTTATCCACAAATAGGCCTAGGCTTTTGACTGCTGCTGCCGGTTTTGGTGGTGTACCCAACTCTCTAGGCCAGAATTTGTCGCTCCAGGGGTTGCCCGAGATGGAAATGGGCAAGACTTCCGTCTTGTCTGGATTGACCTTCAGAGAGTTCTCAGACATCCAGTTTACTGTGGTTTTTAGTATGTCCTGTAGCCTAGTGTATGCTCCTGGGCCATCATCCAGCCGGATGATGATCTGGGTGTCATCAGCATAGTTATACACTAGGCAGTCCATCTTGTTCAGGAGAGCAATTAGTGGCTGCAGGTAGATGTTAAAAAGTAGGGGTGACAACGCAGAGCCCTGTGGGACGCCGCAGGTGATAGGCGCGGGGGTGGAGAGTAAATCGCCCAACTGCACTCGTTGTGTCCTACCCTGCAGGAAAGAAGCGAGCCATGCATGTGCTGTGCCTATAACACCAAAGGCACTCAACCGCGACAGAAGCTGTTTATGACACACGGTGTCAAACGCCGCGGAGAGGTCCAATAGTATCAAGGCACTTGGTGTTTTTACATCAGCCCGGGTTCTCAGCTCATCTAGGATAGACAACATAACAAGTTCCGTGCTATGATTAGCGCGGAACCCTGCCTGATTGGTTTCCAGCAGGTTGTTACTCTCCAGGTGGGCCGAGAGAAGGGTTAACACATGTTGCTCGATCACTTTGGCCAGAAAAGGCAACTGAGAGATGGGCCGGAAATTTTTCAGGCATTTAGTGTCTGCACCGGGTTTCTTCAGTAAGGGGATCAGTCGAGCCTCTTTGAAGGCTAGGGGGATCTGTCCTGTGCGAAGAGAGGTGTTCAGTAAGTGCAGGACCTCTTCCTCAATCCCTGGCATTGCCATCTTAAATATGTCAGGAGGGCAGGGGTCCACCAAGGAACCCGATTTGACTCGGCCTACTGTGTTGAGTAATTCTAGTTTAGACATGGGGACGAACTCAACTAAAGGTGGGATGTTTAATGGGGTGATAGGGTCTAATGGGCAGGGGCAATCGAGGGGTACCATTTCCTCAGTTTCGTGTAGGATGTCAGATATCTTCTTTACAAAGAAGTCCTGAAACCTCTGGCAGTCCTCCTGAGTAAACTCGGGACTTTGCTCTTTGTTGACCCTGAGCTCTGCCAAAACCCGAAAGATTTCTTTTTGTGGATTTTTTGCAGCCACTATCCTCTCCTCGAAAAAAATGGCCTTTCTAGATTGTATGGCTAATTTATACTGAGCCAAGGATGAGACATATTCTTGTTTGGAGATGGCGTCATATTTTTTACGCCAAGCCCGTTCTTTCTTTCTCACCCCGCGCTTCATCTCCCTTAGGGAGTCGTTGTACCAAGGTGCCCCAACTCCTCTTGCCACCTTCTTTGTCCTGCGAAGAGGTGCAACCACATCAATGGCACTCCTCAATTTGTGCTGGAGGTGATCACATAGAGCATTAACGTTGTCCATGGAGTAGCTCGCTTCTTTCAGAAGTTTAGATGTCCATAATGAATTTCTCTAGGGCAAGCGTGCCTATCCAGGGCTCGCTTTAGCGCTGGTGGCACCCGGTGTGACAATCACTTTTGGCGCCCTCATATCCCATGACTCCCCTCCTCAGATTCTCTCATTACCACCTGCAAAAGTGTCCCTCATCTCACCTATCATAGTATATTGCTAAGCACAGCACCCCCCTTAGGTCACAGCACCCAGTGCGCCGCACCAGTCGCACTGCCCTAAAGCTGGCCCTGTGTCTATCTCACTCTCTGCCCAGTACAGGCTGGCCAGGTGTAAAGCCAAGGCCTGTGCCACCTCCACGGGGTCTCTGCCATCTTCCCAGCTCCTGTATCTATCAGGGATTTCCATATCTATCCCTCCATTTTCTTGGCCAACCACACTAATAATTTATCTGCCTTGTCTCGCTCTGAATTGTGCCCTGACCTCCGGCTCCACCAGACATCTCAGGTCATCCCTTATCCCCTCAATCGTGGATGCCAAACTTAGGGTGGGGGCTTTGACATATTCTGTGTCCTGCTGGAGCAGCTTTGCGTCCAGCTCCTTGTCTTCCCTCTCTCTCTTCTTCTGTTACCTGGACACGTGGACAATTAGTTGCTGTTGTATTACTGCCTTGTATGATTCCCAGTAACGTTATCCCCGGTTCCACCGTGCCCTTACTTTCCTTAGAATAGAGGTCAGTGGATATCTGGATCAGCTTTCCTGGGCCCCATCCGAGAGCTCCCATGGGTCTAGCTTCAGGCCCCCTTTGTCCCTGTGGTATCAGTGGTCAGTTGCATTGTCAGTGGTGAATGATCTGAGATGCCTCGAAGTAGGATTGTTGTGAGTAAATCTATGTGATTGGTGGTGAAGCATCAGGACGTGGTCAAGTTTGGACATGGTCCGCATCTGGTTTGCAGCATATAAGTATTATCTAGTCCCAGGGTGCTCCTCCCTTCAGTGGTCTGTCATCCCCAGGGAGTATAAGGAGGACAGCCGTGTGTTTGGCCTGGGTCTATCCACAGACCCCAATGCCCTGTCCAGGCCTACATACAGGGTCACGTTCAAGTCCCTGGCCTATCAGGAGAAGCCCCACTTGTGTCTCTGCTATCCACCTCCCCATTTTGCTCAGTCACTCAGCTTGCAGCTCCGGGGGAAAGCACCAGGAGACAAGCAGCAGGCTTTCCCCATTCCAGCATCAGCCCACCACTGCCTGGCACCCTATGGCATCCACCCATTTCCGGGTCACCTGGAGAGAGAGGGTTTTCTGGACCAGTCTGCCCACTTGCCAGGACCTCTCAGAGAAACCTGCTTGGACAAACAGAGTATATTTGCAATGGTTTAGTACTCTGCATGTATTGCCTGCCAGGTGTGTTTCTTGCTGTAGGATGATGTCAAGGTTGTGGTGCCCCAGGTACTTCCACATGACTCCCCGCTTGAGTTTACTAACAAGGTATTCATATTCCACAACAACATCTTAAGTGTTAGCCCCGGGTTAGTGGACTGTGCTAAATGCTTCACCATGGATGCATGGTACTGTGGGATGGTGTTGAATGTGAGTTGTTCCCAAGTTTTTCCCTCCCGAAAACCCCATCCCAGTTCCCTTGTGCTGCAGGTCTATAACTACCTGCCATCCCAAGGTGTCTGCCACCCCAATATAACAAACTGAAACATCATATACCACAGCTGTGGAGTTCTGTTCAAGTAGCAGGGAAGGCTTAGCCCCATGCCCACGTTGTGCCCTGGCCAGTTGCGGTGGGTCTTTGATAGTGTTCATCCCTGTGTGTCTTTCAGTCCGGGCTTCTGTGGCACTGTTAAGTGAAGCACCGGAGACTTGTGGTGATTCAATCGCAGGTTTATTTGTTGTTAAGAATTAAAGTCCAATACACCCACAACCAGAGCCGTCCAGTCGTGAAAAAGCCAACGTCCAGAATGACGTTCGGGGAATGTTCACGACTGAAGGGCGGCATTCCAGAACACAAACATAGAACTAGACTCGCAGTTGCAACCACAAGACTCTTGGCATTTATAAAAGATACAGAAAGGAAATGTGAAATTATGAATATATAACATCTTCCGCCCTTGAAAGGGTAACAAAGAAAACAGACATTTCCGAATACAAATCTACTCCAAAACATAGTCTCTCAATCTACAAGACAACTGTTTTAAACGAAAAGCTCTTTTGGTTGCCACTTCAGGAGACTCCTCCACAACTGTATCTGATGGTAATGACAAATTGTCAGAGACAACAAACTGTGAAGATAAAGATGTTCCAGGATTCTCTTCCGAAGGTAATGACAAATGGTCAGAGACCACAGGTTGTGAAACTGTGGAAGTTTCGAAGACAGAATTAAAAGAAGGAGGTTGCTCATAAGTTAAATCAAACCAATCACAGTGCTCTGACTCTTTTAACAAGAACCCGCTTGTTCCACCATCCCTTGTCATCAAGAAGAGCTGAAGCTTTATTGACTTGTGTAACCAAATTTGGAGAAGAGAATTTAGATTTCCCTTTCAAAACTCTTTTGGGATTTTTAATGAGCACCATATCCCCTTTTTGCAAGGGCTGATCAAAGGAATGTTTGCCTTTGTCAAAACGTAATTTCATGGAATGTTGTTTAGCCTTCACATGTTCTTGAATGGAGTAAGAGTTATCAGACAAATTACAATCCTTATGTAACCAACTAGGATTGAGAAATGAATGAACTTTCCTTTTCCTAAGTAAAGTAAATGGTGCAACACCAGTTGTAGAGTGTGGAGAGGTATTGTATGCCCACACTTTGTCATGAACAAAAGGCAAAGGATCTAGCCTAGAGGAAATCACAGTTTGTATACCCTCCTTGATTATACGATTACACCTCTCAACCAAACCATTAGAGGAGGGTGAATACAAAGCAACTGTGTAATGAGAAATATCATGACTTTTAAGATAAGAGCACATTTTTTGGGAAACAAAATGAGTACCGTTGTCGGTAACAATGGTTTTTGGAAAACCTTCAACATCAAACACAGATTATGAAAATTTTACAGCATTTTCAGTTGATGCCGAATTGCAAAAAGAGTAATACAACCATTTGGTATAGTAATCAACTAAAAGAATCAGATACTTGTTTTCAATTAGTAAAACATCATATGGACCGGAAAAATCCAAACCCACTTTGTCCCATGGACCTGCCGGAAGAGGAACAGGACATAAAGGAGTGGAAAGTGTTTTCCAATGTTTGTCAGAGAGTATACATTCGGTACAATTATCAATCATTATCCTAATGTGAGAATCCATGGAAGGCCACCAGTAAAATTGTTTGATGCGTTGACAAGTATTTACAATAACAAGGTGTCCTTGATGAGCAGAACGAATGATATGATCTCGTACTGACTGAGGTGGAACAAATAAATCATTACGCATAACCATGTCATTAACTAAAGAAAGTTCCTCAGACACATTTGCGAAACCTTTTAAATCAGAAGACAGGGTTTTGCGCTCAGGCCATTTGTTAACAATAAATTCTTTGACCTTAGAGAGTGTAACATCACTTTTATAGGCTGAATTCCATTGAACCTCAGAAATGGGTTGACATTCGGCAATTGCATCAATTGTAGCAACAACACACTCAATGTCATCATCAACAACAGAATTATCAACTAAAGGCATTCTTGAGAGACAATCTGCCCTGAAAGTCTTGCCCCCGGAGATATGCTTAATGACGAAGTGAAATTCGTGAAGTTTTGAAAGAAGACGAACAAGTCTAGCAGAAGCCCTATTGGAAGTACTGTTGGAAAGCATGTGCATAAGGGGCTTGTGATCCGTGTAAATCTCAAACTCACGACCACAAATGTAAGATTTGAATTTTTGTATAGCCCAAACACAAGCTAAGGCTTCTCTTTCGATTGTACTGTATCTAGTTTCGGCAGAAAGAAGTGTTCTGGATGCAAAGGCAACTGTTTGTTCTTTGCCTTCAACCCATTGTCCCAAAACGGCACCCAAACCAGTAAGACTGGCATCAACGGTGATAAAACACTTCGAACCATCCGAAAAAGGATGCAAAGCTCGTGAATCCTCAATAATCTTTTTAACTTGCTCAGAAACTTTTGGCAAGTCTTCTGACCAGGAAAACTTCACTCCCTTTCTTAAGAGCGCTCTCAACGGCTCAACAATCTGTGCATAGCCATGCACAAACCTTGCATAATATTCTGATAAACCCAGAAATGAGCGAAGGGCATCTCTATCTTTAGGAGGTATGGCATCTCTGATTGCTTTTATTAAAGAGAACTTGGGTTTAATGCCATTGGGAGAGAGTGAATGGCCCAAGTAATCCAATTCTTGAACCCCAAACTTACATTTATCATGCCTGACAGTCAAACCAGCTTTTTCTAACACCTGTAAAACTGTGTTAAGAGTGTGATTATGTTGAACAATGTCGTTCCCATAAATCAAAATATCGTCCTGATATGCTTGCACCCCAGGAATATTTTGCAATAAGTTGTCCATCAGTTTTTGAAAAATGCTGGCTGCCGAAGCCAAACCAAAAGGAAGCCTAAGGTGCTTGAAAGTACCAAAGGGCGTAATAAAAGTTGTCAATTCTTGAGATTTAGGAGATAAAGGAATTTGGTGATAGGCAGACCTAAGGTCCAGGAGGGAGAAAAATTTAGCCCCGCCCAAATTAGCCAATAGGTCATGAATTTTAGGTAGCGGATGGCAATCCACGATTATATTATTATTCAGTGAGCGTAAATCAGCACACAATCTAACCTCCCCAGATTTTTTGCGAACTAAAACTATTGGAGAAACCCATTCGGATGAATCACAAGGTGCAATGATTCCTTCATCGCATACATTTTTCAAAACCTTTTTAAGTTCATCCCTTGCACTCAATGGAAGAGAACGAACCTTGTGAATAACAGGTTGAGCATTGGGTTTAAGTCGAATTTTATGCTTAAAACCTAGAACTGTACCAACCTTATCCTTAAATAAGTTTGGAAAAGAACTGAATAAGTTATCCATTTTGAGATTAGGAAAAGACAGATCTGAAACATTAAAGTTCCCAGAATCATGACTGGTGTAGTAATCATGAGGAATATCACCTAAAGCAATAGGTTGATCTGAACCGGGTCTGAGAATCAAACCCATTCTGGCTTGATCAAACCAACCCAAAATATCTCTGCCCTTAAGAGCGACATAAACTTTCGTGAAGGTGTATCTACCAAGACATGCAATGTCTGAATAAAAGAAACCTAGCATGTCGATATCCTTCTCACCAAAAGCTTTAGGATTGATGTCAGATTTGCAAAGAACAACTTTTTTACCCCAATTGGCATAAAATGTGAGGTCTGATAAAATGGTGATAGGTGAACCAGAATCAGCTTTGTCTTTAATTGGCACTGTACCAGCCACTAACTCACACCAAGGACCCTTAATGCTAGAAAATTCAACAGAATCACATTTAATAGACAACATGACATCATTAAGTCTGGTTGAGCAAGATTCTAAATTTTCCTGAAATTCAATATTATTGACTCTAGTAAATTTTTTGCGACCCCTGCTCACAGATGGAAAATGTCCAATTTTTTTGCATGAAGAATTTTTTTTTCCAGATGCAGGACAAGTAGGCGAATTACCAAGATGATTTCTTGAACCGCATCTGTAGCAAATGACGGGTTTCTTATTCTGTTGCCTTGAAAAATTGTTAACAAGGTCAATGGAGCCAAAAGTTGAAGCTTGATCAACCATATGAATACAAGGTTGAGAAATGCTTTCTTGCAAAATTTTAGAGGAATTAGTTGCTCGTTCAATCCCTTTTCCGATATCAATTGTTTCAGACAAGGAGGGATTTTTACAACTCAACAAACGTTCCTGAATTTTTTTAGAAAAACAAGCAAAAATGAACTGGTCTCTGATAGAAGCATCTATACTTGCGCCAAAATCGCAGGTAGAGGCCAGAATTCTGAGTTTAGCAATATAGTCTTCTACACTGTCATCTATACTTTGTTTACGTTTGAAAAAATTATGACGTTCCAAAACAATACTGGGCTCATCGTCATATTGTTTATTGAGTCGAGCAATGGCTTCTTGATAAACGTTCCAATTGTCACCAGAATCAACAGAAGGAGAAGGAATATGAGGAAGATTCTCAAAAACTTGTTGAGCAGCAACTCCTAGACAACCATAAAGAATAGCAACCTTGCGAGGAGGGTCAAATTTAGTGGCGTCAATGGCTACCAAATAGTTCTCAAAACCTTTTAGCCAGTTGCGCCAAATGAGAGGAGGCTTGCCTGGAGTCTGCAAAAATGGAGCTGGCGTTTGAAACTGCTGAGAAGAAGCCATGGTGAAAAGGACTTTGTATCTAAGGTTGTAACTCTGAGAGTGAGTTGTAATAAAAATAAGAAGAAAAGTATTAAAAACAGTATTTGCGCATTGAAGAACAATTAAACAGTGACAGGCAAGTGAAAAATTAAAGCGTGCCTATCGCTGAAGAAAAGCTTTGAATATGTGAATGCTTTGCTGAGGTGTAGACAAACGTGGTAGACAATAAAGTGTGCCTATTGCTGAGAAGATAAACTTTGCATTTATAAATGCTTTGTTGTAACATAGAAGATCATGGTAGGCAGTGAAGCGTGCCTATCGCTGAAGATAAACTGTGCATTTATAAATGCTTTGTTGTAATGTAGAAGATCGTGGTAGACAGTAAAGCGTGCCTATCGCTGAAGAGAAGCTTTGCATTTATAAATGCTTTGCTGTAGTGTAAATAAACATGGTAGGCAGTAACGCATGCCTATCGCTGTAGAGAAGCTTTGCATTTATAAATGCTTTGCTGCATTGTAAATAAACATGGTAGGCAGTAAAGCGTGCCTATCGCTGTAGAGTAGTATTGCTTTTATGAATGCTTTGCTATAATAGATGAACGTGGTAGGCACTAAAGCGCGCCTATCGCTGAATAAATGTGAACGAAGGCTTTAAAATGGCCGACCGACGCCGTTGTCAGGGTTACATTCAAGCGTAACTCTCGACAGGCAGTAGGCTTGAATTATTATGCTGTGACGTGATGCGCGTGATGTAGCGCGAGCAAGAGGCTGTTGAAATGAAAGCTTTCATGCGCGTGGGAAAGACAAACTGTCACAAGATCCGCTCACATTGCCCATCATAACTCCACAAATACGACCTGACAGCGAAGTCGAAGGTGGAGAGTTGAGCCGAAGACAGGACAAGTGAGGAAGGAAAATGGCAGTGTCTCGGTGAGTCTGGCCGATTTTCGAAGAGCTTGTCTTCCTGGCGGTGGGTGCAGGAAAGTTCCCGATCGTCACCAAAATGTTAAGTGAAGCACCGGAGACTTGTGGTGATTCAATCGCAGGTTTATTTGTTGTTAAGAATTAAAGTCCAATACACCCACAACCAGAGCCATCCAGTCGTGAAGAGGCCAACGTCCAGAATGACGCTCGGGGAATCTTCACGACTGAAGGGCGGCATTCCAGAACACAAACATAGAACTAGTCTCGCAGTTGCAACCACGAGACTCTTGGCATTTATAAAAGATACAGAAAGGAAATGTGAAATTATGAATATATAACAGGCCCTGACAGGTGCCAGTCCCTTTAGATGATAGTGATAGCGGTCATCAGGGAGACAACAGGCAAAGCTGTGTCTTGTCTTCCCCATCCTCCCAGGGATCTTTGAAGTCGCTGAACCTCTTTTCCGAGTCCTACGAGAAAGTGCTATTGTTGAATATCGGTGACCACTTAGGCTCTTTCTGTCTCTGCCTGTGCCTTACTCGGGCTGCCTGTGGACACCTGCATGATCTACATCTTGACCTTTGGTTTTGCCACTGCACCAGTTGGTTGCCACCCTTAGCACTGGGGGCGAGAAGCCCTGTGACTCAAGCCAGTACCACTCCCCGGGATGGAGGTGAAGAAGTGTGACTCTCCCTTGGCCAATATTCGCAGCAGCACTGGGAAGAATAGTACATATTTCAGGTTGAGTGTCTTGAGGTGTCTCTTAATTTTCAGGAAGAAGTATTTTTTACGCTGTACTGCTTTGGTGTAGTCTGGGTATATGCTCACCACACTGCTGGCTATCTGCCATATGCAGTGGCCGCATTGCACCTGTGGAATATGGTGCCTGTCTTTAAAATTGAGCAAGAGAGTCACAATCGGCATTGGCGGTGCCCCAGGCACCGGCGGCCTGCCCAGCACCCTGTTTGCCTTTTCCACTGTAAATATAGCAGATTCTCCGCCCTCCCACACCTCTGTGTGGAGCCAATCTTCCTGGAATAGTTCCATGCTCGGATCTTCTGATTTCTCTGGGACATCCACCAGCCACTTTTAATGAGGGGGGTTGCCCCTCCCTGCCTTCCACCTTGTCCAGGAGTTGACTAATGGTCTTCTGAAGAGCCTTGATCCTCTACGCTTTCACCCACCTTGCCTGCCAGCATTTTGTGGTCTGCCCATAGGAGCCCCAGGTCCAGGGCGACATCATCAATTTTGAGCTCCAGGTGGTTTGTATGTCCCTAATAGCAGCCAGGACAGCTGTGGTGGCGGCTGCCAGACGCGATCCTGTTTTGGGGATTTTATGGTTGATTGAGTTTTTCCTCATTTTGGGGGATCCAATGCCGGTGTTCAATCTTCAGTTCCATGCGTCTCTCCATCCTGTCACCTTTGTAAGCATGTGCTTCGTGCCACAGGGCTGTCATTCACAGAGGGCACTGGATGCCACCCCCAGGGCCAGGCCCCCCCAGGCCTCTTTACCTCTGTGGGCCCATACCTAAGGAGGTCAGGCCCACCCCAGGCCACACCCCTACCCCCCACAGGCATGAGCACCCCTGCTCACCTTAAGGCTCAGTCCTGAAAGGTGCTATCTGTAAAGGGAAGGACTCTCTGTTTTGTTGCACACCTAGGCACGTTCAAGCGGCATGCAAGCATCTCCCGGGGGTAAGGCCTCTCACCAGGTAGCTCCCTTACACCCTCAACAGGCCTCCTCCAATGTCTCAGCTCAGGAACCCTCCGGCACCCCTCTCTCATGGGCTGCGGTTCTCTGCTAGTCTTACTTCAAGATAAAGGGCTCCGGATAGGTGTCACATCCCCACTGGCCTGCTGCTATCTTTTTCCTACTGGGGGAGATGATTGCCTCCTGCTCTGGTATGCCTTATGGATCTCCTTACAGCCATGTGAATGAGGTCTTTATGTCGCGGCCGCTGCCATTTTGTAGGGCTGTGTCTCACTTGGTGCCTGGCTCTCTTACTGCCAGTGTTGCTCACCACTGCCTTTCAGCAATGCCGAGCCGCTTTGCTGCCTTTCAGGTGTTGTCCCCAATGGCGGCCGACATACGCACACACTAGGGGATGGCAGGATCAGTACGTGCACTGGGCTGTGAGCCAGAGCTCCGTGCTCAGGCAGCAATCTTGTTAGGTATGTAACCACGCCCCTGCCCCTCCCCGAGAAGCATTTAAAGGACACTTAGGTGGGAAGGCAAACTTTTAGCATTTAATTTACAGGCCCTGGGTACATGTAATACCACTTTACTATGGACTTATAAGTAAATTAAATATGGCAATCGGAGATAAGCAAATGTTACTATCAAAAACGAGATCACATTTGGGGGAAGCCCACCCTAAGGCTGACAGGTTTAACAGCCCGACCACAGATGTTTGGTACCGTTCTCATTGGAAAAAGTGTGGTAATACAGGCTAGTAGGACTTTTGTTGAGGGCTGCGAGTTCTGGAAAATTCTGTCACATAAATATGAGGAAATTGAATTTTTCACAGATAGTTTGACATTTGCCGGGTAATATGAGTCAGAAACAGTGGTAGAAACCACACAAGTCATACAGTCCTGGATTACCATGGTTTGCTAGGCACAAGAAATGTGTAAAATTAGCAGATTTCCCTGGGTGCTGGGCTGAATACTGCAACCATGCTGCACTGAAAATGAGAGGACATTGTTTTTTATAGGCATAATTGGTATGGTGTCATGACATTCTAAGTTAACAAACATACTGAAATCCGCCAAAACCATTCAACACTGGATTCCCCTTGGTATCTAGTTTTCAGAAATGGCTAAAGTTGGAAAAGGTCTCTGGGTTCGGCCACTTCCAGGCCTGATACGCAACAATCTACGACGGAAAGTCAATGGGAATTGGGAGTTTTCAATATGTTTTGCAGTGCATACTGGGTAAGCAAACATACTGCAATCCACACAAAGCACACCACTCTAGTTTTTTTTCCATATAGTTTTTATTGCTTTTTGTCATAGTAGGTGCAGTTCAATACAACAATTACCATGTACTTTATTCGATTACTCAGCAAACAATTCTCCCAACTCCCCTATTTCCCTATGGCTCTGTCGTTCTTCAAATGCAATGACTGTGGCAGTTCAATAAAAGTAACAATGTCACTGATTTCAACCCTGATCCTCTTGTGTGCACGTTTATAGTGCCCCCCCCCCACTGAAAATGTCCTTGGTATGGAGCAGTCTCATCCGGGTCAGTCTAAGCCTCCCCTCCGCCCCATGCCGGTCCATTCAATCAGATTATCCTAGCACAATATGCATTTCATTGCTGACCCCTTCATGATGGTCAGTGTCAGGGGGACCAAACAAAGCGGCCAAAGTGGGTCTGTGCTCCTAAGTCATCCATGACCCTGTCATCCCGAGTCTGTTTCAAGTGGATTTTTTTCGGGACTGCCCACTCCGACATGTCTCTGACCCAGTCCCCCACACCGAGAGGGTCCTTCACCAGCCATCTAATGGTTATGTGCTGTTTGGCTAAATTACCCCCAAGAGCAGAAACTTTGGGCCTCATTTATGAGGCCCCTTGCGCCATTGGAACGTCACTTTTTGCGATGTTCCGTGGCACAGAAGCCTGCGTGATATTTATCAGGCAGCACTAAGCCACTTTTTTAGGCTTAATGCTGCCTGATAAATAACAGTCCCTTTAACGCAGTGCTCTCCGTTAAAGGGGCGTGCAATGGGTGTTGCTGGGGACGTTCCCAACAACATCCATGGCATTTTGACACTGCCCCAGATTTACGAGAAATTGTAAATCTGAGGCAGTGCCAAAATGTTACGCCTCCCCAGGGGAGGCGTATCGGAGGCCCAACTCCTCGTTTTTCCTTTTTCTATGTGTGCTGCATTCTGCAGGACACGTAGGAAGAGGAAAAGCCTCTTGTGAATATTTTTGTACGGAGAGGTTATTCTTCCTGTGCAAAAATAATCATCCCGCAAGGCAGGCACCCTTGCACCATTGTACAAAGGTGCCTCCGTTGGCGCTCGGCAGCCCACTGTGTGCCGTCGCAGGGAAAAAGGACAGTAATGCGCCGTACCTTATAGATACAGCGCAACCCTGCCCTTTTCTTTTGCCGTAGGGAAGCTACGGCAAAACTTCATAAATGAGGCCCTTCCTACTTAGTTTCCGTCCTTTCAGCTTCTGGAGCAGCTCCAGCGATACCACCTTGATATTGAGCTCAGCTGCACCATCCAACCAATGGGCCTATTAAGTCTGTCCACCACCTCTCGCCAGTACGGATCGACAGGCCTAGTCTACGTGTATACAATCTGCTTCCCTTTCCTCACATCATGAACAGTTCGCCGCTTGTGTTGGGTATATAACATGCAGCGTCTTTGGAGTGAGGTACACTTGGTGGCCATAGTTATATTCAGGGCACAAGTCCTAAAAAAAGAAGTGGGGGCGCTGTCACCGGAAGTGACATCACAACAGGAAGTTACGTCACCAAAGGTGGTTTGCACCATCGGACTCATTGCCTCCCCTCGCTCACCCCTTAGATGCGATTGCATCTGAGAAGATGTGAAGGTTGTATACCTATTTATTTTCGGTAGCGCTATAATGGCATATATATCACTTCATAGCACTTTTTTAATGGTCAGAGGGAGAAACTGATTTATTTGCCAATAAAAACAACAACAAAAACGGGGAAACATAAATAAACTGTCTCATATGATCAAAACGTAAAATCTGGCAGTCGTATTTCCATCTCGAGTTACCATTATCTCTTCCAAGCACTTGACTGCCTGGTGGAGGACTTCGATTCCCCTGAAATCTCTAATTTATTCCAAAGAGCCGCCCGCGCCGAGTGAGTTCTCTTTGAGTGAGGGGTGATTATCTAAACTGCCTCTTTCCAGCTCGCCTCCCACCGTTCTCCGTGATAACACGAGCCCCGCCAGGCAGAGTCGCATCCCTAATAGAATCTATTGTGAGCATGAGCAGCGTGCTGTGAGCTCCAATCTCGTCCCAGAGAGGCCAAAGAGTGAGGTCCAGCTGTTTGGCAGGGGGCACGGCGTCCACCCGCTAAAATAAGTGGGGGGACGCCGTCCACCCGGGTAGTACAGCGACTCGAGCCCTGGTTATATTATATCAGTTTAAACTGTGCATTGGAAGAGACCGTTCTCACCTCTCCATGCACCTTTCCCCACTCAGCCTCCGACATTGGTACTGTCCATTTTGCTTGTATTTTTAGCTGTGGCGCAGAACAATCTTCCCGCAGGGCTCTGTACAAGTGTGAAATCAGTCCCCTCCCCCTGCCAGTGCCAGCATTGCCACCAGGGTCTTGTAATGAATCATCCAGCTTTGTACACGTCTCTAAAATCGGCGTATCCGCCCCTTGACTATTGTTCTACCGACATAGCCGTTGCCATATACAAATGGTTAGGGAACCCAAATAGGCATTTCTGCAGTGTATGGCACCCTTTTTTCAACTTATTTCCTACCCTATCCCATGTTTTGCAGATCAGTCTCACCACATACGGCCCATGAGCAATTGTTTTTCCCAGTTCTAAGCACAACACTCTAATGGCTAGAAATATGTGGAGTGGGTAGGGTTACCTGGGTGCTAGCCGACCTCAGGCCCAAAAACCTTAGGTACCTACATTACAAAAATCAATGTCATTTCAAAGCAAAATTCTTGAAATTTTACTGTTTCATTTTTGTGCCTTTCCCATCCTGGGCGATAGACACAACACAAGAGGTTTACTCTTTTTATCAGGAGAACTATGCAATCTTGGTGGTAGACCTTTTGTCATTTCTGGAATCTGCAGATAAGCCCCACAGGGGCGTCATTAGGCATGTGCAAGCTGGCACCTGCAGAGGGCCGCCAAACCCCAGGGGCCACCACGCCAATATAAATCCTTAATATAATAATCCTCTGAGGATGGATACATATTTGCGTGGTGGCCCCTGGCAGGGATTTGGCGGCATCCGGCTCTGTTCCACTTCCAAACACCCTGACCCTTTCCCCCCCCCCTTCACTGGTCTCCACACCTGCGTTCCTCCTGGTTCCTGATTGGCTTCTTTTTTCCCTACCCACTGCTGGCCACGTCGTGTGTCACAATACCCTCCTCCTAAATTTTATCATTGTGAGAAGCATTCGGAAGGGTAGGAGCAGCCGCAGGTACTGGTCATCTAATGCCTTTTCTGGACGTTTTATTAAAACACCTTCCTGAGCTCCGGGGGGCTCTGCCCCGCCCGGACCCCCTCTTCCGGGGCCCCCTACCTACGCTCCCTGCCCAGGGCCGCCAGGAGCCTAGAGCCGCCCCTGAGCCCCAACAGGGACTCCCCTGGAAGTTTACTTTTCAGAAATGTCCCTAGATGGTAGGTTTTCCTATGTGCCAACCAACTCTAGGCCCAAATAGTGCAGCTACTTAGATCACAACAATCTTTGTAAATTCAAAAGAAAAGTATTAACCTTTTCACTGTGCGTTTTAGGGCTTTTCCTACCATATGCAATAGGCCCACCCAACAGGCTTTTTTATTGGAAGAAGTGTGCTCAAGCTGAACTGCAGGACTATTGTTCTTTCTTGCTGCTTCCTGAACTTTCTCTCACTAAAATCTGAGGAAATTCAGCGATTTTGTTTAAAGTTTGACATTTGCAGAAGATTCTATGTAGGAAAAAGTAATGAGCTCCATGTTAGCTACACCACTGTGAACTCCTCTAGGAATCTAGTTTTCAGAAATGTCTGGGGGTTGTATGTTTCTCTGGGAGATGATTGACTCAGGGTCCTAATAGCACATCAACTTGTGATCTAAAAATCTTTGGCAAACAGAAAAGTGGAAACTCACTTTTTTAAAATGGAAATGAGAAAATTCCACGTATCATTTAAAAACACAATCACTTTGCATGTATGCGTTAATGTTGGGACTGCAGTTTTATGAAAACACTTCGGCCAAAAGCCTACGTCCAGACCTGCAATGACCTTTAATCAAATATGCAGCCTGGGCCAGTACTTGAATGACCGTCCACCATTGTTCGACCCCCACACCTGAACATATATTGCAACAGCTCAGCAGAATCACAGGCCCAGCATTACTCCTTGGCTCTAGTCCTCTGTGTGAACTGGCCTCTCGGGAACGATTGAGTCCTCTACAGGGGCAACCAGGCTGAAGCCCTTGGCGGCCGGCTGTGAGAGTCCATGTCCCCTCATGGTGCCTCTGTCACTTTCCCCAGCTCCCTGAAGTTGATTGCAGTAGGAATAAGAGGTTTAGAAAGACACAGAGGGAGAGGCAAGGTGGAGGGAAAGGGATTAGAGAGGGAGAAGAGAGAACGGAGAGAAGGAAAGAGAATGGATAGATGAATGGAGAGATTTTGCAAGGAGAAGAAGGGAGTGGGGCTGGTCTGAGCATCTGCCCAGGGCTGCTCTGGTTTCCCAGTCCGGTCCCTGCTCCTCCTTCTCAGCTCTGAGGACTTCACTGATGATCGGCAGGGAAGGTAGGCATTGTATGGCAGGGTAGGCTCATAGAGCAGGACATAATCACTGGCACCAGGGTCCTGCTACCTGCTCCTGGTGCTTGAGTCCTGACCAGCACTTGGTAAGTAGTGTATGTGTAGCCAGGCCAGTGGCAGCGTTTGTCTCTAACACTAGAGGCCAGTCCAGGAGTCTGGAGGAGCCCATGGCAGATGACGCCTTCTCCTTGAACTCTGTGCCCTTGGGCATGGAGGATTCCGAAAAAGTAGAGGAGTGGATAACTGCTAGAGCTGCCAACTGGGGAACCGGGTTCGAGTCTCGCCGTCGCCTCAACATCCTGTGATTCTAGGCAATTCACTTAATCTCCCTGTGCCTAAAAAAGTTGTGATCTTGTGTAATGTAAATGGTGCTCATGTAAAGTGCTCTAATACCTTCAGGTCGTGCTCACCCTATATAAACCTGCAAGAAAAACACATCTCATCATGGTCAGCATGAACGAAAGGCGCCCACGTCTTGCGAGCAATGGCCGGTATAAGCACTGGACAGCTGTGACCCTCAGCCAGGGAGATTTGTAGGTAGTGAGTGCCTGCTGACTCCAAGCCAGCCAAAGTGAACACTTACTCATGGTAAGACCTGCATACTCACAGCACCACCATGTGGTGGGATGTGTTATTGTATCATTACATACCTCAACTGAATTGGATTCTGGTGCCCTGGTACTTAGCCCTTACAAAGATTAAGCACTAAGGATCCGCCCAGGAAGTGGTAAAATGGCCACCCACCCACTAGAGCAGTGATACTCAAAGTATGACCCGGGGCCGCATGCAGCCCTCCTGACCTTTACATGCGGCCCACTGGGCAGCAGCAGCACTGGGCTGCTGTTGACTCGACTCAGCACTCACATGGAGAACATTTTTAACATACTACAATCACTTATTTAAAGATTAATTGCAGTTAGGGAAAGGAAGTAACTTGGCCCTTAACTTTAAGGACACCTTAGTTTTTAAAGACAGACACTAGATATACATGCTTTTCTTCCTCTACCTCAACTTTATAGCCCCCACTGGCATGAGTGTGGCCCTCGGTCAGACCATAGACCATACTTTGTGGCCCCGGGCAAAATGTTTGTGAGTACCCATGCACTAGAGACATCAACAAATGAGGGTGGGGCCAGCTGCACACATTTACCATGGCTTGACATGCAATACTATTGGCCACAACATTTTAGCTTTGAGCCTCGTGTAATAGGTCGAGTGTCTTAAAATGCTTCTCTCCAAAAGACTGGATAGAGTAAGGACATTTTTTGTGGCTTCCACTGTCCTCACCGTTGCTTCGCTGAAATGTGTGTTTCACCCTTCTGCACGTTTGAGTGTTGGGTGCAAAACAATTGATTGTATTTTCTTTTTAAATTGACTTCCGCTGCACTCACTCCATGACATATGGACAGTTTTCAGTCCTGGGCTGTTTTTTGTGTCAGCCTAAGACACTGTGCATGTTGTAGTCTTGGTTTTCTTCCGTAGAAGAAACCGTAACTCCTGATAACAATGATTTAAAGGTTCAGGAATGGAAACCTGGCCCGTAATGACAGGGAGTGAGGATGTCACCCAGCTACCCTTTTGCTTTATGTTTAAATCAGCCAGTAAATCATGTAATTACCTTACGAAGACCTACCATTCAAAACACCAGACTCGGGCAGGAGCTGAATTACCTCAAATATACAGCCAGATTCATCAAGCGAAATGTGCTCGCAAAAGGGCCAGATTCTGAGAATCTGGCCCTTTGCAAGTGCAATTTTTGCATTTGGGATTCATCCCATCGATCTCAGGTCTTTGAAAATCCTCTGAAGGATCCATATCGGTAGGGTACGGAAATAATAGAGCAACCTCAGCAGAGCCACCATTTTTAACAATGCTACTCGGCCCTGCACTGATAGAGGAAGAGAGGCCCAAAAGGACATGCATCCCCGCAGCGCCCGTATACAGCGGCCTATATTTCCCTCCAGCAGATCCGCGGCCTCGTGGTAAACACGGACTCCTAGATAAGTGAAACACGAGTCCTCCCAGACCACGTCCACTGTAAGAGGGGGATATGGCTCATCCGCCCTCAACGGAAAAACGCAGGTTTTATTCCAGTTTACCCTGAGGCCTGACAACCTACCAAAGCGAGAGAGCATCTCCATCGCCCCTCTAAGAGCCCCTTCCGTATCCTCCAGATAGAGCAACAGGTCATCCGCATACAGTGAGATATGGTGAGTTTCCTCACCACATCGAACTCCATTATACAATTCTCCTGTTCTTGCCTGTGCCACCAGTGGTTCCATCGCTAGAGCGAACAGGAGAGGGGACAGCGAACAGCCCTGCCTCGTCCCTCTGCGCACCGGATAATCGGGTGATATAACAGACCCCAATCGCACTCTGGCAGTAGCAGCAGCATAGAGGACCCTCGTCCATCGGCCAAAGCTACCTCCTAGGCCGAACTTCTCTAGTACCCTATCGAGATACTGCCACTCAAGACTATCGAAGGCCTTCTCGATATCCACCGACAGTACTGCAGATTTATGTTCCGAGTCTGAGGCGCTGTCCAGTATACGGATCAGGCGGCGGATGTTAATGGATGTGTTCCTAGTGGGAATGAACCCTGCCTGGTCTTCATGTATCAACGTGGTCATGTGTGGTAGTAATCTAGTGGCCAGAATACGACTTAAGATCTTGTAGTCCACCGTCAGCATAGACAGGGGTCTATAGGACGTCACATCCAAGGCCTCCCTACCAGGTTTCAGCAGCTGCACTACTAAAGCTTCCCTCATTGATTGGGGAAGGCGTCCTAGGGTCAGGGCTTCGGAATACACTATCAAGAGCCTTGGTGCCAAAACATCTATGTATTTCACATAGAATTCAATCGGCAGGCCATCCACCCCCGGCGTCTTGTTTCTAGCCATCTGCTTAATGGCCACCCGAATCTCTGATAGCGTTATTGGGCCGCCCAGGTCCTTCGCTGTCTCGTCATCTAGCACCGGGAGCTGAACAGTGTCCAGGTAGTCGCCTATCACAGCGTTGTCCACCTCCAACTGACTCTCATATAGAGTCGTATAGTATGACTGAAAGCGAGTCAAAACCGCAGTCTGTGAGTAAACCACCTCCCCCGATCCCGTTTTAATGCTCATGATCGGGCAACTCCTAGGCTCCGGGTTAGCGAGTTTAGCAAGTAATGTGCCCACCTTATCTCTTTCCCCATGCACCTTGGTGAGGTATAGCTTGTAATCATAGCACCGCAGCCTCTCTGTTTCTGTCGCCACTACTTCTTTCGCCTCTAGTAGCCAGCCCTGTAGGTCCGGTCGCTCAGGCCTGCGCTGCTCCAGATCTCTTAGCACGCATTCCGCCTTCCCCAGATCAGCTAAAACAGAGGTCCTTGCATTCGAGAAACTGCCCATACATACACCTCTCACCACCACCTTCATCGCATCCCATTCAATCGATCTCGTGGTGGCTGTACCCTCGTTCACGCCAAAGTAATGCTCAATGCCCTGCTGGACCGTGTCACTGAACACCAGATCCTCTAATGTGTCAGGCCGCAGCCTCCATGTCGGGACCGCAGATCTCGCCCGCTGCCATTGTACCGTCATCAGTAAGGGATTGTGGTCCGAAATGGTTCTGGCGAGGTATTCCGTGTGCGTTATCATGGCAGCCAGGGGTCCACTACACAGTATGGAATCTATCCTAACATGCAATGCATGCAATGCCGAGAAGAAAGAATAGTCCCTAATCTCAGGATGCTGCTCCCTCCATACATCTACAAGGCCCCACCTCTCTTGCCAGTCTTTTCTGTGTGTGGCCAGCCTACGAACTGGGGAGTCGACCAGTGGCGGATGTGATCTGTCTCGCGTCACATCAATGATCGAATTAAAGTCCCCACCCATTATGATGGGGCCCGCCAGGAAGTGTGCCAGCGAGCCTGTGAGACTATCAAAAAAAGGGGCTTGGTCAACATTGGGGCATATACACTACTCAGTACCACCTCCCGGCCATACAGCCTACCCTCTACCACCACAAACCGACCTTCAGGGTCCACTAGCTGATTCGTGGCTTGGAACGGGAACCCCGCTCTCACCCATATCAACACCCCTCTGGCAAACGCCGAATACGTCGTGCCAAACACCTGGCCATGCCACCTCTTCTGCAATGCAGTGCATTCCTGCTTGGTCAAATGGGTTTCTTGCAACAGTGCAATTTGGATGCCTCGCATCACCAAATAGGCGTGCACCTTGCTTCGCCAAGACATAGTTCGAAGTCCACGGACATTCCATGTAAGGCTTTTTAAATCAGGTAACGTTCCCATTGCTGCCATCCCCCCTCCATTTCAGCCGTGTCAGTTGGACACCCACATCATTGCAGTAATCCCCCCCATATAAAACACCCCAAAAAACTCCCCCAACACCTCTCCCCAGAACAGGACCTAATAACGCAGCATCAGTCCCCATCCAAACTTGTAACATCACACACAGTCCACTACTCTGTGGTCGTCACCACAGAAAGCCTTAAGGACGATGAGGGGTAGGTCAGGGCCGACCTGGGGCAAGCCAGGCCCTCGCCCCAAGCCCATGATCCCATATGATAATTACAACAGAGTACCTGCTAATTTGCCAAGCACCAGGGGTAGACCACTCCAACAGGAGCCGCAAACGTGTCCTTTACTTCGAGTATCATTCGTTGAACAGTCCATCTGCCGTTTGTGGTGTGACCTTCGGCCCCACAGAGCTATCTGCCTCTGACAGTTCTTCTCCAGATTTTCTGCTCTCCTCTACAGATTCTGAGTCGTTCGATAACTTCTCCTGCTGTGATCCTGTGATGATCGCCGTTGCAGCCAGTGCTCCCTTTCTGTCCGCCGTCATCTGGTCGGTTTGCATTGCTCCCTTAAGTTTGTTCAACTTGCGGATGCGTTGTGACTTTCGGATCTGGACCGGCTTCTGTCTCTCCTTTTCGCCCTTATTTTGACGATCCATACCAGCGCGGTACAGCTCGAGCCATGACCACACCTCGTCAGGGGTCTGGAAGAATTGGGTCGTTCCATCCAGGATCACTCTCAATTTGGCCGGAAAGAGTAGGGAATATTGTATACCTTCGCCTCTCAGTTCTTTCTTCACGGTCAGAAAGGATGCCCTATTCCTTTGGACTTCCTGTGTATAGTCTGGGAAAACCGTGACCGAGCCATTGTCTACCTTGAAAGGGCCCACCGAGCGCGCCCTTTGTATCAGGAAGTCTCGGTCCTTGAAGTGCAAGAGTCTGACCACCATTGGCCGAGGAGGGCGGCCCTGCATGGGTGGGCGGACCGGGACCCTGTGCGCTGGCTCCAGGTAGAAGAATGGAGATAGGCCCTCCGGGGCCACGACCGTTTTAAACCAGTTTTCCATGTAGGCCACGGCATCATCTCCCTTAATTTTTTCCCGGCAGGCCTACCACCCTTACGATGTTACTCCGATTACGGCTTTCGGAATCCTCCGCGCGTTTCTCTAGTGTCGCCAACCGGTCAAGGATATCAGATAGTTTGTGTTCTGCGGTGACCACCGCCGGTTTTAGTTCCTGGAGCAGTCGTTCATTTTCCTTTACTCTGTCGGAAAGTTTTGCGTGATCTGCCCTCAAGAGACCCAGTCCCGTGGCCACCTGCGCTATGTCTTGGTGTAGGGACTCCTTGGTCGCAGTGATCGCGTCCAGTATGCCATCCAGCCACGCATTCAGTCTCAGTTCTTGCGCCGATGCATCCGGGGCCGTGCGGAGTCCGCCATCCGCGTCCGGCATGTTTGATTGGTTGTTTCCCTGCTTCATGTTCAAATCACTGCCAATGGTGGCCATCTGAGTCGCCGTGTGTACCGTGGCAGGGTTGCCTCTAGTGGATGGACCGGCCTAAGTTTCCGTCAGCCGAGCGGAGTACCCCTCGTTCTTTCTCCTCACTCAGTGGGCTCAGCGTTCCTTCCCAGCTACGACCATCATTTCCAGGAAGCAGGTCGTCCCCCGGCCAGAGACCCACTCTCGTGCTCAAAATGGCCGTCCATTGATCACTCCATTCGGTCGCACCCCAATAGGCTCCACGCTGCTCAGGGGCCCTTTCTTACAATGTCAGTCGCCGTCTCCTTCCGGACTCACCGCACCCCCACGACAGGCCCCAGCAATGCCAGGTGCAGGAAAGTGTCCAGCTCGGAAGCGCGGGGGAGCTGAATGTGCGCCCCCAAGCAAGCAAACAGGGACCGGCCAGAGCCGGATGCTCTATCCGGGTGAGGGCGCCGCTTCCCAGCAGCCCAGTGCAGCGACCTCCCCCGCCACCTGGGTCCCGCTTGTCCGTCTTCTGGTTGGCCCGACACCAACAATGCGTCGTCAGTGACAGCCGCTCTCTGTCTGTCCCATCGAGCTCACAGGGCCTGCCCGGGTGTATTCCCCTCAGCCTCCGCTCCTCCGCTCATGGACCGGCTCTCCCCCAGGGCTCTCGCTCCGGCCGCTGAATAATCCCCAGTCCGGGCGCCAGGTCCACTGAGCTGCCCACTCTCTTTTGCTGCACTGTTCAGCTCTGTACTGCCCGCCAGTGCTCCGGCGCCGCCAGGCTCCCAGCTGCCGCGGGGTCTCCAGGCGTCACCGTGGGCCAGGACCCCTCGCAAATGGCCGCCGGGTCCAGCGGTGGGGGATGGGCTTTCAGACCGCAGGTCTCCGGAGCGGCAGACAGCGCTCCACACCGCCCTCACAGCTTCCCGTCCCCGCACGGCAAGGGCCTCACTTCTTAGAGTCCTCGGGCAGCAGCCTCCGCCGCACCTCAGCCGCGGTCCGCCGCTCCCCGCAGATCAGCCTCCGCAGCTCGGGGCGGCCGCCATCTTACTTTTCCACGCTCAGCTCTTCAAAGCTCCGACATCGGGTCTCGGCTCCGCTTCCGACTGCCTGTCGGCCCACAGTTGCGTTCCGCCGTTTGTCCGGTGCTTTAGGCAGGATTTCCGAGCTTCAGCCAGCTCGGAAGCGAGGAATACCAGGATAAATGCGGGATCAGGCACGGAGCTGCAGGCTCACGCCGCCATCCCGATCGGCGTCCAAACCACGCCCCGGCAGATCCTGATTTGATGCTATTCATGATTTTGGCAACTTGCGTAGGGTTGGTGTTTTGAAATTGTGAGAAAGAAGGGTGATCTGAGGGGGTTACAGTGGGGTTGGATTTCATATTTGTTATTTCCGCGAATTTAGTGTACATGTTGTGTACTTTATCGAAGAAGAAAGTGGCCAGGTTGTTGCAGAGGGATTGGGTGGGTATAGGAATTGATTGGGGGGGCAAGTGTGATAGCTTGGCTACTACTTGGTAGAGTTCCTTGTTGGAATGTTGAGCTTGCTCGATTTGGGAGGAATAATAATTGCTTTTGGCCTGGCAGATCGAAACTTTATATCGGGTAAGTTCTTTTTTGTAATTTTTCTTGTCCTCGAGGGAGTATGTTTTCCTCCTGTCTCTTTCTTTATTTCGGCAGACTGTTTCTGTAGTCTCAGGGCCTCGGTAAACCAAGGTGCCGATGGGGCTTTGCGATTCTTGGATGTGGTTGTGATAGGGACTCATTTGTTTAAGGCCAGGGTGAGCCAGGTGGAGTATTCTTCTGCTGCAATATTGGGATTTTGAGATAGGTCGGTGGTGGAAACGGACAGAAGGTCACGGAGTTTTTGGTAGTCAAGATTTTTCCATGATCTAGATGTCTTTATAGTAAATGTAAATGTGTGTATACTTGTAAAGCGCACTATCACCTAGAAGGTATCTTGGCGCTGTATACCGCTGTGGAACCCATCCTGGCTTTCCCTGTGAGATGCCCCTTACTGGGCACCTCCAAGGTGAGGCCAGGCATCCTAGCGCTTTCGGGGCCGTTGTGGAGATTAAGCAAGCTATTGCCCAGAGTTGCAGAGTGGGACCCATGATTAGAGTAGGCACCTAGGCGAGAATTATCGAGTCCGTGGACATTGAGCCCAAGACCCTGCCCGTCGGGAATTGAACCCTGGTCCTGGGCCAGACCTCTGCCTCAGGGTCTGCCGCTCTAATCGGTGAGCCACACTTCTCCATGTAGTGCCAGTGGGCGGAAGGGGGCTGGACGGGATTGTGAATGTAACTGCGTGGTGATCGGTTCATCCTAGAGGGAGGATTTCAAGGATGTGTAAGTTTTTGTCATTGGTGAATATACCGTCTAACGTGTGCCCTGCTTTGTATGTGGTACCTTCGACCAGTTGGTTTAGGCCCAAAGATTCTAGATCAGTAATAAGGGTTTTGGTATCATTATTGGTGAGGTTTTCTAGGGGAAAGTTGAAGTCACCAAGGATGGTGGTGTTGTCAGTGGCGAGAGATTCCATCGTCTCTGCAAAGGTGGCTAGAAATTGAGTTTTGCTGCCTGGTGGTCGGTATAGGAGGACACCTTTAAATCGTTGGGATGGGCCTAGTGCTACAGAGAACTGCAAAGCCTCACAGGTTGAAAGTGGTACCGAACTAATTGTAGTCTTGAACTTGGTCCGAATGATAATAGATATTCCACCTCCAGTCTTTATTTGTCTGTCCTGCCTGAGGATGTTATAGCCTTCAGGGGTGGCTATCAGGAGGTCGGGTTCAGATGAAGGGTTGATCCCCTGGACTAGGGGTCAACCAACTCGGACTTGACCGGAGCCTGCTGGCGGGCTGCTGCCTGCAGCTGTGAGAGCATGTCCCAGCCCGGGGAGGTACCTAGTGCCATGGCGCCATCTTAGCTTGTCGCCTGCCTCGAATTGAAGTAAGTGAAACCCCTGAACTACTCGTAAAACTATCAGTGTTCTTAAATAAAATGGATGTCTCTTTACTTTATTTGATTAGGCCAGATTTATAGCGGAGCAGTCAAGAAAGCAATTGGGTAAAGCTTATTTTACTTTAGTCAGAGCAGCAGAAGAAATTATAGAACAGCTGCTCAAAATGTCGGTAGTGGAGTCTGCAGTGCACCGTGGCTACATTCCATACCCCAGCAAATGTTGATGTATGATTTCAAGTGAGGAGACCCGTGAAGAGAGTGCTTACCCGCCTCCCTCTCTTTTTATCCCCCACTACAGCAGTTATGTTATTCTCTACTTGAGGTGAGTAAGTGGCAAGCAAACTGCACCGTTTTTTGAAAAACATAATCTAACCCTATTGGGAGGGAGAAAGGGGGGGCAAGCACACGACCACCATTTGTGTGTGTAAAAGGCCGCTTTATTGAAACAGGTGCACATCACACTTTATTAAAACTGGCAAACTGCCTTACAAAACTAAAACCTCTCTAAACATCAAGTTACCTGACCCCCTTTACCTTTCCTACCCCACCCCTACGATCCCCACATAATAAAAATCCCCCACCCTGCAATATACAATATATAACTTCAAATACATTACATAATACACAATTTTATCACCTACATCATAACTCCAAACCTCCCAAGACCTACAGTCCTATTTGCCTTCTTGCAACTGTAACTATCTACTCTCTAATGTAACTTCCAAACTGCTTAACATTTCCCCGCTCCCGTTCCCCAACTCCCCAAACTTAACGATAAACTACCGAACTCCAGCCAAACTTGGCCAACATCAAAAACAACTCCACCCGCACCTGTTCCAAGCGACAACTTACATAACAGCCCCCTATGCACCTGTCCCAAACAAAGCCTCCCTAACCAAAAATCTTCAGGCAGAAAAAACCTCCCACAAAACCCAAAGCCCAGGGAGGGGGGGCGGGGACCAAGAAAAAACCTGGCTACCACGCTCCCAGCCACCAGGTCACCAGTACCTAAAATGGTGGCTGAGAAAGCTCGGACACCCGTTAAAAAACCCTTGGGTTACTAAATCTAAACTTGGACTGCCTTTGGGCTACTCCCAGGCAGCCCAAAGCAGCAAAATGGCCGCTCTCGCTCCCGTCCCCCTCCCAAATCTGCCGGGGGGCAGACCTCGCGGCTCCGCTGCCCCCCAAACCCCCCTTACAATAACTGACCGCTAAAATTTATAGAAGCATTCTTTTGTTTGTAGTGGCACGGCGCACACTGCAAATCACTGGTGCAGACCGGTGTCCTCGTTTTGCTTAACAGTACGATCATCTTAGAAGAGAACTACGTGCTTTAGTTTCTGGTGCTTTGCTGCCAGTTTTAACATCGTCTTAGAATGTCTTGTTGCTCAAATGGGTTGAACTGCTCATATTTATATGTTTTCCTGCTTTTCATTGCTTGATTTTGGTTGCGACAAAGTGTCACTCATAGTTGTTGAAATGTCACACATAATTATACTGCATTTATGAAAATGTCACACACAGCAATCTGAAACCTTGGCAGCTATGAATCTCTACGGTGTTTCGCCGGGACGCGATATGTGTTTTAAGTACATATCATCAACCCATTTTTTGAGTTCCTACATCTGATTAGATTTGAGCATGCTTGCTAGGGCAGGTGGGGAGCACATGGCGGACCTAATATGAGGTTTTTGTCCTCCTTCTTCACTCTAGTGTGCTGAATTATGGACAATTACGCTATAGGAACTTTGTGTCTATGCAGGGAAATAATCCACCTAGTTGCGAATGCTTTTTTACTGTTCGAAAATTTTTATTTAAGAGAAAAATTATCCATAAACAAAAACATTAGCAGAAGCAATAAAAATGGTTACAAATAACATGGAAAATTAACAATGCTAATATCAATAATTGTAAAACAACAGTATTTTATGGGTACTACTGCTTTTTTATTCTTTAATTATTAAGTGCTGCACATCAATTCTTTTTATTAATATACTGTGGTATTGGTATTTGATTGTAAACACCTTTTTATTACTGTGTTTTTAAGGTATAATTATGCATCTATTCTGAGCTGGTCCCATGAATTGTATCTTTTTTATGTTTTTATATTTGTACTGTTTTATATACTGCTTTTATGGATGGCTAACTGCCTCCGAATAAAGTTAAAGTATGGGTTGGACCACAAATGATGTGATTAAGAAATCAGACAATTTATGGATACTGTGACATCATAAAATAATAATTGCGGTCCACCAAAACTCTTTAGGTAAGCATGACATTGTTCTGCCTACACAGCCCTAGGGTTCTCACTTATTTTATAGTAAAATATACCATCACCCTTTGATATACATCTGTATAATCAAGTGCATATTTTAATCCCTGGTCATTATAGTCATGATGAGACCTTCATATTGCAAACAAGGTCGACACATCGCCAACACCAATTAACGGACAGTCTCTAGATAGAAGCTCCAGACAATCTGTCTGGTTGCTCTTTTCCATTGTGAAGTGATCATTTCAGATGTCCTTATTGTACATACCAATAACCCTTTTAAATAGAAAGTCACATTATTGTCACTTTTTCTACTTGCTAGGTTATGGTATCTTCACTTGGTGTTCCTATCACTTTCAATCTTATCACTATTCACTTAAACAATGTGCGCTTACATGTTTTGTACTATACTTAGAATAAATAATTCAGCTCGGTTGAACGGATTCTGTGACTACAGGTTGGGTTGCAAATCTCTTTTTCAATTGATTTGTGACAGATACGTTCTGCTATATTGTTATTTACTTTTCTTTGATTAAGTTCATAGAGGATTTTTTTTTGTCATTAAGGAACCTTTTTCCAAAAATGAGTTCCATGTGAACAGTTGTTATAAGGTTATGCTTGCTTGACCCAGACTTTCGGAACAGGTTAACTGTATTAGAAATTCTCAAGCCTGCAAACAATTCCAGGTAGTTTGACAGATGTGTCACTTATTGGAAAGATCGCCAAAAAATGGCCTAAGTCGCTCTTTAGAAATATTATCTAAATGCAAGATCCTTGGTGAAACACAGTTTAGAAATGTTTGATATTTGATATACCCTACAACCTGACGTGTTATTACTCTCTGAAAAATGGCTTACCAATACCTCCACGGCGTCTCTTCTGGAAGCCATACAAGAGGGTTATTCCTTTCTTGGTGTGGCTCATCAATCTGGTCAAATTGGTGGTGGTATTACAGCCATATAATCCTAATATATAAAAAAAATTACAGCTTGACACAATCACAGAGGCGGACTTGCTTCTCTTCAATCCACAACGTGAGGAACTGATTTTTTGGTTTCTGGTAGTGTTCTGTCTTCCACATTATACAGCAGACTTCCCCACACTTTCATATGAACTGGTTTGTTCCCTTGTGATGAACTGTAAAAAACTGCTGATTCTCGGTGATTTCAATCACTGAGCTGGAGAAGCTACTGGCACTCCTAAAAGCCAGCAATTCATAGAGCTTATGTCCTTCCTTGGGCTGACACACGTTACTAAACATACTCATTTGAAGGGTCATGCACTAGGCCAGGTATGTACCTTTGACTGTGTGCTTACCCCATGTTGCATTAAACCCTGTGCATGGTCTGATCACTATGCTATTCAATTTGATCTGACCACCATTGATGCCTTTAAGAGTACAACATGGATGTAAGGGTGGTCAGAGAATAGAATAAACTTGATAAGGAAAAGATGGTGGAGCTGCTTGAAAGCTCCTGGCCGAATTCTTTCAATGGGGTGAATGAAGCAGTGCATTTATCTCTAGTTAGACAAGGCCGGACTTTCCTAGGCTCCCCCGGCAAATAAATATGACTCAGATAATAGGAGCTCCATTTCTTGGTTTTCTCAGCAATTTAAAAAGGCAAAACTAGAACTGAGGTAACCTGAACGAAAATGGTGAAATGAAAATAATTTGGATCTTAAAGCAGCTTTTAAATAGCACTGTTCATTTATAAGAGACTGATTGTTCAAACTAAACAATGCTACTATTCTGGTAGGATGAAGCCCCCAGAGAGAGATTTTTTAAGCTTAAGAGAGACCTTTCGTCTGCTGATACAGTTAGCCAACTAGTACTGGCCAGTCAAAACACTGAAATTAATGTAACAATTTCTTTGTGGATAAGATCTGCTTGATCACTGAATCTATAAAAGCTTGCCGTACAGTGGAGGGGCAAGAACCAGAGGATGTAGCAAAGGCATAGGCTAATCTTGCTAATTGTATCCTTTATAAAAGATGATGCCCTTTTAAGGCTTCTAGATCAGATTAAATCAGGCTCCCCAAATGGCTATATCCCAATGATCCAACTGTATTAAAGAACTTCAGGTCTATCTCATGAATCCCTTTTGGTGCCAAATTACTGTTGCACAGGAGATATGTAACCATGTTCATATTGGAAACTTCCTAGACTCTCAACAAGCTGGGTACATACCTAAATACAACACCAAACATGGTTCTCGTATTGGCTAATAATGATTTGAGAATGGAACTGGATGCAGGCCATTCTATGGCCCTGGTATTGTTAGATCTATCTTCTACTTTCGACACAGTAGATCATGAGGTTCTTTTAAAGTGTGTGAAAGCAGCAGGGTTTATAGGTACAAAATATAAAGGATTAGCTTGTTCCTAGAAGATAGACCTCAAGCAGTTCATCTATCTCCCTTTAAAGCAGCTGAAGTAAAAGTGGATTGTAGAGTCCCTCAAGGTTCCACCCTTTTGCCCCATCTGTTTAATATTTATTTACAACCTTTGATCAAGGAGCTAGTCGGCAGATGATGTCAGATATTCAATTATGCTGATGATTTGCAGATACTTCTCTGCTTAGAGAACCATCACAAGTGTCATGCTTTGTTCCAATATTTGATGTGTTTTATCTCGAGCTGGATTAAGGCAAACTATTTGAAGCTGAATGCTTATAAGACTGAAGTGGTGGTCTGTAATGGAACCCCCACAGTTTGGTCAAATCTCTACTGGCATACTGAATTACACCCTCTCCCTACACCTAAAGGGAAAGCAGAAAGCATAGGCTTCTTAGTAGACCAATATTTGTTGCCAAAAACTCAGATCAGCAGCATGGTCTCTAAAGGAGTTTTTATTCTTCAAATGTTAAAGAGATGCAAGTTATATCTCTCTCTGCTGATTTCATGAAGACAATTATGATGGCGGTTATTGGGGTCCACTTAGATTATGCTAACAGCATCTATTTAGGCCTGCATACGGTGACTTGAGTTGTCTTCAGCTACTCCAGAATGCAGTGGCAATGATGATGTGTATGGCTCCCTTTAGGACACACACTCCACTGCTATTAAGGCAACTTTATTGTCTCCAAGTTGCCCAAAGGATTTAGTTTTAAGGATGCTGGCTAGTAGTATTGAAGTCTCTCCATGGGTTAGCACCAGATTTCTTTGCTAAATGCGTAATTAGATACACCTCTAGGAGGAATTTGTGGCCTTCCAAGACATATCTACTGGTTGTCCCCTGGTTTTCTAAGTCTAGGAGAAGTAGAAGCAGCTTCTCGATCCTGGATCCCAGAGTATAGCACTCTCCTCCTTTGCATATTCGCTCATTGTCTTCTCTGGATATTTGCAGGAACTCATTGAAAGCCTAGCTATTTAGGAGGGCCTTAGGCTCTGACACATAATTTCTTCTGGCTATTTTCCTTCTCTGATTGAATTTTAGTATCATGATGTCTTCGGGTGACTGTGTGCTCCGTGTCATGATACCTTCGGGTGAGCGTGCGCTCTATATATTCCGCAAAACGTACACCATAAAACCTGATCTTGGACTTAGAAAAAGTTTCACCATTGAGCGCTCAAAGAACCAACAGAACATCAGACTTCCCTGCCAGATGATTCGCACAAGGTGATTTGTGGGTTGGCTGGACTTTGCTCCAGTTCCAGCTACGTTCTTCTTTGTAGCAGTAAATCCTGTTCACCAGGACCTCTCCGCAAAGGTATCCTGCCTCCTCGAGCTCTCTTTGGCTACAACTTGATGCTTTGTCTGGCTGGAGATTTTCAACTTTCAAAAAGTTGAATAAGGGGCTGATTTAATTTTGGGGCAGTAGGGCCGTTGTTTCACCAAGGCAATAGAGTGAAATACTCAGTCAATCTAGTGGGGGAAATGCCAGCCAAATGTATAAATTACCACCAAGGTAGCGGTCATTTATAATGCATTGGCAGGATTCGTTTTCATGGCGGTTTCTGTCAATGCATTTTTCTGTTTGGTGCAGGGTTCCATCAGCGTGATAGAGACCTGACCCAACAGGTTCCTTTTTTATTTTTGAAACAAAAAACGAGAAACTCTATTTTCTTTTTGAAAATAAAAAAGGCAATGTTCCCCTCACCATGGGAGTCCTCTCCCATGGCGAGGGGAACATTTAGCAGTATTCACTGCCACTTTCCGGCAGATTTTTCCTGGAAGTGATGGTGCAATGAAACCTGACCATTAGTTCCAGTGATCTAAATTAGATGGGTGTACAGTTCAGCCTTCCTTGGCCTTACTCATTAAATCACAACAGAGACCGAATAGTCCCCACCATGATTAACCCTAAAGTCCACCCACAAATAAATATGGTGGGCTCACTATATTCTTGGCAGTTAGGATACTTCATTGCCCTTACAACAGAGTACCTTACTGCCAAGAAATAAATTGAGCCTAAGTCTGAAGGTAAGCATTTTTACTGCGACTTCGTCCAGTGGCTCCCTGACAACAATGCCTCCTACCCAGACACTGCTGGCTGCCTTGCCCCACTTAACTCTACCTTCTGAGGAACTTTTCTTCATAATTTCATCTAAGTCAAAAGGTAAATCAAGACCACCGGGCCGAATCCAACCATTGTATTGGACCCAAACTCCATTGCGTCAGCCTAGACTTTGCTCCGGTCTTGTGCGACCAGACACTTATGGTTGGCTTTGATATTTTGGGTGCTATTTTGCACTAAAACATTTAAAAAATCATAATTTCTGTTCTACTGATTGGTTTTAGTTATTATGGTGTCATTTTATTCAATAAGTTTTAGTCTGTTCTAAATTGGTTTGGCATTTTTTTGTGTTGTATCTTTATTATGGTTTTTGTACTGCAAAAATACTTCATACATTGCTTCTAAGCTTCTATTGCTTCTAAGCTAAGCCTTACTGTTTTTGTGCCATGCTACCAGAGGGTTAAGCACAGGCTCATTTTGTGGTTCACCCTTGCAAGGATTGTGTTTATTGTTTGAGCGGGGATTCCACCCTTCTCAACTAATATCCCAATTTCTTACAACAACTACATACTAAACATAACCATGCACACAATGAAGACCAGATTTCTATAGCCCCTCTCGTACTAGGAATATGTGAAGGTCCCTCAGTGGCAACTGTAGAACACTAGAGTTAATTCTAATAAATAAAATACCACCAAAACAACAAAAATAGAATCAGTAGAACCAGAGTTATGAATTTTTAAGTTCTAGGTGAAAATAGTGACTAAAAGCACAAAGCTCCAATTGCATTTATCTGGTGCCACTGGACTGGGTCAAAGTTCTGGCCGACTGAGATAGAGCATGGGTAGGATATAAGGACTAGATTCATTCCAGTGTATATTTTCACCTTTTCAGAATCTAAGTTGCGTGGGGATTGCAGCAGAGATTCGCTTTGGCCGTCGACATGAGGAGACCATTGTCATTGTGAGGAGCAGGTCAGATGGCCCCAGTTTGCCACGAAGAGCCGGTCTTCATTGGCGCTTAGCATTATCAGTCAACATGGACTGCCGCCGGTGGTCCTCAAAGCAGATGTGAAGGGCAGTCCACCTCTAGATTTTCTCATTGCTGGGCATCGTGGATGGTCTTTGAGCAAGGCAAGGAGTCCTTTTGCATTCGCGAAGAGCCCACAAAATTCTAGATCTTCACCTGACGCTCAGGACTTGTAGTTTTGGGTGCAGGAGGAGTACTCCCTAATACCGTCCAAGGGTCCAGGACCTGGAGGGGCACCTCTTGGGGATCATGTCCCACTCCAGCAGAGTCCAGCAATAGGACGCAGGCAGGTCCACTTGATGCTGGTCTGCTGGGCAGTTGTAGAAGAGGCTTCTGGAAGCATGTTGTGTCCCTGTAGTTCAAACAGGAGGCCTGCCAACTGACCCTTGGAATCACATCTGGGATGCCTGGGATCAAGGCACGCAGGTCCAGTCTTCCTTCTTCAGACAGCAGGGCACCTCTTCTGATTCTCATAGTGCCAGCCTTTGCATAGGGGAAAAATCCTGGCCCATTTCCAAACTGATTCTGATCAATTCTTCCCTTTCACCTGCATTTAGCTGCAAACTGTCTCTGGAGACTAAGGCAAGGGTAGGCCTGGAGTCAAGTTCCTATGTGTATGCTTCAGGTATGGTCCTTTGAAGCGTAATAAAGGAAGGGCACAACTCCTTCCTTGGCATCCTGTCAGGAAGGCCCACATCCTCTAGAAACAAGGCCCCTTTTCTCCCCAAGTTGGGAACCAATACCCAATACACCACAGGAGAACCTAGCTGCTGCTAGGTTCGACCTAAAAACTCCTCAGGCTATGTTTTTACTGTAGCAAGGCCATCTATCCCATTAACTAACACTGGGTTACATGATTATACCTAATAAGTGATAACTTCAGTTTGACAACAGATATAGAAATGCTTTTTTCACTTATTTGAATTGTAATTTATAATGCTCCTTAATATTAAAGTCGAATTTTAAGTTACTATTCAGAAAATACCGATTTTCGAAATTTTTGATGCTCCGTCCATCACCACCCCCATTTGTACTGCTTTTGGCCGCCACAAGTGTGGCAGGGTATGCTCAGACGTGAGTCCCTTGCTCACTTTGCCACTGGATTCAAGCAATCTGAACTGGGGTGGCAGAGTGGGCTAAAGAACGGTGATGGATTTAACCCAGATCTTTTGACTGGGTGTGAGTGTTTGATTGATTCAGATGCTCCGTCCATCACCACCCCCTTTTGTACCGATTTTTGAAAGCTAGCATTTAGCTGCCTAACCAAATTTGTTTTCAAAAGCCTGTTTCATTAACAACACCACCTTCAATATCAATACCACCACCTCCATGAATACCGCCACCACCAATACCACCAGAACCAGCACCATCAATACCACCACCAATACCACCACCACTAATACCACCACCACAAACAATACCACCACCACCACCACCAATACCACCACCAACATCAACACCACCAAAACTACCACCAATACCACTACCATCATCACCACCTCGAATACCACCACCTCCACCAATACCAGCGCCACCATCAATACCACCACATCTACATTCACCACCATCACTACCGCCACCTATACCACAACCAATACCACCACCACCAATACCACCAACACCACCACCAATACCACCACCACCACCAATACCACCAACATCAATACCACTATCAATACCACCACCAATACCTACACCAATACCACCAATATCACAATCACCACTACTACCACCAATACCACCACCACCAATACCACCATCACCACAACCAATGCCACCACCACCAATACCACCACCACCAATACCACCACCACCAACACCACCACCAATACCACCAATACCACCACCAGCTGCACCAGCTGCCCACCACCAATACCACCACCAGTACCACCACCACCACCAATACCACCACCAATACCACTAACACCACCACCAATACCACCACCACCAATAACACCACCACCAATACAAATACAAACACCACCAATACCACCACCAATCCAATACCACCAATACCACCACCAATATTACCACCACCAATACCACCACCACCACTAAAACCACCACCACCAATACCACCACCACCTCCACCAATACCACCACTAATACAACCACCACGGCCAATACCACCACCACTACCAATACCACCACCAATACCACCACCACCAGCAACATTACTAGTTCCACCACCAATACCACCACCACCATCAATCCCACCACCAATACCACCAGATCCACCACCACCAATACCACCACCACCAGCAATACCATTACCACCACCACCAATATCACCCACACCAATACCACCACCACTAACACCACCAATACCACCACCACCAATACCAGCACCACCAATACCCCCACCAGCAATACCACCACCAAAACCACCATCACCACCAATACCACCTCCACCAATACCACCACCACCAGTACCAATACCAACACCACCACCAGCACCAATACCACAACCACCAATACCCCCACCTCCACCAATACCACCAATACCACCCCATAATTCTGTCCCATTTGAGAAAAGTAACCTTTAAAAAAACACCTTCTACTGCACAATCTCACAACAAGGACTTCAGAGACACCACATATTCATTACAAATTTTAAACAAGTAAACATCATCATCAACCTACAAAAATGACAATGCAGTTTCTCCTCATATTCAGCCTAAATATTTCTAACATCTTTCATTAGTTTTCCCAATACATAAAATATAGATAATTATATATACCAACTATCAAAAGCCATTTCTAACATTTCAAAAGCAAAATACATACACTTAAAAAATTAGATCTATCAAACATGCAAAAATTGCCTCTGGGCTTCCTCTTACTTTTAATTTTACTAACACCTGTCTGAACCAGAATCTTCCTAATGGCATCAGTTTGTAACATGAGCAAACTATCTGCATCAGAGTCTTGTTTCCAGAGCACAAAGACAGCAATTTGAGTGAATAAGGATCAGATGTACAACGGAAATCGGCCTGTTTGCGACTGCAAAATAGGTCTGTGCAATGTACAAACTCTATTTTGCAAGTCTGTAACCTATTACTGACTCGTAAAATAGGGTTTGCAACTTGCTATTAGGAAGAGGCACCAATGGCGCCATTCTATGTACGATTGTTTTGAGACTGCAATTGCGGTCGCAAAACACTTGCACTTTGCCACCTACTTCAAGTAAATGGTAGGCCACTCGCAAACGGGAAGGGGTCCCCAGCGGACCCCTTCCCTTTGTGACTGGCAGTGAAAACATTTCCCAAGGACGACTGCCTAAGCTTAAAAAATGAAACAGAAACGTTTCATTTTTCTTATTTAAATGCATTCTGTTTTCATATAAGCAAAACGGGCTGCATTTAAAAAAATGCTTAATTTAAAAAGCAGTCACATACATGGTGGTCTGCTGACCCCAGCAGCCACCACCACTGTGAGTGTTGGCCATTCCCAAAGGGGTCACAAATTGAGACCTGCCTCATGAATATTAATGAGAAAGGTCATTTGTGACCCCGTTGGGAATTGCAAACAGTGTCTGAGATACTGTTGTACATTCCATTTTGTGAGTCGCAAATTGCAAGTTGCAAAATGACGTAATTTGAGACTGCGCAAAATGGAATGGTCGAACACCTGGCTCCTAAGGCTCTCTTAACTCTGCTGTAGTGGTTGCCCCTTAATGGGATCAGGCCAAACGTAGCTCTTGTTAATTACCTCTTTTGTTTTATAGGTAACGCTTGGTCAAAATAATTTTGTTCATTTACCCTATAGCCTTTTGAAGCTTCTGAGGCAGGCCTTCTGAGTATCCTCTGCAGGTCTGGGAGTCAACTGAAGAGTGGGCCTGAGGGTTTTATTTTTATACCTGGTTTCAGCTTTAACGTTGAAGAAACTTCTAGAGTTTTCCTCCTCCACAGATTGTTCTGGGATTTTCTTCATCCCTACTCAATCTCCAAGAGGGTGTCAAAAGACTTGCATGAAGTTCTTTGTGAGTGTGCTGAGGCAGCTCCTTTGAAATGTGTGTAGGGCAGGGAATAGCTCCGACCCTCCCATCCTGGTAACATGGTTCATCCTGCCAACACCTAGTCTCCCTTTGTCTCACTGTCTGGAAGGAATACACAAAGGCCAATTGCCAACTGTTCACAGTCATGTGACCCAGCACACAGGCTGAAGGCACCAAATGGTTAGGACAAGTACATACCAACTTTCTTTTTTTTAATTCAAATAAATTTTATTGGGTGTTTCAGTATCAAATAAAATACAAATAGTACAGACTTAAAGACATACATTATTACAGAAGAGCAGTGCAGTACAATACAGCGAAAGGGGTAAAAAGTAATGTACAATAGGTTACAAGATAATACATACTTCATTAGTCGGCTTATCCGGTACATTATAGGTAAATTATAGCACCAAAGTTATGGGGATGGGACTCAGGATTCCAGAGTGAACCGATCTAACAGGGTGACTCCACACTGTTGGATTGTGGTGGTGTCAGATCAGGTCAAATACTTCGGGGGGGAGAGGATACCTGAGGTGGTTTATGGGTGGTAAAATAACTGTCAAGGGTAGACCACATCCTTCTCATAGGGGGGCGCCAAGGTGATTGTTGGAGAGCTATGTTATCCGCTCCCCTGAGGTTAATTATCCAGTTGAGCCAGCAAGCAAAGGTAGCTTTGCTAGAGTCCTTTCAGTTACTAAGGACAATTTTGACAGCTGCAGTGAGCATGAGATCAAGTAGTGCTCTGTCGTCGGGGTGGAGGGAGGGCTCTAGGGTGAAACCGAAGGCTAGGTACGGTAGTTCTCTGCACGGGGAAATGGGGAAAATTTTACTGATAAAGTCAAATATCTTGTCCCAGAAGGGGGTTACACAGTCGCAATGCAAAATAATGTGTGCTAGGTCGCCTTCCGCCCGTTTACAGTTCCAGCAGAAGGCGTCTTGGCTGATGTTATGAGCATAGAGACGTGCCGGAGCCCAGAAGGTTTTGTGGAGGAACCAATATTTGGTCTGGGATAAAGTCGGGCTAATTTTGTGTCCCATGCAAGATTCCCAGGAATTGGTCCAATCCGCTTCCGAAATCGGTCTGGATGACATTTCAGACCAGAACTGTGTGAGTGGTGCGGTGAGATTGGTATGTTGGGGGCGAATAAGTTTGTAGAGATGGAACACTTGATGTCCTAGTCTGTTTAACCTAGTGAGGTAAGATGGGAGAGAGGGTGGTGTTAGAGAGAGTCTCGCCTTAGAGAGTGCGGTTTTTATGTTTAAGGAGGTGTAGAACTCTATAGGCGCAAGACTATAAGTAGTTTGTAAGTCTCTGAACGGGATAGAATATGACCCCTTGAATAGTTGGTGCGGGAAAAAGATGCCTTTCTTAACCCACTGCGAGTTATGCAGAGGTTTGCCCTTGTATAGTATGGATCGATTATTCCATAAAGACTCCCAACCTGAGCAGCAAATGCTATGATCTAGAAATTTGTCGATTTTAAGAAGTGCGGCTTTTGTGTTATGGAAGATCGATTTCGAGTGGGATAACATGTTTAGATTGAATGAAAGGGCCGCAGCAGGGGTGATTCCGCCTAGAATCGCTTTTTCGGCTTCCAGACAAACCGGGGTGTAGTTTACCGCGGGGACTAACCAGTGGGCACCCTGTCTCGCTAGGAACACAGTCTCATAGCGCCTAAAGGCCAGTAGGTTGACTCCTCCTAATGATTTGTCCAATCGTAATTTTATAATGCTGATCCTCGCTTTTTTCCCTTTCCATAAGAAGTTGGCGAGAATTTGGTCGAGTTTGTGGAAGAAATCTTGGGTGAAGGTTAGAGGAAGCATTTAAATAAGATAGTTCACCAGGGGGGAGATCATCATTTTGATGGTCTCTACTCTGCCCCACCACGTGATGAAGCGAGGGGACCATCCTTCCAGTTGGTTTTTTATTTTAGTTAAGGTAGTCTTCTCATTTTGTTGAAGGGTTTCCATAAGGGAGCCCCCAAACTCTATCCCCAGGTACTTTACAAATCCTGATTGCCAGCAGAGTCCAGAATTCCCCAACATGTCTTTAGTGGCTAGGATGTTCAGAGGCTTGACCTCCGATTTCTCACGATTGAGTTTATACCCTGAATGGGTGGAGTATGTTTCAATGGTGGACATCAAGGCGGCGATGGAGGGCTCCGGGGATTCAGATACTATCAGGATGTCATCCGCATAAGCGGCTAATTTAACGCAGGTATCTCCAAAGCTTACTCCCTTAACGCTATTGTTCTTTTTAATGTCGGCGATGAGGGGTTCCATTGCTAGGAGGAAGAGTGACGGGGAGAGGGGGCAGCCCTGTCTTGTCCCCTGTTCAAGGTCGAATGGATCCGACAATGAGCCATTTATGGCAATGCAAGCGGATGGGGAGAGATATAAAGCCATAACCATATCTATGAAGGTGTTACCTAGGTTGAAGGTGGACATACAATGTTTAAGGAAGAGCCAAGAGACTTTATCGAACGCTTTCTCTGCGTCTAGCATAATAGCTGCGGAGGGAGCATCAAACGCCTTGGCCTTTTCTATAACATGGCAGAGAAGTCTTGTGTTGTCGTAAGACATGCGATGTTTTAGGAACCCAACCTGTGAAGTACTAATTAATTTGTGGATGAGCGAGTTCAGTCTGGACGCGAGGATTTTGGCGTAGATCTTGCAGTCCAGATTTATCAATGATATAGGTCTATAGTTTTTTGTCAGTAGCGGGTCCTTCCCCTCTTTGGGTATGATAATAATGGTGGCCTCACTCATTGATTTTGTTACCCCTTTTTTGAGGCAAAGGTTTGGAACAATTTTAGTAGGGTTGGGCTTAATGAAGCTCCGAGTTCCTTGTAAAAACTGGCTGAGAAGCCGTCGGGCCTGGTGCTTTATTGCGTTTGAGGGTTTTAATGGATGCCGAGACTTCTTGTAGGGTGAGCGGGGAATTCAACCTCAAATTATCAGCATCATTGAGTTTTGGGAGGCCTAAGGAGTTCAGGTAGTCTGAGCACACTTGAGAGTCGAAGTCTAATTTATTCTTGTAAAGATCCTCATAAAAGGACTTGAAGGTGTGGAGAATGAAGTTTTGTTTAGTTTGGATAGTATTATTTTGATCTTTGATTGAAGCAATGTTGAACTGCCTTTTTTTATGTTTTAGATAGGATGCCAGTAGCTTCCCTGCTTTGTTACCCTCACATACCCTCAAGGACTTGAATTTATTAACCCAGACCCCCGCTCTCCTGCTAAGAATCGCGTTGTACTCGTATTTCTTTTTAGTGAGGTCATTTAGAATCGAAGTGTTGTGGAGGTCCGCCGCATGAGATTGTTCCAGATTCTTAATATCTCTTTCTAACGCATTGAGCTCTAGATTTAGTTTCTTGTTAGTTTGCGCCCGGATACCAATAATTACCCCTCTTATAGTGGCTTTAAGTGCGTCCCAGACATTCGCTATGTCCGAGTCCGGAATATCGTTTAAGGCAAGGTAGTCCTGTATGGCAGATTCAATTTTTTTCTTGTTTTCTGGTTCGGTGAAAATATCGTCATTGAAGCGCCATCTCTTCGGGGAAGGATAGATCTGGAGCCTACTAGTTTAGTTTGGATGCTGGAGTGGTCTGAGACCAGTTTGGGGGCAATACTGGTTTCCTCAATAAGGTGAGTGAAAGGGCTATTGATAAGGATATAATCAATTCTGGAGTAGGAATTATGGGGAGTCGAGTAGAACGTGTAGTCACGACCGTCAGGGTGTTGCAGTCGCCACGGGTCTTGTAGGCCGAATTTGGAGCAGAGGCGTTTTAAACTGTTGTGTGAACGGGTGGGGTGGTAGGTACAATTTGATTGGCGATCAATTACCGGGTCTAGGGGTAAGTTGAAGTCCCCCCCAACGATAAGTAGTTCATCTTGAGGTATTTTTTCGAGTATGGGGGAGAGGGAGTCCCAAAAGATCAGATCGTCACCATTCAGGTCATAAATATTATCGTTCTTTAGAAGGTGTGCCATGACTAACCTACCATTGATATCCTGAGTGTGTGAAACTAAGGAAATATTAGATTTGGTTGCAATATGGGTAAGTACCCCTCTCTTTTTGTGTACGGCTGAGGAGCATATAGTGTGTGAAATCTAGTGTTGTTTGATAAATTCAGCGTCTTCGTTAGTCAATTTGGTCTCCTGGAGAAGGAAAATATCGCCCTTGGATTTGGCTAAATATTCTAGGACTTTCCTCCGTTTAACCGGGTGATTAAGCCCTTTGACGTTTAGGGAGACAATGTTAAGGCCTTCCGATATAGACTTGGTATGGGTCATGAAGCTGCAGGGTGTCGCCTGTGGATTGATAAACCTACTGTGGTAAGAGGTACCGCATATTTGGTTTCGGGAGCTGGTCGGCGATAAGGTATGTGCAGGTCAGAAAAGGGCTGGAAGAGCATGTGACAAACAATCAACCATAAGCATTTCTGTTTGATAGAGATCTGTACTGTTGCAAATAAAAGGACACCACAACACGTAAATCAAGAATACAAAAGGCATACTGAAACAATCCAGACATTTTCTCCCCCCCTCAACCCCCTCCCTCTCTCTCTACCCACTCCACCAACCCCCCAGCCCTCCCCCTCCCATCCCCCCATAACTAGAATGTAGGAGCAGCGACGGCAGTACCGTCCAAGCTTAACGTAGGATTAGTCAAAGATGTCATCATAACAGGAGAAATCGTTAAAGCTAGCTAGTATTTTGTAACAGGGCATATCCAAGCTATTCTAAGCCATTGGTAAAAATGCCTATACAGGTAAGAACTGGTCGGAACTACAAGTTTAACATTTTACAGGACTATAAAACTATAGAAAGTACAGCAGAGCACAATGACTATGCAAGAGCCACAGGCGTAAATATTTCACTACAGAGCAAAGATAACAATAATGTCATTTAGGCAAGACTTTGAATATGAACCTTCCGGCTCCCACAAGTAAGAGTGCTCATCATAACAGGAGAAATCATTAAATCTAGCTAGTATTTTGTAGTAGAGCATATCTTATGCTAATCTAAGCCATTGGTAAAGTGCCTGTACAGGCAAGAACTGGTCAGAACTACAAGTTTAACACTTTACAGGACTATAAAACTATAGGAAGTACAGCAGAGCACAATGACTATGTAAGAGCCACAGGCGTGAATGTTCCCATTTCAGAGCAAAGATAACAATAGTGTCCTTAGCGAGTCTTTGAGCATGGACCTTCCGGTTCCCCCAAGTAATAGAGGGAACAATCCAAAGACGTATCATGGGGCCCAAAAGTGGGTAAGAGTAGGTCCTACCTGGTGGCGAGGGTCAATTTGGATACTGGGAACCAGCTAGTACCTCATCGACACGAACTTATATTTGGTAGGCAGGTAAGCAGACATATGTAGGCATATGTAGTCGACTTAGGAAAGCGGGCAAGCAAGAAGTGATTGTAGTTCACAGAGAATCAGTGGACAGCTCAACCTTGCTCGAGTTTTCAGATTCATGGATTTCCGTCTTTCTTTTATTAGATGCAATGTTAGATGAGTCCATTGCTTGCGTAGGTGTGTCTTCCAGAAACTGCGCTAGTTCAGCTGAATTGGAGAAGAAGCGAGGTTTGCCGTTGGTGATGATTTTAAATTTCGCCGGGCCTGCAAAGGAGAACTGTATACCTTTTGATCTCAGTTTTTCCCTTTGGGCTAGGAAGCCTTTCCTGACCTCCATCGTGTCATTCGAGTAGTCTTGAGTGAAGATGATTTTGTGGCCTCCCCAGGTGACGGAGCGGTTGTGTCTAGCGAATTGCAAGATGGCTTCAGTGTGCTGGAAGTGCAGTGGTTTGCAGATCAGCGGTCGAGGGCCTTTGTACCCATGAGGTATGAAGGTTGGAACCCTGTGAGCCCGGTCAAGCTCAAGCCCATGGTTGAACGAAATACCTGTCACTGAAGGGATCCAAGCCTCCAAGAAAGCTACGCAGGAATCAGCATCCTTCTCTGCATTCTCAGGAACTCCAAAAATGCGAACATTGCCCCTCCTATTTCTATCTTCCAATTAAGCCTTCTGGCGTCTGAGGGAGTCGGTCGATCTTTGAAGCTGTAGAATAGTCGCTTATTCTTTGCTCTGCCTCGTCTAAGCTCTTGTGGACCGTGTTCATGTCCGCTCTTATCGCAGTAAGTTCAAGCTGCATGGTGTCTGTGTTGCTCTTCGTCGATTTGGTGAGATCGTGCACTTCCGCCAGCTTTTTGAGGATCATATCAGGGTGCTATTAAGGTTCGCTCTTGCCTTGATGGGTGAGTCAGATAGGGACGATTCCGGTCTCACCTTCTTGTTGTTCTTCTTGTCTTCTCTCTCTGCCATTTTGTTGGATTTCTTTAACGGGCTAACGGTGGGGCGGAGATCCTCCAGCTTGACAGTAGGGCCAGTTCCAGTGGAGGCAGGTAGGTTGAAGCAGAGGCTGAGTGCAGGCCCTATCTCCTGCGAGGTGAGCTGGATGTAGGGTGGGCACCCCAAGAGTTACGTCGCCTATGGATATATCGTTATCCATAGGCGACGCAAGGCGTGCCGCAAGGATTAGCGTGAGTCTCCACGTTACACAACAGCTGTTTGCAAAGTTGGCGTAATGCAATGGTGCTGGTCGTCGTGTCACCCTTTAGAGCAGGTTTGCGAGTCTCGACGTCACCCGAGATTTCCCAGAGTGCCCCGGGGCATTAGGATACTGGGCGAAATGTGGTTTGGCGGCAGCAGAGCACTCAGCAATTCTGGAGCGTATAAGTGTGGCTGTTGTACTTTTTGAGGCAGTGCTGCAGGGTCCCTGGATCGAGGTTGCAGTGTATGTATCAGCTTAACAGCATTGTCGGGTTGATGTGCATCCTGTGGCCCCTGCTGATTCTAATGCTAGTATAGGCATCATTGGTGTCACAAGTTATGCCTCCCAGGAGTATTTAGGCATGCTGGGTGGGTTCTTTCTATATTTTCAGGGAGTTTCGCGCCGAAATTGTGCCCCAGCCGCCACCATTTTGAGGTCAGGCAAGGCTCCCCTGAAGGACCGACCAGTGTGGGATATGGGAGCCAGAAATCACACATTTGCTGAGGGTCGCTCCAGTGTAGCCCCCTTCTTGAGCTGTGTAGCTGGTGATGAGGCTGGGGGTGACAGAGTCACTCAGTGGGGGCCTCAAACGCGACTAATAGCTGAACCAGGAGAAGCGGGCCGCCATTTTAGGATCAGACATGGCCGGGACATGAGGGTCGGATAGCTAGTTGAGGATCGGTAAAAATACCGTGCAAATTAGGCAGAGGGACACTGGCGGCAGGTATGTGGCGGGCTGCGCTGTTAATGTCTCACCTCTGGGGACATCTATGACTTTTGCGGTGCATTTGGAAGTGGCGGGCAGGTCTCGGGAAGCGGCTCAGGTGCTCCTCCACTGGTGTGCATGGGTTGACGAGCACTGAGATGCGGGAGCTAGTAGAGGCACTTCCCGTCCATGATTCAGACTGCAACAACACACCGAGTGTGCCTCTAGGTGTCGGAAGCCTGAATCCAGTGAAAGTTGCCCTGTGACTACGGTGGATCACTCCTGTTGCGGCATGAAGCGCTCTCCTACGCAGTAGGGATCAGGTTAGGTGGCCATTACCACCGCCGTCCAAGCCACGCCCCTACATACCAACTTTCTAAAAGTGGCATTTTCAGAAGTGTGACTTAAAATCCAACTTTACCTTTAAAGAGGATTTTAAATTACAATCATTTTTAGACCAAAGATGACATTTCTACCTGTCTCTGAACAAAAGTTATCACTTATTAAATGTAATAAGATAACCCAATCTTATCCTATAAGAGAGGTAGGACTTGCAGTAATGAAAAACAAATTTAAACATTTTTTACAACCAGGACATGTAAAGCTTTAAAAGTGCATGTCCAAATTTTAAAATGCACTGCATCCTACCCTATGCAGTGTCTAGGACCTACCTTAGGGGTGATTAATATGTATTAGAAAGAATGGCTTTGGCCTGTGAGAGGGATTATTTTGCCCAAGTAAAGCTGGCAGTTTCGAGACATGATTTGAAGAGCTACTTAAGTGGGTTGCACAATAAATGCTGCAGACCTACATAGCAGCATCTAATTTATAGGCCCTGGGTACATGTAGTACCACCCTACTAGGGACTATAAGTAAATTATATGTGCCATTTGGATGTAAGCCAACTTTACCATGTTTTAAGGAGTAAGCACAAGCACTTTAGCACTGGTTAGCAGTGGTAAAGTTCACAGAGTCCTAAAGCCAACCAAAATCGAATCTGAGCAAATAGAAGGGGAGTAAGCAAAGCTTGGGGAAGACCACCCTTAGGCTGGCAGGTCTAACAATCATTCAAAAAATCATACAGGTAATAATGTAAATGTCTATGTGTATTTCTATGATGTAACAAAAAAGGTCACAGAAGGGATGCGTTGTTGCAAATAGTTCAATATTGGTTGATTCTGGAGATGTGGAACATACTGCTAATCTTGTTGTGTTGATCTCATTAAAATGTCGAATTAAGAGTGCATTCAGTGCTTGACACTTCCTTAAACTTTTTGCCTTTCTCCTAGAACTTTTTCTGACATTATGTTGCCGACTTAGATGCTTTGGGCACTTTGCTACTGCTGATCAGTGTCAAAGTGCAAGTGATCCCTGTATAAAGTGTTATGGCAATTGGTTGTCCATAATTAGTATGTTTGCATCACTTGTAAAGTCCCTAGTAAAGTGCACTATGTGTGCCTGGGCTGGTAATGCAAATGCTACTAGTGGGCCTGCAGCACTAATTGTGCTACCCACACAAGTAGCCCTAAAGAGAGAACTCAGGCCTGCCACTACAGTGCCTGTGCACAGTTTGCTAATTGCCATGTTGTCCTGACAAGTGCACCCACTTGCCAGGCCTTACCCTTCTCCCTTTCCATGCACATCAGACACCCCTATAGTAGGCCCAATGTGCCCCCCTGAGCAGGGTGCAGTGTCTGTGAAAGGTAGGACATGTACTGAGGTGTGTACCATGTCCTAAAAGTGAAATAGTCTCCATTTAGTTTTTCACTGTTGCAAGGCCATGTTGCCCATTGGACAGAATGGGGAAGGCTGTGTAAGAGGTTTCCAGACTATCTTCCCATAGGTTTAAATGGAGAGGTGAAGTTTAGTGTGCCTGAACTCACAATTTGATAACACATCTTTTTGTGAAGGTGGTTTTTGAATTGTGTGTATAGAAACCAAGTGGTTGTTTTTTTTGTTCTAACAATTATGTGTGTCTCTGCCTGGTTGTGGATAGACTGTCTGGATTTTAATGTGAATGAATCTGGGAAATGCCTTGACCCAGGGGAGAAGTAGGTGAGTCAGCAACAGGCATTTGGAGTGTAGGGGGGAGGAGTTGTCCCTGGATGTGAAGAGTCCTGGGCTGCTGCCTTAAAAGAATGGCTCCACCTCCTGCTGAGTGATTGAGGAACCAGACCCTCACTATCAAAGGAAGAAGGTGTCACTGGCAGGGAGACACCCAGAACTGGTTTGGAAAGGGGCCAGTGCCCCCTGAACACAAACACTTTAAAGATATTTAGGGGTATAACTATGGAAGCTGAAACCCCTGAACGTTGGACTGATCAAGACTGAAAAGGATTAAAACCGCTTTGTGGTCAAGAGGAACCTCTGCCAAGGAAGAACCGCTTAAGAGACTGAAGAGTAGGACTGACCCTTGTTGTGTGTTCTAGGGCTGGCCTGCAGTTTGCTGATTTAACCAAGGAGAGGCTAAGGGACTTTACTGTGTGCTGTGTCCCCCTGCTTGAAAGGACTTTGATGTATGGTGTGTCCTGAAGTAACGTGTCTCCAAGGGGCTGAGGAGAGCTGGCTCCCTGTTGTGGAAACTCAGGAACATCAAAGTGTGCTTTTTTCAGCCTGAGACCATTGTAAGCATTGCCCCAGGACTATGTGGCCCGAAACCCAACCGAGTCTCAGCAGCGCTTTGTGCGTGTGCAGCCTGAGACTGTGTGGGGTTGGTTGGAAAGTACCCTGTGACTGCAATGCCCCCGCAGCGTGAATCATCATCCACGCTGAGGTGTAGCTGTTTGAGGCCCGAGCCATCATCGTAATGGAGGCTGGGAATCAAGATCACTGCCGCTGGTCCGAGCCACAAGGTGATGGAGGATTTTGAAAAGCCAAGGAAGTCGCAAGAGGAATCTGCCTAAGATCGTCACCAACGGAGAAGGTAGCACCGTAACCTGTCTGGCTACAGCGTCGCTTTGCATCGGAGCTGCGTCAACATTGAAAGTCCCCATTAGGACATCCGATGAGCAGGGAGAGAGAGAGAGCGAGGAAGCGCATCCCCCAGGTAAGGCTTGGACTCTGGTTGGGAGCCGCAAGCGTGTGTGGCCTGGGGAGGCGTGCAGGAGGAGTAAAGGAGTGCTCCCGTCTCCGTCCTGCTGCATCGCATTAGATGCGCTGAGTCCTCGAGCAGCCCAGACCAGCCCGGGCAGGACCCGGGCGGCCCTCGGAAGTTCAGGACTGTTGTCTGTGGTTGGGGCCTAGTGGTGCCCGCGCTAATTGCGTTGATTGGCCTGGTGTTATACTTACATCACAAACTGCCTGATTACTTGCATTGAGGATTGAATTATTCTTGCATTACGAACTGCCGTATTACTTGTATTAGGGGTGTGTTATACTTGCATTACGAACTGCCTGATTATGTGCATTAGGGACTGTATTAGACTTGCATTACGAACTTCCTGATTACGTGCATTTAGAATTACATTATTCTTGCAGAACGACCTGCTTGATTACCTGCATTGAGGATTGCACTTTTCTTGCATTATGAACTGCATTGGTCTGATAATACGAACTGCATTACGAATTGCATAGCATTGCATTAGAACTGCATTTGAACATCGTGAACTGCTCATTAATACCGCAAGAACCTACAAGTATTTGTTGGCCTAATAACCGGCAAAGTGAAATATTACGAATACGCATCTGTTGGATCTTTATCGTTTAGTCTCACCGTATTTTTCTTCTTGATAAAGATACCGCTATTTTCATACATCAGTATGGTGTCCATTTGTGGTATCATCACTGTGTCACTGGGAGTGTGGTTGCAAATACTTTACACATTGCCTTGAAGACAAGCCTGGCTGCTCGTGCCAATCTACCAGGGGTTGAGCAGGACGTATCAAAGAGGGTGTCCCTCCTTTGCCTAACTAGAAGCAACTGCCTCAGCCAACTAGAGACCCCCAGTTCTAACACTACTCCTATCCTGATTGATTCTGATCTTTATACTTTTGATTGGTCTGTTTTAGCCTTCCTAGTATACTTAAGAAGATTGATTGGATTAATTTGGTGAAGTTGCAGTTAGAAAATTACTTCAGGTTTTTTTCTCAGTTTGTTTGACATTTTATGCCACAATGCCCTTATTATTTGAGGTGAGTTTGTATGCAAGACACTGATCACATTTAAAGTGACACTCAGTTGTGGGTAAGTTCCATCAACTTGTAATGGATTCATTTTATCACCGAGTGTCAAATGCTCATACAACGTGGTCCTTGATCTTGTGTCCCAGTTTGAAGGAAAAAGACGGCACTTTAGAAATACCTTCATTTTTGGAGAAGTCCATTCTTGATTTTATTATCTTAGGGGGCATATTATCAAGGGATTTATCTCTGCTTTTTTGGCTTTAAAAGCCAAGAAAGCGGAGATAAAATTATCTCCCTATCAGCAACAGGGTGCTAACACGCAAATTCGCATGTTAGCACCCTTTTTCTCTTCGCTTCCCCTTGCATCTCTAATGAGATGCAAAGGGGGCGTTCCAGAGAAAAATAATAGGAGAAATGTTGTTAAGTGACATTTCTCCTATTATCAAGGATATCGCTAACCCTGTTAGTGATGAAAAAAGCAGTGCTAACCGTGGTTAGCGCTGCTTTTTTTACACATGGTATTTTCCTGACTTAGCCATAATATCCTATGGAAGGTGGATATCATGGCTAAGTTTGTGAGCCCGAATCACCAAGCTAACGCCAAACTTCAAGAGATTATCATTGGTTTTCCAGCGATAATCTCTCATTTGGCAGTTATCGTGAGGATTTTTATCACTTCTGAGATAAATGTTGCTAATAGCAAGTTATCTCAGCGATAATTTCCGGCGATGCTTAGCGATAAAAAAATTGTTGCAAAAACTCGTTAGCGATAAATATCACTACTCGTTGGTAATATGCCCCTTAGTTACTACGTTGCTTACTGGGAAGAAACTGCTGACTGCCGCCTAGATCCTTTTCCTGAGTATTAATGAATAATTTCTCCCGAGGGTAGTATCATTCCTTTTATTTAGCTCGGACAGCAGCAAGTCATGTTAGAGAGTGATTTTTCTGCACACAGAAAGGGATGGTTTACTCCACCCTCAGTTCTTTTGTTATTTGTTCCTGATGCCCCCAATATGTTTAGCATTAATCTTTTGTTGACTTCATCATACAAGTTTTCTTGCTATACGTACTTGCATTGTCGACGAGTATTATGCCCTGGCTCATCAATTCGGCAGATAAGCTGCCATTCAATAGGTTGAGGTTTCCCACTGTTAGACTAAGCTTCTGAGTAGTCTGACAGTCTGGTACTCCCGGATAGGCTAGCTTGAAAGAACTAGTGGGTGGGCTTTTTTTCGGACACGCCACGGTCCACAGGCCAGAAATGAAAACAGCCCTTACACTGGCCCTTTCAAGCTGGCCCATCTGGCAGTGCAATACTTTCAGACTGCCCAAATTGCAGCCCAGAAATAAGGTTTCCTCACCTTACCAACCTTTTCCTCATATCACTGAGCATTTGCATTTACTATACTACCACTAGGCGCAATTCCTTAGCATTAATTGACTCTTTACTATCCCTCAGGTCCAAGTTATCACACAGAATCATGTATTGATTCCTGTCAGTCAAGTCCTTTGAATTTTTTTTTTACCTCTTCTCTGTAGCTTCTCCACACTATAATTCATGCTGAAATCCATCATCGTATCTATCGTTTCCTGCTATTTTCTCTAACAAGGACCCTATAATTCTCTGCTTTTATTGGTTGAATATCATGATGATGATTAGTGAATAATATCTGAGTAGAAATGCACTCGAGTCACAAAACAATATTACTAGCAGTTATCTCTCTAGATTAGATGTCAAGAACATTCTGACTAAAAGAGTCCAATCCCTTGCTGACTATTGGTTTTATGTTGTTGTTCTTTGTATTTTCACACATTGTTTTTTACTGCATTTGCCAACTGAATGCTATGAGCACAAAACATTCTATTGGGGTCTGCCTGTGAAAAAAATATTTCTATATTTTCTTGAAGCTGCTCATTCATTAATTGACGTCCATTAAATGCAGAATCTGTTTGAATAACCATATTTATGATACCGCCGTGAACCACTGACATTGCTATATTAACATATCCATGGTTCTTATTGGGTTTACAGTGCTGCACCTGTTTTGTACCCCTCTAACAGGATGGCAAATCCCAACAGCTGCAGCTCTGCTAAAAGAACAGCAACAGGGTATCATGTCAAATGTGCAAGTAGTAATAGGGCTGGTAGAACCTGTAGTCCACAGTTCTAAGATGATCACCGTGTCCAAACACAAGAATGCAGAAGTACAAGGTGAAAGTTAGGATGGAGGGGTAAAGAGATTGATAGATGGAAGGCTGAGTGGGTCAATCAAAAAGCAGACGCTTCAATAGGCTTTAGGGTAAATGAGTGGAAGGATAAGGAATGGAAAGGATGGATGGGTGAAAGTATTGATAGGTGGATATGCGGACATATTGATGGATGGAAGGCGTAAACGGATGGCTGTATACGTGGATGAATGATGATTAAACGGTTAGGGTAAACTCACCTAGCGTGAGTAGCGTTTGCTTGCCTCGTGCTCGGTGTGAGTGAGGTTTGATTCATAGCCGTGCTGTGCTGGTTTATCAAATGTGTAAACTTGGTCTTCTTTAGAACAAAGTGTAATGAGATAGAGAGGAACTTCATTCCAGGGGCTCAAGACTGAGCGTCTTCCTGCGCTGTAATCTCCTTCCTTTGCCAAAACCTGTAGGGAAGACACATCTAGACTGCATGTGGCTGGCTAATCTGCCTGCAGGCGCAGATGAGAATAGCTGATTGCTGTTTCTTTGCTGAACATTGGTTCTATTGTTCAGAGGAGGTAATGATGCGGGTGTGGGCGATCTCGGAAACTCGATGAAGGGCCTCTTTTAGTGCTTAGTTTAACTTAGTTAGCCAAGAGGAAGGTGTGGTTGATCATAATGTTACAATATTTGTATTATACACCCTCTTGTTAGGTACTGTTGCCACTATTTTGTTTGTGTAAATAATAGTTACTATTTCATATTGTATACCTTAGGATAAGAGTTTAATTTAAAATTAATCTTGAAAATATATTCCTGGGTTCTAGAGTTCTTGAGCGTGCCTTTCCATACCAATCTAAAAGAGGGTTTGGGTCCCACTAACTATAGTGTTTTCTGTCTCATGTTTGTTCTTAGTACCAGGTAGTCTAGAAAACCCATTTCTGCCTGGGCCATGTTCTGGTAATTAATACAGAAACAGTATCAGGAAATATGCAATAGCATTAAGGTTGGTGGATTGGGACCTGTGACAATGAGGTTGAGCAGCTGCAAGAAATCGCTGAGGTATTCTCTATAAAGGTAGATTCCTTGAGTAGATGGTGAAGAGCTTGCAAGCACTAAGATCTTGGTAGGAAAGGACTAAGGGTTCCATTAGGATGGCGGCCGGACTTTGTCGGGAAAAGGGACCGCCAGCGATATGTGCGGGGGTCCCGCGTGCACATTATGATGCGCCCGCCACACTGGCGGGCGCATCATGCATTTTTAACATTGAGGCGGGCAGTGCTTTAAGCAGCACCCGCAGCAATGTTAAAAATGCATAATTTGCATTCACAAAGCGGCAGGCACCATGCGGTGCCTGCCGCATTGTGCATTCAAATGCAGTGGGGTACCATAGGTACCCCCATGCGCACCCCCCACCCCCCCCTTACCCTGGGGGCCCGCAACGGGCCCCCACAGCAAAGACCGTATGCCTTTCCACGGGGGCAATACCGCCGTGGAAAGGCATAGGACCGCAAGCATTGTAATATGGTTGGCAGTGTCTCGCAGACACCACCACCATATGTACGCACTTTTTCCGCCGGTCGCAAAGGCGACCAGCGTAAAAGCGGCGGGCGGTCTTTCCGTCCGCCGCGGACCCCCCAGCCATCCTAATGTGGCGCGGGGTCATTTCAGTGAGGGTGGCGGGCGTATTGCCCCTGCCGGACCGGCGGTGGCTACCGCCAGCCCGGCGGGGGCAATCTGCCCACCATCCTAATGGGGTCCTAAGTCTCAGTTCGCTGGTGTAACTGGTGTTCGGCAATGTCAGGGAAAGAACTAGCTGTGGGTAAGCCACCAGCAGTCACTGGTCAAGGGTAAATAAAAGGACAGCCTGTGTAATTGTAGCTCTGTCATATTTGGGTGGCCTTAATAGGGAAAGCAGATTTACTTTTCTTAGGAACAACTGGTGCAGCATAACTTCACCGGCTGAGTCAATGAAACCACAAGAGGAACTGTTCAGGACCTTATGGTGGAATAGCAAACCAACAGTACACTCACACGCCAAAAGCACTCTTATACCACTCAGACAGTCACACACTACCAGACACATTCTTATACTTCTCACATACTAGCGGCCTAGTGCTAAGAGTAGCACCCCACACTTATCAGAGTAGCAGTCACACACTGCCTGAAGAATCCTTGCATCTTCACAGATTAGTTAGTAAACCTAACTTAAAAACACTTGGTAAGAATGACTGGAAGCAGCCCTGGCTCGTCACTCACAATACCCTCAGGGCATAGGCTTAGCACACAAGATAGGTAAGCATTGTCATTTCAGTATGTCTTCCTTTATGACATATTCAGTTTTATGCCCAAACTCTAGGCATTAGTAGTTCCTATTTGATTTGGTTGGTTCATTACATGATACAACTAAAGCTGTATCAAAGAATTTTGGAATACTCTTTTGACCCGATTTTGTTCTTTGTGGCACCCTAAACATAAATGAGTACATAGACAAACACATTGTTAGTAGTTTTTTAAAAATTGATTGTATAACTGCCAAATCACTCAAATTGTTAAAAAAATCTCAAAATCTTTTGCTTGCACCTCCTTCTCAGGCTTTATTATGAGCATGATATCATCAGTGTATAATTTCAATTTACCCATAGTTAGTAGACGAGGACAGATACCCAAACTATTCCGAATGGCTATCACCAAAGGTTCAATGATAAAGGCGATTGACACCGGAGACAGTGGATAGCGTTATCTAATCCCCTGTTTAACACTGACTTGGCCAACCTCTGAGGCATTGATCATAATGTTGGCTTCTGCATTCAAGTACAGTTTCTGAATCAGCCCAGGGATTTGGGATGTATGTCGAAATTTGACAAGATAAAAAATAAGGTCTCCCAAACAACTAGGTCAAAAGCCTTCTCGGCATCTAATAAGAAGACCAGAGCTGGTATCTTCTGAGTCTCAAAATAATCCAGTGCTTCAGCGTTATAGTGTGTATTGGTCCCTAGCTGCCACCCTCCGATAAGACCATTTTGGTCAGGAGGGATCAAGTGCAAGGCAATTCCATTAAATCGATTAGCTAACAATTTAGTCATAATTTTATAGTCGGAGTTTAAAAGTGTGATGAGACGATGAGAAGTCGGGTCTTCACAGTCCTTTCCTTTTTTCAAAAAGCTAACTATAGTCCCTTTTCTAAAAGAAAATGGTATTAAACCACCCTCTAAAATTGAGTTAGCAATCAGCAAAAGATATTCGGAAAAGGTGCTCGAAAAGGTTTAAAAATATTCAGCAAGGAGGCCTTCCGGGCCACTGCTTTACCATTCGGGAGATTTTTAATAACATCCCCCAATTCTTCTTTCGTGAAAGGACTCGGCATACTCATTTTATCGGCATCTGAAAGTACAGGTAATTCATATCTCTGAAGAAACTCTCCCAGAGAGGTCCTGTCAATGGGCTGTTGTCAGCCATATATATTCCTATAATGTTGTGACATTTTATTTGCTATAACTCCCGGGTCATCAGAACGGTTACCGGTTATCTCAGTGTGCTTATCGATTGATTACTGCCTGCTCCCTGGCTTGCCAGGTGAGGAACCTCCCGGTATAATTACTCTGTTCATAGACCTTTTGCCTATGGTGTTGATAAAAGGATTCACTTTTAACATAATATTTTTTGCTAAGATCCCGTTTAGCCTGTTCAAATTGCCGTTGGTTAAAAGCAGAGGGGCTACCGAGAAAGATATCAAAAAACCTTTGCACTTTCTGCTTTAAAATTAGCTTTTCTTCTTTGACTTTCCTTGCATTGCCAGCATCTTTTCTGATGGCTATTCCCCGTACATAAGCTTCAAGCGAGTCTCAGACCATGTGTGGTAGAGCTGAGCCATGATTTCGCTCAAGAAACTCCTTTATCTCTGTTTTAATCAAAAGCACCCAGCTCTCTTCTGATAGATATTGCCTATTTAACATCCATCTTTTAGGAGTCATAATATATTTTTCCAGCTCTAACTCCATAATGACCATCACATGATCCGAAAATCCAATCGGAAGGATTCTCTGCTGGCTAAAGACCATTCTCCTACAAATGAGGAAAACATCGTTGCATGAGGAAGTGCAAAATCTACCCGAAAAACAAGTATAGGCGATCTTAGTTGGAAATACTGCCCTTCACAGATCAGATATGTCCAAGGTCTTGCCATAGTTTTGTAAAACTTTTAAAGTTGGATATAGCTGAGGAGTCAATTTTAGGATTCATTAGGAAATTAAAATCTCCCCCTATGATCAATTTGCCAGGTATTTGAATTTAAGATTGAAAAAACTCTTCGTATGGCATAGGGTTTGTCCTCTGCTGGGGCATATATGCTGGCAAAAGTTAAAAGTCTATTTCCAAGATTGCAGGTGGCCCAGCACCATCTTCCGCTCTGATCGCTTACAAAATTAACTACCTCAGCCTGAAGTTTTTGGCTAAGGAAGATCGCTGTACCCCGATGGGACACCAAAGAGGAGGAGAAGCCCATATGAGCTGCCAAAGACCTAAACAGTGGTAAGTCTAGTAGTTTCCCCCACGGTATATAAGTCTCTTGTATCAAAATGGCCGCTGGATTTTCTGTCTTAGTCAATGCCTCAATGGCCCGCATTTTCTTCTTATTGTTGAGGCCATTGACATTAAAAGAAACCACTTCCAAACTGTCCTTTTTATCCATGAGCAGAGAGCAGGAAATTATCCAGACACCCTAGCAGCATAGACAAAAGTATTCTGGAAAACTACGGTATCAGTCCAAAGCCCCATTCTAAGCCTAACCAAATATGAGTACATTAACAATGAATGGATGATTCTGGATTTAAAAAATTGATTTCTTTTTTTCCCCATTCTCCCTTTTCCACCTTGTGACCCCACCCTCCTCCCAAAGCCACCATGAGCAGACCGCCGTCCCTACTTATACCTGACAGGCTAACCCGCCCCCCCTTAACTGGCACCTTGACTTGGTGCCAAGTGCTACGGGTCTACCTACCCCCCCTTCAAAAGAAGAAAAGCAAAAGAAAAGAGAAAGAAAAAGTATAGAAACAACAGAAGGCAATAGGAAAGAAGCTGCCTAAGAAGATATGCTTGAAAAGGAAGAACATCAGAATAAGACGCCAAAACAAGTGATTGAAAACATTTGTAAACTCATTACATTAACACTGTGACATTATATTTAACATTTTGGAGTCTACAGGCCATTAGGACTTATCCAAAGACATTTGTTGCAGTAATTCCTGCGCTTCCGGGACATTGCAAAATACATTGAATCTGCCTTTTATGAGCACTTTTAACTTGCTCTGTTGCTCTGTCGCTGCCATCATTGCCTGCGCCCCCTGTTCCTTGAACAGATGTAGCATTTTAACAAACTCTTTCGGCCTTTTGGCTGCGGATGCCGACATGTCCGGGAAGATGTGACAAAGTGGGACCTCTGACGAGGTAAAATGTCGCTGCTTTATGGCCTTGGTTAAAAAAAAATCCTTGACCCTGAAATCCCCTAAATTAACCAGGATTGTCCATGGATGTTTAGCATTGGGAGGCACCCGATGGGCTCGCATAAGAGTCAGATCACCAGTAAACTCCGGGAGGAAATTTTTTTAAATAAACAAATCTACCCATTGTAAAGTCTGCTGGCCCACAAGGCCCTCTGGAATACCAAGAATACGGAGATTGGAATGTCTAGAATGATTCTCTAATTCCTCCAGTTTGAACTCCAATGCTGTTGTTTGGCTCTGGAAGGCGCAACTTTATTATTCATACTTGAAACTCGGTCCTCCAATTGAGAAATCCTACTCTCTGCCTCAAGAAGATGTGCTGGGACCTAAGCCATGTTTTCTTCAATTTTAGTTAAACTGGCGTGGATTACAGTGATTTCAGTGGATTGGGGGGCTTTCAGATCTCAAATCTCCTCCAGAATCAAGTTATGGAGGCTCTTGGCATCCCATTGCATAGAGAAGGTTCTGTTATCCTGGGAGGTCCTGGGTCAATTCTAGCCTGGCATCGGACTGTGAAGACAGTGGGTCTGAGGATATAGACTCAACTAGAATGGTCAAGCCAGCGTCCACAGGAGTAGATAGTTCAGATGAGCTCCCCCCAGAAGAAGGAAAAAACAGAGAAGGGGATTGAGAAGGAGAGTGGCTGCCATCCCTAGGATCTTGAGGACTCCCATCTTTACTAAGATCCATAGCGTTGTCGACTCGAGGGAGGACATTCCCTGTCCCATCTGGCTCCCCAGATGATAAACCGGGTTTGGCTTTGAAAAATAAAGGACACTTTTTGAGGTCCTTGGTTTCCCCAACTGAATTGACCAGCGTCGCTGTTTTTAGCTTGGTCAGATCTGATGAAGTGGAGGTACCTGCCCTGGAAGAGGCAATAGAGAAGGACCTAATGCTAGAATCCAGGTTCACAGAATTACCTCCAAGGTTGTCTTATTTGGCAAACTCAGAACCTGCCATCTTAGCGTTTTCGGTGTTCAAGTCCAGATCTTTCCTAAGAGCCGCAGCACGGTTTGCCCGAGCAGCAGCCTGGCCAATTTGTTTCATCACCCTTTGACCCAGGCTTGGGGAGTCAAAGTAGGATGCTACAGTACCTTTAGTGCCTTTGGTGAGATTTCGCATAATGCAGTTATCAAGCAGATCCTGTAACAAGGTAGCTAAATTTAATACCTGGGAACCCCTCCAGCGACCCTCAACCAAGTTGGCATAGGGAACACCCATACACCGGTAGGTAAGAAAAACACGTGCACCCCCTCTTGGAGAGCAACCTGGTGGTCCCAATGGCATAGAGGAAGAAAAAGCTGTACACATTTAAAATCTCTTTTCTCCGCCTGATTGCCTGAGGGCCGTAGTCTTGAGGTGAGTCTAATTCCCCCCACAGGCAGTCCCTCCCTGCAACTCCAAGGAGCACATGCAGGAAATATGCAGGCTTGTGAAACACGAAGGCCGTCCGTTGAACCGCACTAGGTCAATATGGAGCCGATATGGTATCAGCAAGGTGAAGACCACAACAGCAGGGTAGGCACATTGCACTGGATTATTCAGGACAGGGACCCTAACGGCGAGAGAAAGGCACAACGGTACACGCGCTGCTCCGCTCCTGTTGTGCTGTTGTTCCTGGCTCCCCCTGGCGTGTTCGTGGAGCTCAGCTGCATCCCGTGTCTGACGTCAGCTCCGGCATTAGAAGAAGGAGGGTGGTGAGGCTACGGCGTGCTTAGCCGGTAGCCTGCATCGAGCTGCCACCTAGATTGCAGAAATAATACAGTGTAACTGTGAGCCTATGGATTTACATCCTCATATTCTTCCCTGTTTGAATACAAAACCGAAAAGATATCTAGGTGTTTATTTTACGGCTCAAATGTCTGAATGATATGATTTCAATTTTTCCTCACTTCTGCGAAAAGTTCAAGACTTAATGTGTCGATGGAATTCTCTCCCATTAACCATATTGGGCAGGGTCGCATTGATTAAAATGTCTGTTCTTCCGCTAATTTCATTTCTTATTTTCCACATTTCCCTGTGTCTTAACGGCCTCTTTCTTTGCTAATTAGTCTATGTTTACATCTGTTATCTGGGGCAAGAAGGTCCCTCGAATTGCACTTTATATGAGGAGCTGGAAAATGGTGAATTAGCTCTCCCTAACTTTAGGTATTATTATTCTGCATATTTAGCACAATATATGTCAAGGTTTAAGTCGGAATTACAAATGGGTTTATTTATTAATTCTTTTATAAACTTAATTGGTAAAGGGAATCAGATTCAGTGCCCACTAACAATTGTAAAATCTCCTAAATTAGTACGTTATAAGTGTATGCAGTGGTTTTTCTATAAACGTCAGGCTTTTTATAGAAGATATTAATTTCCTGTAATTAACTCCCCAACTCCGTTATCTGGCCTCATTTCACCATCTGGGATTAGAGACGTCGGCAATTACACACAAATTGGCCAAGGTTGGGTTTGGGACAATCTCTGATTTCCTAAGGCATAATAGATGGCTTAATATAGTTGAAATGTCTTATTTAATTTCAAATGATTTCCTTCTCCTTGGGTCATTTAACAATTGTAGTACATGTTTGAGTAAACTTGATTTGGTTCAGATAATCAAACGTTAATGCTTAGTATATGAATTACTAGATGAGCCCAAATTTAAGAAACCCGGGGAATGGAAAAAGCGTTTAGCCTCTATCAAGGGTATGGATCTTGTGTAGCAAGCAATAACTAAATGGGGAAAACATGAGGAGATGGAAATCACAGCGAATATGTGGTCAGTAGTCAATAATCTCAACGTGTGCACTCTAAGGGGCGTGAATTGGTGTAGGATGCTATTTTTTTTAGCAAAATAGCAACTTTATAGAACCCCACTTTTCTTATCTAAAGTTTATTCCAACCGATCTGGGCAGTGCTTTTGTTGCCTAAACCATCCTTCAGCCAATTGGACACATATCATATCACAATGCCCCCTGATCCAGAGCTTCTGGAATGATATTTTTTGCTATCTTGAAGCCAAATGCCTAATTACAATAGATTTGAATATTCGGCTGATGGTGTTTGGCTATGCCCCAGATCTTCAATGTTCTGACAAGGTGATCAAATTATTATATATCGCGATCGCAAAGGTAGTCGCTAGATCAGTTTTGCTTCAGATATGGCAATCAGATCTTATACCAACTAAAAATAAATGGGTCCAGAAAGGAAAGCAGGTTAAAAAAAGCGAACGAGTCTATGCACTGCGAATCGGAGAGATTAAGAAGTTTGAGATGGTTTGGTTGGCCTATTTCGATTAAGATCTTAATATAGAGCCTATATCTCAGGAGGTATTTTCAACATGTTTGAATCCTATTTATAGTAAAATTAGTATTTTTGTTCTATACAACACTTTAGATTTTATTGTTACATAGCTGTATTGATTGATATAGGATGAAATACTATTCTGGATATACTTGCTGATTTCTCTGCATATGTTTTACGGTACCTAAGGTTCAATCAATCATTTAGTTTATGTTAATATTGGCAGTGGACGATATACCAAAATATTAGGTGTTTCATCTGTCGAATGCTGGCTTAAATGCATATATTGTCTTTCTTTTAATGATTTTAGGATTTACTGTTTTCAGGCCTTCTGGTGGTATTTATTGCGTTTGTATTATTAGACACATTTAATGAATTATATGGATGGATAAAAAGTTTCTTTTTATATGGATTTCAATAAATGCATATATAAAATAAAACATTGTTAGCAGTTGTGAAAGCACTGTATGATTTGAAGCCATCTTCTTTTAATAGAGACAGATTTAAGGGCTCTAGTTAAGCTGATCTCTTGTTTGTGCTCTATGCCATATTTATTAGTGATTGCCAATAAAGATTTAATTAGTTGCCAGCAATACGACTCATTTATATTTATATTGAAGTTGCCAGATTTTCATATTTAAAATCTTTTTATGTATGTGCCTATAGTGTTAAGTTCCTTGTGTATGTATTGCATTGACTTCTATCTAGATTTTATTGCACAGTATTTTGCATTACATTATTAACCTGCCTACGGCACCAGAAATTATAAAAATGTATACATAATACATCCACTTCTTGACATTGTATAAAGTGAGCAAATAAATTAATATGGTTTCTGCACTGCACCGTATTTCATAGTATACACATATTGATTGCATTAAAGCATTGACATACATGCCTCTGACACATAGTTTGAATATTTTACTTACCAGCAGGGCGTTGTCACTTTCCATTCTTACTTTTATAGGCACCTATTTAATGGCATGTTGCGATAAGGTCTTTGGACATTATTTACTCCAATGAAAGGTTTCAAAACCTGTGTTTTTCAAGAGTTTCGCTTCACTCGCTGTCACAGCCCTGAATCATCCATTGAGCTTGAAGTTTCGTGCTATAACCAATAAATCTCAAATTGTGATCACATGCCAAATGTTTATTAAGGGTGTGGTCTTCATTCAAATTGTGAAACACACACTTGGCCTTTAGAATGTAAAATCTGGGGAGCAGAATTGGCTCAGAAGCAGTGGGAACAGAGATACCCCATCTACACTGCTCTTGCATTTGCTTTACTTACAAACAGTCCTTGAAAATCACGCATGGGGATTGACTCCAGATAAGTTATAAAGTTTACTCTTTTTCTGTATTCACAAAACTGCAGTTTAATAGTAACTTTACGACTACGGAGATTTCACAGTTGGAGCAGAGAACTCAGCATATAAAATGATAGGTGTGTCCCACCCTTTTATGTCCGGAGATCCCCGCCCTGACTGTTGACTCTCCTCAGTCCTAAAGTACTATTAAATGGGACATTGTAAATACTGGAAAAACTAAACTTACACAAAAATGTAAGTATACCTTTGTGAATCAGCCCCACATATTTTGGGCCTTAATCCGAGTGGATTGGGAAAAGGTGCTATTTATCACACCTCATAAATAACCATTGCCCAGGGTAGGTTATTTATTGGGTAAGATCATTAGCTCCTATTGAGTGTTTTCAGGAAATAACGTGGATTTTTGTGGTTAATGCACCAACATCCACATGGTATGGTAAATACAATAAACATTTCACCTGCTTTGGCAGCTTTGATGATTATTTAACAATGGTGGAGATATTTAACACATCCAATAATTATCTGAAAGTGATAAATAGCTCCCAACTTATATTTCCGACCTGTAGGCAAACAGGGGATAACCCATGAGTCGGAAAGCACCGACTCACTTGTAATGAGGCCCTATGTGTACTTGAAAGAAGACACAAGATTTAGGGAAATCACATATCTGTTTAACATAGTAAGCCGGGTTTAGAAAATAGCACTTTAGTTGTGAACTATATTTTTGTTTACCGTACTAATTGATAAGCAAGGGAATATGAGACAAGGGAATATGAGACAAGGAAATGTATATGGTAGTCTTATGTACTTGAAGGTGGCATATGGCAAGTTTGTATATCAATATCTCTGGGAAACCCTAATGGTCTTCTCAAACTGTTCATAATCAAATATTCAGAAACAGGGATAGCAATAAGAATTATGAGCACGGAGGGCAGTTCCCAGAGAGCATATCTACAACACATGGAGTAAAACAAGATTGTTTTCTGCTCATCCAATTGAACTTTTTGTCATTGACCAAGCCAACTTGGAACTCATTCAGAATTCTCCAAGGGGTGTCCATTGGCAACAATTTAAAATAATACTGAGAGGTCTTAAGCTCAATCAGTTTAGTTGGGCAAGCATGCCCTGCTCAACCATCAACAATGTAATGTTAGGAAAATGAGTTATGCTCTTTAGATACCGGAAAACACAGAGCAGCTGATCCATGAGTGATCTCCTGCTACACAAAACCTATTGAGCACATTTGGAATATACTACCTCAGACACTTTAAATTCAATGGTATATTTGAGAAAAGCCACCTTTTCAGGGCCAGTTTGTTAGATTGCAGGCTCATTAGAGCTTGATGACTATTCCAACAAAAGTATCCAAAAAGAGTTTATGAACTTCCAGTGCCCTTCGGATGCTGTAGGTTTCCAAGCTACTAGATGCTAAGCTAATGTAAATACCAAGCATTATGACAGAAACCAATGAAGGTCAGAAGTGAGGATTTTCCTAACCCACCCAAACTTAACTAGGAAAGTGGTTAAGATGTACAATCACTGGGCTTAAAAGCGAATTACTAAATACTCGCAGTCCCTCTCAATCCGGCCATGAACAAAAATGTTTTTATCTGTGTCATAATATATACATTCATCAAAGATCGGCTTAGCTTTTGGGAAAAAGTCTATAAAAAACTACAGCTTCTTGAATGGAAATATACAAAGGGTTATCAAAGAAAACAGATAATAAGCATTTCTTCATCAGATAATGGCGTGAACACACAACTATCATCTTTCTTTCCTTCTATTCGTAACTCATATTTTCAAAGTTGATTATGCACCATTTAACATCATGAGTACACAAAATGGCAATCTACCTTGGCACCTAGTTTTACTCATACTTCTGTCCAAGTTTGAGAGTTAAATGAGAGCTCTGAAATATGTTGTAATGAGCTGTTCTTTTCTAAAAGGAACATAGAGTGCAAAAACTAACCTAATTTCAAAATTGACCACCCTTATTGTTTTCTTTTGTATGAGGTACTGAAATAATATGCAACAGATTGGTGGCAGTTTTAAAATATGTATATGGAGTTTTTTTTCACAATTTATGACAAGAATATGAATCCAAAAAGCTACCTTGGTGTACAGGCTAAATGTTTTTAGAATATATGAACTTGTTATTCAATAATGTGAGTATTTCACTGTCATTTATTTTATATCAGTAGTAAGTTAGACTATCAATGATTGCTAGTTTAAGGCATGTTTTTTAAAACTACACAATAATATGTTTGAATGTCTCCATACTTGTTAGCCATTACACATGTTTGGAATGTGAAATGAGTCTGTTGTTTCTGATACTTTCAATACACTTTATTGCTAGAAATTCAAGTGTCAGAAAGGGGGTTATTAATTTGGGGAGGTGGAGATCTTACCAATTTAATAAACGTACTGTGGTTGGGTCACAACACAGTTCTAAGAGACTTTCTGCTCAACCATTGATGCCTGCAGAATAACCAGCATGCAATTTCCCAGTCAAGTACATGTTAAGTTCATATGATGCCAACTATTCTAAAGTAAAGAGTAAAACATAATAAGATTCCCAAATAATTTTAGAGAAAATCTTTTAGGCAAAGAGACACAATATTGATTAAAAATGGATGCAAGTCATCAGAGATATGGATTTTTAAAGATTTTAGACACAAATTGCCAAGAATACACAAAAGGTGAATCATTAGTCCATTTTGTGGTTGACTGGAAGCTAAACACAATTTCAGGCTTATCGTGATGGAGGAGTGGTTGGCAGGGCCGGACTGGGAACAGAAACCGGCCCTGGCAAAGTGCTCGGCCGGCACCCCCTGCTCTTTGCCAGGGCCGGTTTTAGGCCTATTTTGTTACAGGGCCGCTGCAAAAACGGCCCTGTAACGAAAACGGCCCCCTGGGGCCCAAAACCGGCCCCCACCCTTGCGGCGCACCGGGGGATTGCCCAGTGCCCGCAATGGTCAGTCCGGGCCTGGTGGTTGGTTGGGTAGGCCAAGCAACTTGCATTGGTCAATTTTATTTTTATCTTCAGACTTTTTTGGGGGTGCTCAAGCTAAAGATGAAGCTGGCAAGGGTCCCTTGAGGAGGGACATCGTCAAGGTCCATCTGAATCCGATGGTTTGGACACCAGAATCTCCGAGCAGAACAAAGCAGGATTTTACTGAGGTCACTTCACCTTTGGGTAGATTTGCTAGTCTAGGGTTTTACTTTAAGACTGGTTTAACATTTGGTGGATGGTACTCCGCCTGTCATGGTGGTGGAGGGCAGTTCGTCTGTCATCCTGGTGGACTACTGCCTATCAAACTTAGAGATGATCACCAGCCAAGTGGCCATCTCTGCACATTGAAAGGAGGCTCTGTCACAACAGTTCCTTTCAATATGCAAAGCCAAAAATCTTTATTCCGATTTACATACAAATCCAAAAAAGCTGAGTAAAACAGCTTAAAAATCACATAATATATATATGGTTTCAATAAAACTTGTAAACCACATATTCACATTAAAAACAGTTAAAAGACAGGGGCCAGATCCATTATGTGCAAAGCTTATAGTACAAAGGAACTAAGTAAATATTACACTATAATTACACATTCCTTAAGTACTAGATATAAAAGCCACCTCCTATTAAAAGGACATTAATTTAAGAGAGAAGGCAATCAACATAAATTCAGTGTTTCAAGGTGCAAAAGAGGAAACACTACTGCGCATAAAAGAATCCAGAAGGTTAAAAGTTTACATTTCATTGAGTTACTCTATAAAGTGTTATCCATAATACAAATCGTAAATCAATCATTAGGCATCTCAATATCCAGTGCAACTTTCTTCGTAGCGTGGGCCGTCTAGATTTATCAATGATTTATGTCTTTGAATGGCCTTCTTTATGTAACCAGAAACTGTACAATATATTTGGGGGTTGGATAGATTTCTTAATGATAAATAAAACCCTGCATCAAAAAATGTTGACGTATTGTACAAGATCTAATATCTTTATAAAATTGACAAAATAACATGAAGTGGATTGTCGTTTGTCTGGCCTTTCCATCTCATGGGCACCTTGGGTGATTCAAAGGCCACAAATCAGAATCTGGGAATGCCACTAGATGATGGAGCAGCTCTAGGTATAAACTAGTTTGCAGTAACCTATGCTAAATATTGGTCACGTTTACCAAGTATCCTTGAATCGCCTGCGGGAATGAACACATACAACACTTATCCACAATGGGCTTAATTCTTTTCTGGGGCTCTCCGATGGGCTCTCTTTTCCCCATAAAAATAGATCTTCTTTCCTTTTTGCTAAACTGTTAAATACGGTATGGGACTAAAATAGTTAGGCTTTCTCCCAGGTCTGGTAATAAAACATTTATGTGCTGGAGCCATGGTATTTTTTTGTGATGGTTGAGACCCAGGCAATCCCCTATGATATCCCTGGTGAACTTGGTGTCTTGTGTTGTCCAAAAACTGTGCCATCTAGTTAGACTGTTAAGATTAATGACATCTTCCATATACCCAATCTCCAGTTCTTTGTGAGCAATATAGGCAGGGGTTGAACTTGGCACTGCCCGAAGCCTACTTAAGATGATATTTTCCTGAATCTATAACAATTCGCAGTTTGTCCAACCCCAAAATAGCATCCATCTAATGAGACTGGGGGGCATTTGGTTTCATATAACTTCATAATTACTCTTAGGGGTTTGCTGCCTATCGTTTTGGCAAATCTATTAACAGAACCGGGAGCTCTTATAAATTTAAATTTGGCAGTTTTCATATGTGGTGTCTAGTCTCCTCTCTGTGAAAACAGTAAGCCAAAGTAACTTAATATCTTACTTCTAGCTTTCAACCATGGAAATAATAACTATTCGTCTTTTTTGGTATTTTGCTACAGACCTTGGTATACGTTTTGGTTAAGTTAAGTTTTAGGTATATTCCCTCCATAAGGGCTATGGAATTGTTTATCAGTTGCTGGAGACCATTTGCCATCCTGGATAAAAGCACTGCAAAGTATGCTCAAAGCAAATTCAGAGTCACCCGGGTACCCACTATGGATGCATTGGCTTTTATGCTTTGCAAGAGACCTTCCACCGCGTTTATATACAGTGATAACAAGAGTGGCGGAAGGATAAATCCCTGCCTAATACCACATTTTACCCTTAATTTCTCAGTGCATTCCCCATTGTTTCCAAAACACATGCAAGATGTTACGGTTGTCTACAGCTGGGAGAGATGACATATTATATCTGTTGGAGCACCCAAATCGATTAACACATGCCTTAGTTTTGCATGGTTCACAAGATCAAAGGCACTGGTCCGGTCTGAAAAACACAGATGAATATGCCCCTCATGTACCATTCTGTATTTGCTAATAATGAGATGCAAATTTATACCCTGCTCCACAGTGCTTATTTCTTTCCTGAACCAATATTGCAACTCTTTCAGTATGCATTTTTCCTGGGCCCAGGCTTCTAACTTACCTAGAATCACCCTTCCCATAGTTTTCACGGAGGAGTCCAAAGCAATATTGGACAATGATTTCTGGCATCTCCTCCGTCTCCCTTTTTAAATGTAGGAATGGTCACACTATCACTCCAAGATTTTGGGGTGTAGTCTTTTGCCACTGCATTAAAAATTTGAGTGAGAATTGGTACCCATAGAGATGTGTGTGATCTATAAGCATCCACTTGGACCCCATCAGGCCCAGGGGCTTTCACAAAGACATTTCTTTTTAAGGCTGCAATAACTTCCTCCATGATTATTGTCATCAGGGGCTCAAAATTCGTTACATTATGGGGACCCTGAGGCATATCAATGACCGCCTTATTTGGATGAAAAATGCCTTCAAAATGTGTAACACTAGTGTCTGGTGGGACTGAGCCCTCTGTAGTAGACATAGAATGATCTTTAAGAAAGGGGGAATTTATGGTTTTCTAAAACAGTTTACCATCACCGGATTCTTTCAGATTTGCCCACACCTGATCCTGAAGTTCCTTTTTCTTTGTAATTAGCGTTACCTTATAGTTACATCTTAGCTCATTGAGCCTTCCCCTGTTTTTCAAAGTTTTTTGCAGTGTGTTGCTTAGTGCCTGATTTGCTCTTGTGCAGTGAGAATTTAACCACCCTTGATCAGTTCTTATTTTCCCTAGATCTTTAAAATGAATTTTCAAATTTTCTGCTATTGCTAAATTTATTTTATGAAATGCCTCCAACAGCCTTTCATAATCCACCCCCATTATGTATATATGATAAAGGCTTCCCAATGCTCATTCACTATAGTTTCAAGCATTTTTGGCACATTTACACCAGCCCATTTAATGCTGACACAATTTCTACCCACAGCTTTAATTGGGGGAGCACTTCCCAATACCTCTGATTTGTTATAAGTAACGTTTAAAATGATTTTAAGTACTGCATGATCACTAAGCACTGTATTTTCCATTTGACATTTTTTTTATCAGGTTCAGATCTTTTGCTGAGAATATTATGCGGTCAATAGTGTGGGAATGCCCATTTCCATAGAAGGTTGGCAACGCAGTTCCATGCTCTCCTAGTTCCTGTTCTATCAAAGGTACACAAAGTTGGAGTCCATCTTGTTAGCAAGTGTCTCAAGTTCCTTTTCAGTTCCATAACAATAGTATTGCGTGTATTGTTAAAAACATTGTTCTAAAAATTTATTAAAATAACCTCATACATTCGATCTATTAGAAGGTAGGCAAACTGGAAGTAGGGGGATTTGTTCACAGTTTTCTTAATGACAGTAGGTGATAGGTTTGAGATGAGTATCACCAAACCACCTTTGGGACGTCCATTAGCCAAGGGTGTTGACCGGGGTAAGAATGGAAACAAATCTATCTATTAGAAATCTTTGCTGAGCCACGTTTCCTGTAGACAGTGGGCAGACTTTATAAAAAAAATTTTTTAAATCTGTTTTTTATTAACAATATACAAAAACATATCTCCAAATACCGTATCTAGTCTCAATATGTAATACAAAATCAGTGAAGTAATCGATCTTGGGCTTTACCAAGGATTATCTGTTCCAGAGAAACAATAAATGAAATCAAGCATGTTACATTATACTGTATCAGAAATCTGCAATAAGTACAAATATCACTGCTAGTTCCATCTTTTGCGGCAAATATCCACATGCATACTTCATAGAAACAGTGCACAAAGGTTCTGTCATAACAGATTATTATAAAACTTGTAAAAACAACTTTACTTCCCCCATTTCCCTCCCCTGGTACATTCAAACTTAGTCATTAACCCCTTCCATGCTCATGACGAGCTGAGCTCGTCATGAGGCACGGTTGAGCTGTGCTGATGACGAGCTGAGCTCGTCATGAACAATGGGAAAGAGTCAAAGTCCCGCACCGGAGGGGAAAACCCTTAGCAGCCAAGGTGTTAATACGCATATGTCGGCTTGATGTATGTGCTAGTAAAGTATTATGTGCTGTTGCAGCAACATTGTGTGTGTCTTCCAGCTTGTATTGGTGTGTGCAGCCTGAGTCGTCCCCGACCTGCGCATCTTCAAAGGGTACGGCATTGCGATGTTAAAGTGAGAGGCATTACAATTGTCGTCCTGACCATAGAAGGCAAAAGTTCTCTATAAGGAGGGACCTTTATTTTCAAATTCTAACAACATCTGCCAATCTGACGAGATTGACGTCTTTCTTAGTCCCCTATATTCCTCCCGCTGTAACTCGGCTCCCTCAGCCTTTCCCCATTTCACCACCTCGTTGTGCCAGTCCTCCGGGTGTGGGGGTCTAGCGGATTTCCAATGTGCTGTCACTGTTCTCTTAGCAAGGAGTAGGGCCAAGTTGATAAATCTAGAGGATGGGTTCTTCTTTCTTTCCCTACTGCCCAGGCCCAAAAGGCAGTAATCTGGGTTGTCATAGGGTCTTCTTGGGACGATTACAGCCAACACTTTACGGATCGTATTCCAGTAGTACCCCAGTTTAGGACAGGACCACAGCATATGTAGTAAGCCCGCATCGGAATCATGGCATCTCGGGCACGTATCTGCAGCATCCGGGTATATAGCTTGCAATCGACGACGGGTGAGGTACGCCCTGTGTAGGATCATTAATTGTAGACTTTATAACAATTAACCAATCCAAATTATTAAATTTAGATTTTGCACCTGCCACATTCCAAGACTTATTTATTAGATAACTCGTCAGTGTTGCATATAATATTTTCATCCCCTGCCTACCCCTTGTACAGCCATAGGTGGCTTGCGTCTCTGTTCCCTTTTTACAAACACCCTGCTCTTTTGCCTCATCCTGTCAATCCTGGTAATCTAGTTTGGTTAGCGTAGTAAATATATGTGATGTAGAATAGAACAATGGGGTTTACAATTCTGGGCCTGATGCCTGCTGCACTGTCTATCCTACGACTGGTTGGCACTTTCTACGCAGGGATCTGGCGCTAAAGTCATCGATCTGCCTTGCCTATTAGGTCTATAAAAGTACCCTAGTGGAAGAACCTCTATTTTGTTCATACACGGGGTCAATTGTTCAAGGCGCTGTAATTATAGTTCAACAATGCATAGCCTTCTAAGACATGCAATCCCTTGCTGTCTCTTTCGGGTGAGCTCCCAGCCATGGTGTCCTCCTTACATGCACTACCTCTTGTGTCAGATCAGAAATGGGGTGGTGAAGTGAGCTAAAGAACGATGATGGATTCAACCCAGATCTGTGACTGGGACTAAGTGTCTGAAAAGTTTCAGCACTCCGTCTATCATCTCCTTGTGTTTGGTTTGTACCCCCTAAGTTAGCAGGGTATGCCCAGATGTGTGACCCTTGCTCACTTAGCCACTGGATTCAAGCTTGAATGGCTGATGAGGGGTGTTGCCCTGAAACCTGTCCTAGGATACTTGTTTCCGGTCCAGGGTAAATCTTGCTTGGCAATTCGGGTTGGACTGTTCCTATGAGGTACATGGTCAAGACTGATTTGCTTATGGCTGGGTCTGAACTGGGGTGGTGAAGTGAGCTAAAGAACGATGATGGATTCAATCCAGATCTGTGACTGGTGGTGTGTGTCTGAAAAGTTTCAGTGCTCCGTCCATCATCTCCTTGTGTTTGCTTTGTTCGCCCTAAGTTGTCAGGGTATGCCCCGACGTGGGTCCCTTGCTCACTGTGCCACTGGATTCAAGCCAGCCTGGCTGATGAGGCGTGTTATCCTGAAACCGGTCCCAGGATGCTTGTTTCCGGTCCAGGGAAGACCTAGCTTGGCAGTTCGGGCTGGACTATTTCCATGAGGCACAGGGTCAAGACTGATTTGCATATGGCTGGGTCTGAACTGGGGTGGCGAAGTGAGTTAAAGAACAATGATGGATTCAACCCAGATCTGTGACTGGGGGTGAGTGACTCCGTCCATCATCTTCTTCTGTTTGCTTTGTAGATCCCACAACCATCCAGAATACATTTTTATCCACTGTACCATCTTATTCTTCAGTGTTGTGTAATTCTAACAGTTTTGATTTAATAACACTGGGTCATCTTTTAATATAATATAGGGGGTACAATTTAGGGGGTAGTTGAGGATAACTCTTAGTGGTGGTTGGTCCTTCCCATGTGCTATTTCTTGTATATCTAGTTTGCCACTTACAGCTTTATTTCTTATGCCTTATGTTTGATTAGATGACCGGGGGGCTATATGGGCATGTGTTGTTTCTGTCCTCCTGCCAGAGGTCCCTGTCTCTCAAACAGTTGCGCGTATGACCTAGGAATCATGTTGGTTGGAGGAATGCCCAAAATATTCATGTTACTTGGCTCCTGCATTTTTTGTAGTGTACATTTTAACATCATTATTTGGGACTCCAAAATGTGAAGATGTTCAAGTAAGGGGGCGAGTTCTTGCTCAATTACTTTTCTAAAGCACTCTACTTTTTTTCAAGAAAGAGATCCATAAAGTCTTGGTTAGAAAATCAAAATTCTGTATCTTCACATGAAGATTGGGATGCAGTGGCAGTGCCTTTTACCAACCCATGGTCTTCTGCAGTCACATGCCTCTTCTGTGTAAGCTTGCATTCTTTTGGACTCTTATATTTAGCTTTGGCTCTGGTTTGCCCTCAAGCCTGTTCTCGGTATTGGACTTGTGCCTGGGCTCTGTTTTTCAAAAACACTCAGCCATATCAGACATAGTAATCAAATCACTTGCAGGAACAAGGGTCATCGGTTGGGTATTTTCCAGTTCAAGCAGGGCATCTAGTGGGGCAATATTAAGACCCATGGAAAGCCTTCTCTCCAAGAGTTCAATTTCGGCATTTACTACCCCTATAGCTCTTTCCAACATGTGATCAATTGCTTTGCATTTTGCTGGGGGCTCTGGGCAAAGATTCCCCCTGGTACCTTTCTTTTAACCCTAGGCTAACCAGTTCAACATACAGCAGACAAGAATATAAAATCCTCCTAGTGCAATATTAACACCAGATGTTTAGTCCCAGTCCTTTGGGAAGAAAGAAGAAAAGCTGTGAAGGTAGAGACTTACTCCAGATGATCGATATCAGAGGGGGGGCCCAGCCCGGCCTCTTCCAGTCTCAGACGGGCGCACACGGGTGTCCCTTTAATAGCACAGATGAGCCTCAGGTATTTGGCAAAGGGGTTTGTGCGACATGCAATCCCCAGCAGCAGCAGAATCATCTGCGGCGGCTCTCCTCAGGTGATGCCAATGTCCTCTATCCTTGGCAAGGCAGTGTCAGAATGGCAAACGCAATCCCTGATGAATGGGACTACAGCGCTCCTTAAATAGCGCCAATGAGCCTCAGGTGTTTGGCAAAGTGGGTGTGGGACATGCAGTCAGCAGTGGGATCGGTGTCAGTGGCTCTCCCCAGGTGATGCATGTGTCCTTAGCAAGGCAGTGTTGATTCCCTCGCAGCGGCAGCCAAAACAGACGCAGAAGTCTCGCCCTAATAACAGATGTCAGATGTCAGACTGGCAAATGCAGCCCCTTTCAATATACAAAAGGTTTGGTGGACGGCCGTCGTCAGTGGATGACAGTTCACCAAACCTTTTAGAAGTTTATATTTTTCTGAAACAAATTCCCAAGCAGGAGTTTGTTTAAAAAAACCCTACTTCATAGGCTGTTGGGGGACGTTTTCCATAAATGGAGCCAACAGTGGCTCTGCCAACGGAAACCTTAAAGTCCACCCCTCTCTAAATGAGACAGGCAGACTGAAGGTTTGCAAACGAGTACCCTGTTCTAAACTTTTAATTTTAGCAATTTTTTTGTTTGTTTGCAAAATCCACAAGTGGAGCAAGACTGGAAGTAAAAGCTGGGCAGTGTTCATAGAGAATGGATACATTTGCTACAAATTCCCATTGTTTTTCTTCCGAGACACGGTGCACCCTGCCCGGGGAATCCTCAACAACTGGTCCCAGTCTTCCAAAGATGAAAATAATTACTATGTCCCACTTTTCTCCAACTGCAAGGAAAGTTCCTCCAAGTCACTCCTCAAGCCTTTGATCCCACATGGCAGGCTTCTAGGCACTAGATCTCCCAACAGCTAGAGCTCCTGCAAGATTTAGTACTTAGTGGTTAAATTGTCATTTGTGGACTTGGGGTTCCTTCTGCTTTTGGTGTCCTAATATCAAGTAGCAAGTAATATAGGCTAACGCTAACCACTTAACTCCTGGGCGCTAGAAGATCTGCGAAAACATAGCGGATTACTTTCTATATAAAGTGGAGAAGATCTATGAATCTTTTCAGCAGAGTACAACAGTGGCTATCCCGGTTAGGGGCACCTGTAATGGACCCAGGAAGAGCTGCGCTCTTGGGGAATTCAGGGTTCCTCCACGGGAGGAATTGATAAATACTATCTCGGATATACAATCTGGATCTCCTATGGATGTCGCTCCCACCAAGATCCTGAGAAACCATCTACAGCTCCTGAGTGACCATATTGGCAACTTGGCCACTTTGTCATTTGGAGAGAGTCGGGTGCCTGAGGAATGGAAGTTGGCCCAGGTCGTGCCTATTAAAAAGAAGGCCAATCTGAGTATGACTCAGTTTGATAACCTTCGTCCCATATCCCTGCTGCCTTTTTGTGCGAAGGTAGTTTAGAAACTGGTGAACAACCAACTGGTTAGCTTTGTGGAGGATAACCTTCTTCTTCACCCCTCCCAATCGGGTTTTAGGGCGAAGCATTCTACGGAGACGGCCATTCTCTTCTCCACCGAACTGCTCCGCCGTAAAGCTGACGACGGTCACACTACGGCGTTGATATTATTGGACCTGAGTGCGGCTTTTGACACCGTGTCGCACTCGGGTCTTATTGCACGCCTGAGTGAGATGGGAATAGTGGACCAAGCCTATGATTGGTTTAGCTCTTTTCTGGCGGACAGGAAATTTCAAGTTCACTGCTCCCCCATATAAATCCAGTCCGAGATCCCTTAGACAAGGGGTTTCGCAGGGCTCTATATTGAGCCCTACGCTGTTCAATCTATATATGGAACCCCTTGCAAGATTGGTGGAGTCTTATGGGGTGGATATTGTCTCGTATGCAGATGATACCCAACTGGTGATTACGACATCTCATAACCCAGTTGGGGCAGCAGAGAACTTCTCTTCCTGTCTTGTGGCACTTGCTGGCTGGATGAAGGGCAATTGTCTGCGTCTTAATGGCAATAAGACGGAACTTCTGATTATTGGTCCGTCTCCCTCCGTCTGGACCTCAGCCTGGTGGCCAGCTGATTTGGGTACTATGCCCTCTCCATCCACCACGGTGAAAAATCTGGGGGTTATCTTAGATTCTAATCTCTCGTATTCCCAACATGTGAGGACTGTAGCCGGGAAATGTTACGGCACACTCAAGGTCCTCCGTAAGATCTTAGATCTTCTTCCGTTTAAAGCCAGGAAAACCCTAGTGCACACCCTAGTCACCCCGCATCTCGATTATGGGAACTCTCTGCTCTGTGGGCCTAGTAGGAAGGGCCTGAGACAACTTCAATGTGTCCAGAATGCGGCGGCCAGGCTAGTTTTAAAACTGCCTAGGAGGTCATCTGGTAGGCAGGCACTTCATATGTTACACTGGCTTCCCATGCAAGAACGCATTCGGTTTAAAACCTTGTGCATCACCCACCGCATCGCCCATGGACGTGGCCCTACATACCTCCAGAAGATGATGACCATATATCGCCCTAGACCATGGGTACTCATAAACTTTCTCTCGGGGGCCAAATTTACAGTGTGGTTTGTGTCCGAGGGCTGCACCGGTGGGGGCGGGGTCAGTGGGGAAGGGGTGGGGCTAGAGCAACAAAAAAAACTGTGACCATGAGGTTGATCATAGTACCCTTCAGCGGACGCCTTCGTCCACTGAGCCGCCAGACCCGGCATAGACACACATCTCTCTCCCACTCCCCCTCTCCCTCTCTCTCCCCCTCTCTCTCTCTCTCTCTCTCTCCCTCTCCCTCTCCCTCTCCTCCCTCCCTCTCCCTCTCCCTCTCCCTCTGACTCTCTGACTCTCTGTCTCCCTATGAATCTCTGACTTTCTAACTCTCTGTCTCCCTCTGCCTCTCTCACTCCCTCTCACTCCCTCTGTCTCACATCTCTCCCTCTGTCTACATCTCTCCATCTCTCCCTCTGTCTCACTCACTCTTACTCTCTCACTCCCTCTCTTCCTGTCTCACTCACTCTGACTCTCTCCCTCCCTCCCTCCCTCTGTCTACCTCCCTCCCTTCCTCTGTCTCCCTCCCACTGTCTCCCTCCCTCTCTCTGTCTCCCTCTCCCTCCCTCGCTCTCCCTCCCCCTCGCTCTCCCTTTCACTCCCTCACTTTCCCTCTCTTTCCCTCCCTCTCGCACTCCCTTCCTCTGTCTCCCTCTCCCTCCCTTTTCCTCCCTCTGTCTCCCTCCCTCTGTCTGCCTTCCTTTCCCTCCCTCCCTCGCTCTACTTCCCTCCCTCGCTCTCCTTCCCTCCCTCGCTATCCTTCCCTCCTCGCTCTCCCTCCCTCCCTCGCTCTCCCTCCCTCCCTCGCCTTCCCTCCCTCTCTCTCCTTCCCTCCCTCGCTTTCCCTCCCTCCCTCTCCTTCCCTCCCTCGCTCTCCCTCCCTCCCCCCTCGCTCTCCCTTTCCCTCCCTCACTTTCCCTCTCCCTCTCTTTCCCTCCCTCCCTCTCGCTCTCCCTCCCTCTGTCTCCCTTTCCCTCCCTTTTCCTCCCTCTGTCTCCCTCCCTCTGTCTGCCTTCCTTTCCGTCCCTCCCTCGCTTTCCCTCCCTCCCTCGCTCTCCTTCCCTCCCTAGCTCTCCTTCCCTCCTTCGCTCTCCTTCCCTCCCTCGCTCTCCTTCCCTCCCTCGCTCTCCCTCCACCCTCGCTCTCCTTCCCTCCCTCGCTCTCCTTCCCTCCCTCGCTCTCCCTCCCCCCTCGCTCTCCCTCCCTCCCTCCCTTTCCCTCCCTCCCTCCCTCTGTCTCCCTCCTTTTTTTTTTTTAAAGGCTGTCTGCAACCAGAGCTCGACTCAGAGACTCTGCTGCCTGTGGGGGCCGGGCGATTTCCGCCGTAGTCAGAGTGGGGCTGCAGGGGCGCTGAGAGGTGAAAATAGCCTCATTAACATGCAAATGGTCTTTGAAAGACCTGTGGAATGCTTGGGTGCGGCTGTGTGCGCGCACCTGGAAGCTGTCATGGCCCGGGGGGGAGGGGAGGTGGGGGGGGGGGCACACAGGCAGGGTCACCCTTTTGGCAGGGGGGGGGACATTTTGTCCTCCCTTTAAATGTAGGACAACATGTCTTGCTTATTGGCCCTCGCTTGATTCCGCAGTGCCTTTACAATGCACACCTGATCCCAGATTCTTTTCTTTTGACCGGATTGTATTAAAACAAATGATGAGAATATTACATAAACTGAAATGCCCAATTGAACATGTATTTGACAACAGTACTATTGATTTGTATACAGCACATCAAGCCACACATCTATTCTTTGTAAGTGCCGTGATTAAAAGATGTTTCTATTACTTAAAGTCACAGAACTGCATTGAACGACACCAGAAGGCTAGAAGTCCCAGCCAGCCTTGCGAGGATTCGAATTTGTGACCTGCAGATCACTGCATGTCTCAATCATGAGTGTTTAATTCGCTGAGGGATTCTGTCCGATTAAGTAATCTGAGCACTGACGGGGCCAAAGGCGTCAAGAACTGCGCAGTGCTACACTGCTCTGACATGGCCAAAAGGGTGACCCTGCCTGTGTGCCCTCCCCCTCCCGGGCTGTGACAGCTTCCAGGCGCGCGCACACAGCTGCACCCAAGCATTTCACAGGTCTTTCAAAGACCATTTGCAAGTTAATGAGGCTATTTTCACCTCTCAGCGCCCCTGCAGCCCCACTCTGACTATGGCAGAAATCGCCCGGCCCCCACATGCAGCAGAGTCTCTGAGTCGAGCTCTGGTTGCAGACAGCCTTTAATTAAAAAAACAAACTCGGGTATGATGTCTGAAAGGTCCGCGGGCCGCCAGGGAAGGCTTGCCAGGCCGCCAGTGGCCCGCGGGCCTTACTATGAGTACCCCTGCCCTAGACGGTTGTTGAGATCTATGGGGAGTATGCAGATGATGGTCCTCCGCATCCGTTGTGCTCGGATGGGAGGGATATCCTTTAGGTTCCTTGCCAGCAAATACTGGAATGAACTCCCACTCGAGCTTCGGATGGAGCCTTCGGAACTGCGCTTCAGGCTGAAACTGAAAACTTACTTGTTCCCCAAGGTCTAGTTGTCCTGCTGCTTTCTGCTCTCTCCCCCCTGGGTTGCTGGGCTTTTTGTTCGTAGTTCTGTCGATATGTATCCACAGCGCGGGGACGCACTGTCTTCCTGTGTAACCAGGCGCTTAATAAATGTTTTTATTATTATTATTATTATTATTATTATTATTACATGAGTCCGTGAACATTATTTTTCCAGATTTGAAGTAAAGTCTTGTTCCTATAAGATATTTTTATCCCAAAGGGAGGTGCCAATCTTATCCCTGCACTAGCCAGTGATTGGAGAATCTCCTGACTGCATTTTCAGGGAATTCTACTTCTTATTAAAGCATTTTCTTTTTCGATGTTTTGCAAACTTTCACAGTGACCTCAACTAAAATCACCTAAGCCTACTTCCACTGTAGGTGCCTTAGCCTTCCCCTCTAGCTTCTCCTCAGTGGAGTCGAGGTGTGCTACTCGGTATCAGTGCTAGGGCGGGATTTCCCTCCTTCCAGGGATGCAGACAAAAACTCTAGGGTTGCTCGAAGAATCATTGTTTGCAGTAAATGCCAGACTCATTTGGCATTAGCACTACAAATACGGAGCTGTGAAAGCACCTCGTTATACCAGCGCGCCCTGTAATGGATGATTAAATTGTGAAACTGTTGACATTGCTATGGACTTCCTGCTGCGAGCGATCCAGTGATTAACTTCTACGAGGAGGGTCATTAACAAGTCTGCCAAGGATGTGTATTCAGTCTATGGTGCAGGGCTGAAAGTCAAAACAGTTTTAAAACTATTCACGCTCAGGAAGCACAACGTACATTTTTCTAAAAAAAAAATCCATTAGGGTTATCAGAAACCTACATGCATCATTTGAAAAATTAAGAAGAAATTCACATTTAATGACACAAGCAATGTTTTCCCAAGTCTAAATGAACAAGCATTGGCATAGCCAATAGGTCTTGCATTAGGGACCTTATAAGTGTTTAGCCATGCAACAGTTGGTGCTGCACCAAGGATATTCTGCTGCATAACTAAATACTTATAGGGTCCAAAAAGCGAGACCTATTGGCTATGCCAATGCTTGTTTGTTTTTTTGTTGTTGTTTTGTTTAAGTTGCCAGATCTACAATAGCTGCACATGGTTTTTGTTAACAGTTCTTTGCATCAAATGAACTTGTTTTCATTGCTCTGAATGTTTTTTCCATTCTGTTGTAGGAAGCAGTCATTCATGGGGGTGAGGGGGCTGCCTAGCTGTGCGCGGAACTTTGCAAATGAGAAAAAGCCTGGTGCAGGCGCAATTTACAAGTGTGGAGTGAGTGAGCCCCAAGCTGCATGGCTCACTCACACAGGACTTCATGCACAGCACCTGCATACTCAGCATGGTTCAAGGAAACTCGACCCACTCCCTCCCAGGCATCGAACACATATTTACGAAGAAACTCTGAGAAGAGCCTGCCTGCTGCACTGACAGCTGGTGGTGTGTGTGCCTAGTGAAAGTGTGCACGGATGGCTGGTGGTGTGTGTGCCTCGTGAAAGAGTGCACTGACGGGTGGTGGTGTGTGTGCCCGGTGAAAGCATGCACCGACGGCTGGGGATGTGTGTGTGCCTGGTGAAAGCGTGCACTGACGGCTGGTGGTGTGTGCCTGGTGGAAGCATGCACCGACGGCTGGTAGTGTGTGACGGCTGGTAGTGTATGTGCCTGCTGAAAGTGTGCACTGATGGCTGGTGGTGTGTGTGCCTGGTGGAAGCGTGCACTGATGGCTGGCAGTGTGTGTGCCTGGTGGAAGCGTGCACTGACGGCTGGTGGTGTGTGTGCCCGGGGAAAGCGTGTACTGACAGCTGGTGGTGTGTGTGCCCGGTGGAAGCGTGCACTGACAGCTGGTGGTGTGTGTGCCCGGTGGAAGCGTGCACTGATGGCTGGTGGTGTGTGTGCCTGGTGGAAGCGTGCACTAACGGCTGGTGGTGTGTGTTCCTGGTGGAAGCGTGCACTGATGGCTGGTGGCGTGTGTGCCTGGTGGAAGCGTGCACTGACAGCTGGTGGTGTGTGTGCCTGGTAATAGTGTGCACTGACGGCTGGTGGTGTGTGTGCCTGTTGGAAGCGTGCACTGACGGCTGGTGGTGTGTGTGCCTGGCGGAGGCGTGCACTGACAGCTGGTGGTGTGTGTGCCTGGTGGAAGCGTGCGCTGATGGCTGGTGGTGTGTGCCTGGTGAAAGCGTGCACCGATGGCTGATAGTCTTTGTGTGCCTGGTGAAAGCGTGCACTGACGGCTGGTGGTATGTGTGCCTGGTGGAAGCGTGCACTGACGGCTGGTGGTGTGTGTGCCTGGTGGAAGCGTGCACTGACGGCTGGTGGTGTGTGGGCCTGGTGGAAGCGTACACTGAGGCTGGTGGTGTGTGCACCCGGTAAAAGCGTGCACTGACGGCTGGTGGTGTGTGTGCCTGGTGGAAGCGTGCACTGACGCTGGTGGTGTGTGTGCCTGGTGGAAGCGTGCACTGACGGCTGGTGATGTGTTTGCCTGGTGGAAGCGTGCACTGACGGCTGGTGGTGTGTGTGCCTGGTGAAAGCGTGCACTGACGGCTGGTGGTGTGTGTGCCCGGTGAAAGCGTGCACCGATGGCTGGTGGTGTGTGTGTGCCTGGTGAAAGCGTGCACTGGCGGCCGGTGGTATGTGCCTGGTGGAAGCGTACACTGACGGCTGGTAGTGTGTGATGGATGGTAGTGTGTTAGCCTGGTGAAAGTGTGCACTGACGACTGGTAGTGTGTGTGCCTGGTGGAATTGTGCACTGATGGTTGGTGGTGTGCGTACCTGGTGGAAATGTGCACTGATGGCTGGTGGTGTGTGTTTCACTGGTGAAAGCCTGCACCGACGACTGGTGGTGCGTGTGCCTGGTGAAAGCGTGCACCGACGGCTGGTGGTGTGTGCCTGGTGGAAGCGTGCACTGACGGCTGGTAGTGTGTGCGATGGCTGGTAGTGTGCGTGCCTGGTAAAAGTGTGCACTAACGGCTGGTGGTGTGTGCCTGGTGGAAGCGTGCACTGGCGGCTGGTGGTGTGTGTGCCTGGTGGAAGTGTGCACTGACGGCTGGTGGTGTGTGTGCCTGCTGAAAGCGTGCCCTAACGACTGATGGTGTGTGTGCCTGGTGGAAGCAGAAGCATTCACAGTGATAGAAGACACAAATGAAACTGATGAAGAGGGAGGAGGAGAAGGAAGGGGGAGTGTGAGCAGAGGAGCATGATTCACAGCTTGAAGACACAAATGAAGCTGACCAGGAGGGAGGGGGAAAAGGGAGGGGGTAGTGCAAGCAGAGGAGCCTGATTACAGCAATAAAAACACAGATGGCAGCTGTGCACGTGCACAAACTCGTGAACGCAAGCTGTAGGCCAGCAAAAGCCTCTGGTGGCACTTTTAAAAGCCACTTACTAAATGTCTCGAAGAGACAGCGCTGGCTCAGGTGAGACCTAAAAAGTGACTTTATTCATAACGAGGTCTGTTCCTAGAAAAGACAGCTTTGCCTGTACAGTAAAAACAGCTTGTTCCAGTTGTTCACTGGGAGCATGCATTTTCCTTAGCCTTCAACACCCCATTTTTATATGTAAATTACTGAAAGGCAACAGGAACAGCTCATTAAACAACCTATGGCAATAATACAAACTAGATAATAAAGGTTCACACAAGTGTCGCTATGTAATGTTAATTAGTGTGCACACAAGGTTGCTTACATCCAAAGTGCTACAATGAATGATTGATGGACCCTGAGAACATAGAACCATGCAAAAGGCCAATAATTGAGAAGCTGTAGATCTAATTGGTTTTTTTACAACATGGAGAAGCAGTTTATATACAGTGGTGCTTAGTGCTCATGTGTTGACACGGTGCAAATGCGTTCTGAAAAACGTGTATGTACTGAACAGGTTACTGCAAAAGGCTTAAAAAAATAAACACCATAAATTGCATGTATCCAACATGCCTAACATAGGCAAAGCTTTTTGCTCTATTTGGCAATGGTGTGTCAACCCAGAAGTATTAAAGGGTTCATCATCAGGACCTGGAATGATGGGAGCATAAGCTTGAAATTTCTGCAATAGCAAATAAAGTGGGATTGGAATTATGACCACGTTGAAAATAAATTAAACATTGCTGGTCTGTTGCTTTGCTGAAAGTAGTATATATAAAAGAACAAAGAGGTCTCTTAGTAAAAGATGAAACAGGGGCTGAGAGATCCCTGACTTCTACAAGGTATTCAAATGAAGTAGAAACATTGAATTAAATTAGGCTGATTAAAAAAAACAACAAAGGTGCCATGCAAGTGAAAGTGCACTCAAGAGTGGGACATCACTCACTGGAATATAGGTAAAAAACAGCTGTCTTGTAAGGATAACTACATAGAGGAAAACTGAGTAATTAATTAAATGACATCTCCTTAATTTAGGAATAGGTGGCCTCATGGAAAACACTTAATTGCAGGTACAAGAAGCATGTCAATGGCTGCGACGATGAGAGTTAACAAGCTTATTTAACAGGTTTTCAAAGTTTATGTATTCAGGAATGGCTTCAGAGTCAAGTATTGCACGTGTACAGAATAGAGTGGAAAATAATTTTGGCTATAATGTATACCAATTAGTCAGTTATGGGCAGGGCACAAGTCCTAAAAAAAGAAGTGGGGGGACTAACCTAGTTAATCAGTAAGCAAGTGGCATCACAGTGCGTGACATCATGCCGCGTGACATCACGGCACGTGACATCACAGCGTGTGGCATCACAGGAAGTGGCATCACAAGAAGTGACATCAGATCTTAAGCCCTCACATACATATTTAGCAGGTGTATCAAGAGTACATTGGAGCACATTTCGAGTATACTTGTAAACTCTCCTGAATTAGGCAGAAGATTCACATTTGTGTACGCTACACATAAAACAATGTTGCCTTTTGTCAGCTTAAAGCTTCCTCTAGCCATAGTGCTTTAAAAGAAAAAATAGTAATATTTAAATAATTACAACGCCTCCTCAGGGGTAGTAAGCACTATATAAATACTATTTATTTTGTGCAAATACTGTGAAAGACCAACACATCTGCCATTCTTACAGTGCATGCATATCTCCTAAACAGGGCCTGAACAAAGTGAAAAGCTGCCCCTCTTAAGTATATGTGAAGTGCTAACAAGGTGTGAGCCTTTGTTTCTTTTCTGCTGCATTTGCTTCTGAGTGTGAAGCTCCTGACTGCTGCCATCCAGGAGTCTCGAACAAAAGGAGGCCTGATGACCCTTCAGACTCGGCCTTTGTTAAGAGCCAGCAGATGTTAGAAATAAGAGACCCCCGTCCCTACCTGCACATTGTCGCTGATCGAAAGCAGATAACAAGGTGAAGGCTGAAGGTCTCCCGGTGTTTGGAAATTACACCAGGACGAATTCAGAATCTTTATCAGTGGGGCCCAACTTCTTGGCAGGGTGAACGGCGTCCCCCCGAGGAAATAAGTGGGTGGACGCCATCCACGCGCGTGTACCCTCGACTCGTGCCCTGCCCTGGGTATGGGATCTACCGTCGTCTAAAGTTCAAGATGAGGTGACAAGTAAATATAGCACCCGTAGTCTCTCATTTCCTGGAAACAAACCATACAGAGATTAATATCCATTCAAGTGGTGGCTAGTAGGTAACAGTGGCAGGGGAAGGTAGGGGTAGGGAAAAAAAAAAGAAAACTTACCTGGTGGTCACCGTTGCCAGTAAGCATGGGCGAATTTTCCGAATCTCGCGTTCGCGAATTTTGCGGATTTGCGAACTCGCAATTCGCAAAATCCGCGAATTCTCGCGAATTTGCGGATTTTTTTTGTGTTCGCGCGGGTTTCTGCCAGTTCGCGAGGGTTTTGTACAATTTCGCAAACGCGAATTTACCTGTCGGGTCGCAAGTTTTGCGAACTTGTTGTTTCTACGTGTCCAGCCTGTTTGGGACACTCTTCTTCATCACTGCCACTCTCTGTCACCACTGCCACTCTCTGACTACTCATGCCACCTTCTGGCCCACCCATGCCACCCTCTGTTTCATCACAGCACCCTCTGGTTGTCCAGTCAGTGTACATTATTGTGGCAAAGCACACCTTCCCTGCCTCAAGTGACCTGAATTAATTTGGGGCTGATTAATGTGTCACAGAATATTTTTTTAGCTGGCACCTGCTTCCTTAGTGCTTCCTGATTAGTGATCTTTTGCACTTGCTAAGTGCTTTCATTGTTGCAAAATTAGTTACAACACCTGCCCTGCCCCAACTGACAATAATGAATTAGGGGCTGATTAATGGATTTGAACTTCCAGCCTGGCTCCTGCTTGTCTCCCTTAGCTGTAATTGAGGACCTTTGTGGCATATGTGTAACTATTCTGAGGTTCAGAGCAGGGTCACATAATAGTTGCAAGTAGGCAACTGAACTCTGGAGGGGCCCCTCAGGAAGCACTACAGGAAATGGCTACTAATGATGAGCCTGAACTTTTGAACCTGGTAAGTAGTTTCAGTTTTGCTAAGATCGTATTTCTGCAATTTAGCGCTTATTCGCGGGGCGCGAAGTTGTACTGGGAAGCCGCGAACTCACGCGAACAGTGCGAGCAAGCCATAAAATCCGCTGCTCGCGGATTTGCGGATTTTGCGGGAGATTCGCGAATCTCGTGGATTGCGAATTTACCGAAAATCCGCAAAATCCGCGAGCGAAACGTATTTTCTGCCCATACTTAGTTGCCAGTTGCTGCCACTCCTCCGACGCAGGAACTAGGAAGCCCCCAGGCTCCCAAACTCCCCTGACCAATCACATCTCTGCCTTACAGCAGCGTTGTAATTGGTCTGGGAGCTGTGGTTCGACACTCAGAGAGGGACTGGGAGGCGGTGAATGTTCTCTACCCAGGCTGTGCAACATAGCCTGTGGAGAACATGGAAAGTGCGCATGGCAGTTTGGCCGGCCCAAGACGGCTGGCCAAATTGTCAGGCGCACTTACAGTGCAGCCACCATTCCTCCTCTCTCCGCCGTCACAGGAGCCCGGCCTAGCCCTGCCCTAACTTAACCTGGCTGCAGTGCTACGACAACACTAAAAATTATAATAACATTCTGTTATCAGTTTATTTTTCCTTTGCACTGCTTTAAAGCAGTGGTGTGACGCTCCTCCGCTTTAGCGCAGGAGCAGATGCTGACCCATTCCAGAATTTAAGCTTATAAGGCTCAAATCAGGGGAGACGTAGCAAATATGTAGAACAAAAATCTGCATGGCAAAGGCACTTTTCTTTGTGGTAGGAGACTGTAGTGCTTTTAACTGCAGCCTAGTCAATGGTGCTTCATAAAGCCATTGGGCCTATTACGATGTCAGTTGGATGAGTGTTCGACCAACACGTAGCGGGATGGAATCTGACCAACTATGGGTGGTCAGAAACTTCAATTTTTCCATTGCAGCTTGTACGGTGGCTGGAAAAGGGCTCAAACATCCATGCACCTTGTGCCAGGCACCATGCAGTGCCTGCCACAGGATGCATGGATATTTGGGGGGGCACCACAGGTGCCTCCCAGGTCCCTTAGCGGAGACCCAGGGGGGACGGGTGCCCTCTTAGGGGCACCAATGTCCCTTTCCATCTGCCTTTCTATGGAGGTGGGACTGACATAGAAAGACAGATGTAAAGGAACATCTTAATCCCTACGGCGGTGCCTAAGAAGGCACTGCCTCTATTGAGCCCATCGGAACAACAGTGGTTGGTCCCTCCCCCAGATGCCTCCGACCATCGGATCGTAATCCGCCTGCCTGTCAGTGGTGGGCTCACTGACATCGGAATGAGGGCCCTAATTTTTGATAGTCATGTGTATGGTGTAAATATATACTATCGCCCACCTAGGATGTTTAACTTTCACACCACTGGTGCATTTCTTGCCCTATATACTCTGGCCTTACCTAAAAGTTAAGTAAGCCAGTTAGGTGAAACAAATGCATGGTAGAGGTTGGTGAGCGAAGAGATTAACAATCAATCAATCAATCAATCAATCAACAATTTGTAAAGCACGCTACTCACCCGTGTGGGTCTCAAGGCGCTGAGGGGAGGGGGTGGGGGGCAGCTACTGATCGAACAGCCAGGTCTTGAGGAGTCACCTTAAGGTCAGCAGGTCCTGGGTCTGGCACAGGTGGGTGGAGAGGGTGTTCCATGTCTCGGCGGCGAGGTGGAAGAATGCTGTGGTTGGTGCGGAATCCGGATTGGGACGTGTCCAAGGTGTAGTTCTCTTCGAGGAATTGGGTCAGTTGGCTGTTGATGGTTTTCTCAATTGCTTTCGTCGGGAACGGGAGTAGGGAGATGGGCCGGAAATTCTTGAGGTCTTTTGGGTCTGCCTTGGGTTTCTTGAGCAGGGCGTTGATCTCTGCGGGTTTCCAGCTTTCTGGGAAGGTGGTGGTCTCGAATGAGCTGTTGAGGATCTTACGGAGTTGGGGTGCGATGATGGAGCTCACTTTGTTGAAGATGTGATGTGGGAAGGGCTCTGAAGGTGAGCCAGAGTGGATGGTGTTCATGTTCTTGATAGTGTCTTCATCGTTGACGTGGTTCCTGGAGGTCAGGCAGCCGATGTGACTTGGGGGCAGTGGGTCTGGGGTGTCAGCCGCTGTTGAAGGGGTCTGGGAGTTGAAGCTGTCATGGAAGTCTGCAATCTTGCGGTGGAAGAAGGCTGCTAGAGAGTCACAGAGGTCTTGTGATGGCGGGATGTCCTTAGAGCAGGAGCTGGGGTTGGAGAGTTCCCCCACGATATTGAAGAGCTCTTTTTGCTGTTGTGTGTGCTGCTGTTGATGCGTTCTTTGGCCGTAAGGATGAGTTGGTGGTGTCTGCGGCTGGTGTTCTTGAGGGCTGCATGGTTGTCCGGTGCTTACTCATGTCGCCATTTCTTCTCTAGTCTTCTGCAGGTCGGCTTGGATGTCTGGAGGTCGGCGGTGAACCAGATGGCTCTTCTGTCAGTGCGTCTGTTTGAAGGTTTCTTGATCGGGCGAGGGTATTGGCGCAGTCATTGATCTATCGCCTGAGGTTGCAGGCAGCTGTGTCGGTGTCGGTGTGGTCGGTTGGTGGGTTTCGGGTGAGGCTGGCGATAAACTGATCTTCGGTGACCTTGTTCCAGCTGCGGTGGGGCATTCTTTGCTGGTGGTTGTGTGCGGGGGTTTTCATGAAGGAGAAGTTGATGAAGTGGTGGTCTGTCCAGTGGAGTTCGGTGGTGTGGCTGACGGAGACGTGGTTGCTGGCGGAGAAAATGGGGTTGAGTGTGTGTCCGGCGGAGTGGGTGGGTGTTGTGATGAGCTGTTTGAGGCAGAGGTTGATGAAGTTGTCCAGTAGTTTGGTGGAGTTGCTGTCGTTGGTGTTCTTGAGGTGGAAGCTCAGGTCTGCAAGGAGAATGTAATCTGTGGAGACCAGGGCGTGTGAGCTGATGGCGTCTGTGATGGAGTCGATGCACTGTGTCCGGGGTCTGGAGGGTCAGTACATGAGGGTTCATCTGAGGGTGGTGTTGGGATCGATGTGGATCTGGGAGTGCAGGTGTTCGGCAGTGCTGAGGGTGTCTTCGGTGTTGGTTGAGATTCTGAGGGTATTTCTGTGGACAATGGCGATTCCCCCTCCCGGTCTATTGATGCAGTCTCTGTGTGTGATCTTGTTGCCATCCGGGATGGCTATGGCAATGTTGGACACCGATGAGGGGTTCATCCAGGTCTCCGTTAGGAACGCGACATCCGGGGAGGATGAGTTGAGCAGGTCCAAGAGTTCAATGGCGTGCATGTGGACGGAGCGGGTGTTTAGCATTATGCATCTGAGGTGGCGTTGCCTGCCTTGGTGGGGCGGGGGGTAGGACGTGCTGGTGTATGCTGGCGGATGAAGCTGCAGCTTCGGCAGGTGAATGGTCCGTGGGTGTGCTTCGGGGTGGCCTGGAAGCAGGCGGTGCGTGGAGGAGGTTGGTGTCGTACTGGTGTCTGGTGTCGTGACACATGAGGGGCAGGGGGGTCTGGGTTCCGGAGGGTCTGTAGATGAGGGTTCATCTGAGGGTGGTGTTGGGATGGATGTAGATCTGGGAGTGCAGGTGTTCGGCGGTGCTGAGGGAGTCTTCGGTGTTGGTTGAGATTCTGAGGGTATTTCTGTGGACAATGGCGATTCCCCCACCCGGTCTATTGATGCGGTCTCTGTGTGTGATCTTGTAGCCATCCGGGATGGCTACGGCAACTTCGGACACCGATGACGTGTTCATCTAGGTCTCCGTTAGGAACGTGACGTCCGGGGAGGATGAGTCAAGCAGGTCCCAGAGTTCAATGGCGTGCCTGTGGACGGAGCGGGTGTTTAGCGTTATGCATGTGAGGTGGCGTTGCCTGCCTTGGTGGGGCGGGGGTAGGACGTGCTGGTGTATGCCGGCTGATGAAGCTGCAGCTTCGGCAGGTAAATGGTCCGTGGGTGTGCTTCGGGGTAGCCTGGAAGCAGGCGGTGCGTGGAGGAGGTTGGCGTTGTACTGGCGTCTGTGTCGTGGCACATGAGGGGCAGGCGGTCTGGCGCTGGGCGCGGTCCAGACAGGGAGAGCTGAGCCAGAGCTAAGCCAAGGGTTGGCGCTGGCTCTGAGATCTCCTACATTGAACCTTGAAAATATTTTGCATATAAACACACAGATAATGTGAGAAAATTATAAGTTGGCTCCCAAATTCAAAAATGTATTCAACACACTGAAGTGTTTGATCTTAGTTCATCATATTATATCTCTGCATAGACCAGTATTTATTAAAAGTGGTAGTTTTTAAAAAAGAACTGAGAAGCATTGTGCCACCATCCTTATGACATTGGTATTAGAGTATTATGCCGCAAGCCACGGATCCTGTGAATCTTGTATGTGGGCTACATTCCTAGTATAGATGTAGCAACATTCTGGGCCATTAAATTAAACACAGAGCACATCCTGAATGCGTGCATTTAAAAATGCTCTACCGTGTGATAATGAACAAAAAAGGCGCTCAGTGAAATAATGCATTTGCAAACGATCACACAAATTGGTCAAATAGGGAAGCTGAGATTGATCCCAGATTTTCCCGGCTTATATTGTGCAATTCAAACACTAGATGGGTATCTCTTTCAAATATCAAAAGTTAATGATTTCTCTTTAATTCTTAGAGGATGAGATTAGAGTGGGTGAAAGGGAGAATCAACATTTTACATAGAACAAACCTTGCCTAAGGACAGAAGAGTGCTTCACAAAAGATACAGGCTGTTTTACGTAGTTTGTTTACTGGCACGGGATTCAAATCTACTCCCCATGCGATATGTTCAGCAGCTGTAGCCACTGGGCCAAATTCCTTCTTGTAAAAACTCAGCTTGTTCAGGGCCTGAGGTTCCAAGAGGACCTCAACCTGAGTCATAGCCTGGACTCTGGCTCGAGCTTTCAGTGGCTTGCCCACGTCTAATGCATAATATATGTTTTAGGAGAAAGCATGCATGCTGTGCGACTGTTTAGCAGTCTTAACGTCAACAAAACCACACAGAAAAAGTGGGGAATCATGACAAAAATGTTGTCCTTTCTTACACCAAGACAAAGCCTTCAGCAATCATTTAGCTTTTCCTAGAAAATAACAATACGTCTGAAGGACCAATGCAGCGGGATCAGGCTGGATTACAGGAAATAGTCAGACCTAGGAGAAGAAGGAGAATGAATTAGAACCTAGGAGAAGAAGGAGAATGAATTAGAACCTAGGAGAAGAAGGAGAATGAATTAGTAAAGAAATGCAATTGCTCTATGAAAAAAAACTATTTCAAATTGTATTTAAAGTGAAGAAAAAAAATACGTTGAATACCAAAATATTGAACCTATGTTCATTATTGGTCACCAAGTTTGCCACTGTAGGAAATCTGCCTTTTCTATGTGGTCACCTCAGATGTTTCATCTTTATCTAGACCTTATTTTAGCTGGCTTTAGAATTCTGTGGACTTTACCGCTGCTAACCAGAAGTAAAGTGGATGTGCTCTCCATTTAAATATAGTGAACTTTACTTATTCCTTAATGGCACCCTCATCTTGCCTATAAAAGGAAAAGTGTCAAATCCAGTCTGACAGGTCCATTCAGCCACATGTAACACTTTGGTGCAATTGAAAAGGAGAGAACAGGAGGCCAGGACAATTCTTCAGCATCCTGTGTCTGGTTGCTAAAGGACCCTGCTTTCGTCCTACCAGAGGTATGTCGCAGGACTTGTTGTGGGTACAGTGCCTGATTCAAACTGGATTTTAGTGTTAGATGAGCGAGAACAGTAATAATAACCATAGTACACTCACCTATGCAACCACAACCTTCAGAGTCCATGTTTAGAATGGTGAAGACATTTACCACATTGAAATGCCCGGTCACATGCCAGTTTGGACCAGGAACAGGAATTACTGAAAAAAAGTGTGTAGGGTTTCCCCAGGAACTTATGCCTCATTGTTAGGGGCTACCCATGAGTCTTCACTACCCTCTATTATACTCAGCGCCAGGCAAAATTAGGGTTGGCAAGGCACACACCAGAACCATTTCTGGACCTGTGGAAGAATAGAAGACGACTGGATCTGCTGTCTGTGACCCTTAGGGGCCTTGAATGACTGGACCTGTTTGTCAGTGTATTCAGAACAAAGCCATAGACTACAATGGTCAATTGGCTGACCTCCTGTGTGTCTACAGGGATACAACAACCTGCAAAAGACCTTTTCCTGGAAGTACCTAGCTGACCAACAACAGTTGGACCTAGACACTCTTGTTGGCCTCTGTCAGACACCATGCAAGTATCCAAATGCCTCACTTGAGGCTTTAGAAGTGTACTCCTGTGAAAGTTTGGATACCAGAAGAAAGTTAGGAAACTTTTGAAAACGTTACCACCAGACCAGTGGTATTTGGAAACTTTTTAGAACTTTTTGACTTCCAGACTTTCACCAGGACAGATCCACTTATAGTCTCTGACTCAGTCTCTATAGCGGTCAGCCTGAAATTGCACCCGAGTCCCAATCTACCATTGTCTATCACTCTTGCTTCATTTTTTTGTGATGTTTATCACTTACATATTTTTTTTTAAATCATATGTCCGGTCCACCTTATTGGCCTTTTGGTGTCATTTTATTTATTAAATGTAACCTCATTTTTCAATTTGGTTTGGAATTTTTTATTGTTTGTCATTTTAACTTTATTACTGTTTTGGTATTGCAGAAATACAAGTAGCCCTCAGTTAAGCCAGTCTGCTCTGTACAATAGCTACCAGGGGATTGACCTCAGGTTAATTTAGTGATTTCAATTGTTTACTTTCACAAGAATTGTGGTTGTTTCTTGAGATGAGCTGTCACCCACCTCAAATAATAATCCAGTCACCATAAATAAGTTTTGCGTTACCTAATTTACGTCCCTTCCTTCCCTCTGCTGTGCTTTACCTCCCAGTTATTTGTTGCATCTCACATTTGCCTCTGCCTCCCTCTTTTGCACTTCTTCACAATAAAAAGTATCGCTTGGTAAGTTAGACTTCTCCAGGAGGTTTTTTAGGTCTCCCCTGAGCCAGCGCATGTGGTGCTCTGGCGAGGCTTTTAGTAAGTGGGCTTCAGAAAATGCTACCACACGCTTTTGCTGGCCTTAAGCTTGCGGTTACGTGCGTGGGTGCGCAATTATGAGCAGAGGCGCCATCTGGCTGTCCTCGTCATGCTCATTAAGCGCATCATTCGCAGCACGCGATCGCGATCACTTTCTCGGCTGCGTCTCTTTCACGGCCGCACTGCCCATGCTTGTTGCTCTTGCTGCGCATACTAGAGTCTTTGTTCAAGGCAAGCTCTGCACTGTTCTGGTTTTGTTACTGCTATGCACTCTTATGTCTTTGTTTTGGCTCTACGTGATTATGGTTTTGCTGCTGCTGCACACTCTTGTCTCTTTGTTCTAGCCCTGTTCTGACTGTCGTGTTTGCTCTTTTGTTAGAGCTCTGCGTCGATGTGGTTTTTGCTCTTGCAGGGCACATTTGTGTCTTTTTTCTAGCTCTGCGCTGTTCTGGTTTTCCCCCTGCTGTGCTTCTCCTAACATTCTACAGTATGTGTTCACAGATCACTTTTATTTCCCTTTTTAAAAAAATTCCCTCTTTTTATTTTCTTCATTGCTCACTCAATCCTGTTTTCTTCATTGCTCACTGAGTCCAGTTTTGGTGCAAGCATTTCTGCAACTATTATGTTCTGCACTGCTTAGAAGTGACAATGAAAAAAAGGAAATTACATGAATTAGTGCAGGGCGGAAACACCCGATGTCTTTCGAAAACACTTTCGAAAATCCAATAGAAGAAGCATCATTTACTCGAAGGAGGCATTCTGATTGGCTAGCCGCTTCCCTGATGCAGGCTCTGCTGAGACGTGTCACTAGGGCGTGCTATTCCGATTACATCGTCACTGCACATCACAAGAATCTCCATATAACCACTGCAATCGATCTAAAAGTTGAGGACAAGACAGGTCTTCTCTAATCAATAAACAATGATGGTCTATGTAAAAAAAACTTCAAAGACAAATGTATTTATTTTCATAACTTTGAGGTCATATATGAGCAACACGTTTTAGTCAAAATTACACGTTGGTTTATGGCAAGGGGCAATTGTGCCCATCAGCAGTTGCCAAAAGAGCAAAGAAACAGTGCTAGAAAGGTTATGTATAAATGCATTCTTCTTGTTTAAAAGCACATCATTAGCTTTAACTGTCCGTGTGGTGGGTGTACTGTACCAAAAGCAACATAGCAAAAATAGTTAAGCAAAACTGACACAGAATCCTACACAAATGGAAAACATTCATCTTCAAATCATCGCCCCACCCACCCCTCCAATATATTAGCAATCTGCAAGCCTAAGGGCTCCTCCTGTGGCAAAATGGGACTGCATTGCACAGTTAACAAGCATTAACAAGCATTGGCATAGCCAGTAGGTCTCGCCTTTGGGACCTTATAGGTCTTTAGTTATGCAGCACAATATCCTTACTGCAACAACATTAACTGTTGCACAGCTAAACACTTATAAGGTCCCAAAGGTGAGACCTATTGGCTATGCCAATGCTTGTTGTTAAAGCTTCAGCCTCATCAAACAAAAGCAGGAAAGGTAGGTTTTGAGAATGTTATACATTATTAAAGTTAAACATGTGTAGTGTTTTATCTAAAGTCATTGCATATTTCCATGTTTTAGGGTCCACCTTCCACATTCCAGTTTGAGATTTTAGACCGGGTTGAAGCGTTGGATGGAATCAAAAATGAATTTACTTGATCCCTCTCGGTCTCCACGGAGTTATGAGTACTCTCTTTCAGAAGACAGTCACCTACTTGGTACGTAATTCCATACTGATTATCCAGGAATTGTCAGGTCTGCGTGGTAGATTCCATGTCAGATGCTCACGATAACCATTGGATACGTAAGTGACCGCTGAGATTCACTGACTGTAAATTTATTTTATGTGGATTTCCTGCAAATTCTGGCATGGACTCAGTCCTGCTGGACCTATGTTGGACGCTCTGATAAATAGATACAATAATGTCACGGTTGTTCTTATATGAGACCTCTCCCATCTTAGAGAAATGCACAACTTATAATGCATATTCATAATGTATGCCAATGTTTCTGAAGTTGCTCGTGAGCAATAAAGTCATAGTTTATTGCACCAGCGCCAATATACTCCCAAGGTTAAACATTTAACAGTGTCTAAATGTTTCGGGTTATAATTGCCATGTTCAGAAAGAAGCCTAAATGATCCTGTTGAATGCCATTGTGGGTCAATTTATAACTAACTTGCCTCGTAAAAGTACATATTTGTCAAGCCTGAAATTTAATGGAAAATGAGTTTGCTTAAATTGAACTTCGGTATGTTACAAGCTGTCTCTTCAATCGGAGTGTTACTGGCTTGCACGTGGATGATTTGATTGCATGTACTACAGAGGCACCACTTCAAGGTCACTTGTGCAAAATACTTTGAAAATGTTTACGGCCTTGTACCAGGAAACAAAACTAGAAGATGAACCTCTTGCAGCTTTGTATTATTGGCTACAGATTGGTTAGTTAAGTAGCTCATATTTAAATTCAAGAATTCGTTTTTGATTGCACTCTTAGATAGTTTGCTATTTATGGAAGCACTTTTAATTTGATAAAATGTCTGCTGTGTTATCTTTTTTGCCTGTCATATGATTGCCCTACAAATGTTCGCCAACGGACAAGTGCCACTATCTTAACCTCTTGATGTGTAAAGAAATGACTTTCTGGATCTTAAGATAACATAATGACTCAGATAACATGCAACACTGTGCGATAAGACAATAGTGCTATCGACCGTCAAAATAGTGCCAGCTGCTCTCATATCCCTCTGTCCCTGCAAGCCAACTAAACCGGAATATACATTTTATATTTAGGCAACAATGTCGTGCGGGGATGGAGCCCGCAATCAGACTCGTCTCTGATTCGCGGGTGAAGAAAATGGCAGAGTTGTATTTTGTGCAGTCGGCCCACCTAGGCCAGTCTTCCATAGGATCACTGTACATTTTCCAGGCAGAATGTATGTGTGATCTCCCCACAAGGGCATCTCTTAGGCCTGACATAGCCGCTCAAGCCCCACACAAACACGGCTGGCAATAGTATAAATGTGGCCAGTGTTCCTCCTCATAACAACAGGGGCCACACCAAACTGATGTCTATTGCAGGGATTGTGAATGAAAGCCCTTGAAAGCAGTCCATGGAAATCCATACAAAACGATACTATCTCACCCCATCCCATTCTGTTTCATACCAAACTATACTAGGATATAGTGATAATATAACATATCACATAATGATGCAATAAAATACAATACACAGCTACACAACACACCATTTAAAGACCATACCGCTACTCAACACATCAAATGGCAACACATCATAACATGGTGTGTTGCTATTTGAAAAGATCTATGAAATACCTCCTTTAGCATTCACTGTTATGACCACACCTTACATTGATATGCTTGCTTAGTATAACCTTATAATATTCTAGGGTTAAAATATTTGGTGGCAGGCTGTTATGAGGACACAATAGTAGCTGCACAAGTGTAGGCCAAACAATCCATCTTGAGACCCCTTTGCAGTGCGGCATCTTCATAGCCTATTTTTACCCCTGAACAGATGAACTATTTGTACCCATGCTGCTAAAATGATCTGCCTCCTTGGACATCACTGATAAGAACATGAGCTTCAAACTACTTGAATCCTGAATTGCCATCTCTGATGCCTCTTCCTACTGGGTTAATTTCCAGATCTGGTAAACCCCCCTCAGTTGGTTTCTTGATTCTTTGCTTAATAGCAAAATACAATAGTACCACAAACAATATACCAACTACAGATATTTAAACACATCTACGGTTCCCATCAATCTACTCAAAGACTTTTAACTATTGAAATTACGTAGCTTCAACCAATAAACAACAAAAGTAACGAGTTCAACTAAATAGCATCTATTCTTACTTTGCATCAAAAAATCTCGATGCAAAATATGGTATGCGCCATTGTCAGAATTTTCAGGAAAGGTCCTTGTGTGAAGCCATTTACAAGGCACAAAAATATAATGAATACGAATTTCAGACTCATAAAACTTTTATGTCTGGCACTATTTCATGTCCTTGGTGGTAAGTTGGGGTAGTGGCGCCATCACTGTGTACCATTGTATTAGGAAAGCAGGTTTCTCAAGGTGGTAATGTGGACAAAAATGTGCATATCTGTTGTGTGGTATTGTGTTGGAGTGGTGATATATTACATTGTTCTTGTGCTGCTGAGTTTTTGTGCTTCCTTTTTGCAATTGGATGTTGTTGTGTTGTACTATGGTTATTGGGTTGTATTTTGTTGCACCCTGTTGTGTTTTATTTGTGTTGCTACATTTCTTTAGGTATACTATGATGTTATGTTCCGTTGTTTACTACATCTATGTCAACAAATGCTGCAGAATATGCAGCAAAAACACATACACCTTTAGAGGTCTCAAAGCAAGCAACCATATAATACAAAAGCATACAACAGACAACATAACAACACAATTAAGACAGAAAAATGCAGTCAACAACAAACAAAATGCACAACAACAACCACAAGACAACACAATATTGAATTGCAATAATTCAGTACAAAACACAGCAGCAGAAAAAACAACATAACACACCAATACCACAACATAGTGCACACAACAGATGTGCGCAAGCATTCCTTCCACACATTACTGCCTCTGAACCTGCTGATCTAATATGGTAGTAAAATGTGTTTGCAGCAAGTGCTGCCTTAACCTATCACCACCTTGAAGTAGCATCAGACAAAATGTTTTGTGATCCACCTCTGACTTTAATTATCACTTATATGATCTCTAAGGTTTCCCTTCTCATATGTCCCCTCATAGCAGCCTTGTTAGTAGCAACCAGAGCATTAGTGAGTTACAGAGGACGAGATCCAAGTTTATAGTCTTAAGTGACTCTTTAGGTCTCGCCTATCAGACAGCGGAAGCTGTTTGGTTCTGGAAGACTGATTGTGGGCTTACCAAAAAAGTACAGTGAGCATGCAGCCCACCCATTGCAGACCATTGGTAGGCCTAATTGTCACTTACCTTTACTTGCTTCTTATTCGTTGGCTTGTATTGGCTTTATTGAACTTGTCATGAGTGATGTAATATTTGAGGTCATAAACAGTAAATGGACGGTTTGCACGTTACAGTTAGCTCAGAAAAACTATAACTGGTGGATTTCAGTCTTTTTTTAGTTAAAAATGTTATGCTATAACTGACATTTTCACTTTACTAAAAAGTCACTAAAACCTTTTTTTCAGTGAATTTGCAAAGTTTTTTTAAACTTAAAGTTAGATATTATTATTAGACTTAACTATAACCTCACTTTAACCTTTGCTTTTTACAGGGAATTTAAAGTGTGTTTTTTTAAATCATATTTACCCAAGTTTCTCACTGATAAAGCATTTTGTGCGGCATTAGGTCCGAATATTTGGAAGAATATTTTTTTGTTTTGCTAATATCTTTGGCACTAATTGCCAAATCTTCAAGAAACTTTCCTAAAAAAATGAATCCACCTCAACTCTTCTGGAAATCCGTCAACTAGAGGATAAGAAAAAGAACGGGTCCCAAAACACGTGTCACCTGCGCTAGTTCCATAGGGAATTTTAATTTGATGTAAATACGTTCATTAGTATTAAAGAAATTAATGTTAAAAAATAGAGCTCCCTAGCCCCTTCAAAAGTTCTGCAAGTTCAAAGGATAATCTGATGGCTGTCCTCAACATTAACAGATATATGGAGCGGGTAGGGGAACATGTCTGCATACCATGCAGGGGGCGACCCTACTCAAAAAGTGCTTCACTAACAATTCCATATACATCATCTGTAAAATTATGTATAGTGTCAAATGAACCATATGTGCCAATAGACACGATTCAGGTGGGATACTATGGATTTTTTAAGCCAAAAATGGCTTTAATATGGCTGTCTCCCACCTCTAATTGCCTCTTCTTTAATAGATGTCAACAGGAGAATTGTATTCTCTTGATTATTTTTTTTAAATCTCCCACTTTTCTCTTCTAAAATATTGGCATGTATGATAAACATGAAAATGAATGTGAAGTATGCATTAGGAGCATTTTAATACAAATAATGTTCAAGGAATTTGCTAGTGGCCAAATGCATGGAAAAATATTTTGATTTATTGCTGCTCTCCGGCTTGGCAGAAGTCTTTGAGAGTCTTGCAAAAACGTATGTGGGCTGTCTGAATGCTTCTTCTTTATTTATTATGTCCAACCTTCACTTCTTCTAAGTATAGCAAGCAGTGGCAATGCTAATAGTCGTGGCTTAAAAAATATATTTTATTGCAAAATGAAGCATTATAAGTGGATGGCATTGGATTTGATATATATTTGTGTAGAAGCCAAGAACTCTAGAATACTATTGGTGTAGGTTTAAAAATCTGGTGACGGCTCCACTGTCATGCCAGAATCTATGTAGCTTAATGGCTGCCCTCCTCCCATTTCTGCAGCTACCAGAGAAAAGAACATGAATTATCTAGTTATCAAAGATATTTTAATAGCATTACAATGTCATGTGTCTGGCCCTGAGAGTTCTCTGTCAGGCAGCTGTATAAATAAGCTAAATGATTATAGCTGAGTGAAGGGCAAGCACTTTTTTGTGGAAGCACACTACATCTGCCTAATCAAAACATGCACTCCTGGCTCCCAACATGCTGGTGGATATAAAGTTCCACTCTAGTAATACTCACATAATTGTCTGGCGATAGCCGCATTGTCAAGTCAGACCATAGAAATGAATCTGTCTTCTAGGAACAGTGAAAACACAGCATCCTGCACCATCCAGTGGTGTGTCTATATAAGCTGGCTCTTTAATAATGAATACAACAGGTCTACTTTCAATAAAAACAAATCTATAAATACATTTTGCAAGAGGGTTGGAGGGCCCTCGGTTGATTGGAGTACGGGGCATAATGCCTACTCTGCCAATTCTCCTTTGTGACAGCTTTGGCTTCTTTTTTTTTTTAAGTTCAAGTTTATTGAAACCCAAAACATAGAATAAAGACATAATACGGTATTCTCAATCAATGAAAGACCTATGAAAAGCGACAGAAAATATAATTTGAGAAGTTACAATAAAACGGAATCAATAAACACCTAAATCAAAACCATGGAAAGGGAAATAATGGGGGGAAGAGAACAAACAAAAAAGTAAGCTAAGTATGGCAAAGTTGTAGAGTAAAAACATTGTATGCAAATAGTAAAATTAAATAAGTAGTATAAAATAGACAGCGAATAACAAATAATTATAAAACTAAGCAAATCGAAGAAAAAAGACAAATGGGAAAAATCATGGCGGTTTATGAATATCATCAGATGAATTTCGTTGAGTAACAATAATAGCGGGAGGAGAGGAAGAGAGTTTGGAGAGGTAAGTAGTTAGAGGAATCCATAATAAATCCCTTTTAACAGCTAAGGAAATGGGGGTAACATAATTGGTATCAAGTCTATGATGGAAGCAAATAGCATTCCACCAAGCTGAATAACTGATTTTTGAGGAGTCTTTCCAATTGGAGGTAATCAGGTGAAAGGCTATAGCCAAAAATAAATCAAACAACTCAAAGTGAGAAGGGGAATGAGACAAATCAGGAGACAAGGAACCCAAAAGGACATTGGAGAGGGAGAAAGGGAGTGTAAAACTAAAGATATTGTGCATGCAGGACCAAATTAATTGCCAAAAGGAAGCGATATTGGGACAATGAAACAACATATGGAGTAAGTCTGCAGTCTGGCAAGGACAGGACCCACACTTAGGTGAGAGGTCATGGGAAAATGATGCCAATTTCTGCGGGGTTAGTAATAAACGTTGGTATACGAAGTAAAGAGTTTGGGTAGTATTAGCAGCTCTGGACGTTTTATGTATTTTTAACCACAGCTTATCCCATAAAGAGACAGGCCAAGATATTGACAAATCCCGTTCCCAGGCCAATTCAGTCTTTGATTTGAGTCGTTCAGAAGGATTTATAAGACATTTGTAAATGCGAGAAGCGGATGGAGAGGCCTCCAAAAGCGGGCCAATAGTAGAGTAAAAAGAAGGCACCACAGAGAAGAAGGAAGAGATTGAAGATATTGATGAAGAGCAGGTATAAAAAGGTCATATTGTTTTCTAAAGGAAGTGGGAAGAAGAAATTGATTTTGAAGATCAGCAAAAGGTAGAGGAACATTATTAAGCAGGAGTTGGGAAATCCAAGATAAACCCCTGGATTTCCAAGATTTCCAGTAAAAAGAACGGTTTTTAATGCGAAGTAATTTATTATGTCAGATGGGTTGGTGGGACAAAGAAGCAAGAGAGGGATAAGAGGAGGGGATAAGAGGAGGGTAAAAGAGGGGTTAAAAGATGACGGTATGAGCAATGACAGGAGATTTCAAGAGAGAAACATTAGCAGAAAAGGCAAGAGTCTCCGTGAAATCAAACGGTGAAATAAGAGATTTCTCCAAAGATAACCAAACAGGAGGATAAGTGGGAACTTCTGTGGAAAGCCAACGAGAGGCTTGTTTGAGGATAAAAGAATGATGGTACAATTTAAAGTCCGGAAATTTAAGACCCCCGAACATTTTATCTTTTTTAAGGGAAGACAAGGCGATCCGCGAAGGCTTATTTCTCCAGAGAAATTTCATTAAGAGTGAGTCTAACCGTTTAAAATAATAACAAGGTATGTGGACAGGAATCATGGAAAGTGAGTATAGGACGATAGGAGCTAACATCATTTTTATGGAATCCAAGCGGCCCCACCATGAAAGAAAGAGGGGATGCCATCTGGTAATAGAATCAGTTAATTTCTTTGCAATATATTCGAAATTAGCCTTCAAAGTGTCTGAGATAGAAGGGGAAAACCACAATCCTAAATATTTAACCTTAGTCGACTGCCAGGAGAAACCAGTGTGATCGAAGTAATGACGTTGACATAAGACATTGAGGGTAATACTTCACATTTATCACAATTGAGGCGATAACCCGAGACTCGTGAGAAGGCGTCAACTTAAAGTAGAAAGGCAGGTAAGGTGGACTCAGGATTGGAACAATAGAAAAGGATATCGTCTGCATAGACAGACAATTTGACTTGATTAGAGCCAGGGTTGAAACCAGTGATGTGAGCGTCTTGTCGTAGTTTGGTAAGAAATGGTTCCAATGCCACAATAAACAATAGGGGAGATAAGGGACATCCTTGTCGGACACCTCTGGAAAGAAAGAAATAATCAGAAATGTTTCCATTGGCAAAGATAGAAGCTCTGGGGCAGGAATATAAAAGGGAGATGAGGGAAATTAATTTAGGGGGAAAGCCAATCCAAGTGAGAGCATGAAACATAAAGTCCCAACAGATCCTATCAAACGCCTTTTCGGCATCTAATGTGATGGCCGCAAGCGGGTAGTTTAGGGAAGAAGCCTTACTGAGTACATTAAAGAAAACTCTGGAGTTGTCAGAAGACAAACGTCCTTTAAGAAAACCTGATTGTTCAGGGCCTATGAGTTTGGGTAAAATGGGATCAATACGTAGAGCAAGTAATTTGGCAAATATCTTATAATCCGTATTAACAAGGGAAATGGGGCGGTAATTCTTGCAAAAAGAAGGGTCCTTATTATCTTTGGGAATGAGGCAAATCATAGCGTCTTGAAAGGTACCTTGAGAAGAACCATTAATAATGACCTAATTAAATAAGACGAGCATGTGTGGGAGAAGAAGTTTCGAAAAATGATCATAAAATTCGATAGAGAAGCCGTCGGGACCAGGGGCTTTGCCACGTCTTAAAACTGAGACTGCATGGGAGAGTTCCTTAAGAGTTATATCTGTTTCAAGCGAAGCAAAATCAATATGGGGGGAAGAAGGAGAAGTAATCGACTGAAAGTAGGAGGATAGATCAGAGGAAGGAGGATAAGATTTGGGTGTGTAGAGGCTCTTGTAAAATGTGACAAATTCCTGCAAAATCTCATCATCTTTAAAATGAGAAGTACCAGAAGAATCAATGATGGAAGTAATCCGAGTTCTATCACGGCGAGTTTTCAAATAATTAGCTAGGAGTTTGCCCATTTTGTTTTGACCTCCATATTAACGAGCGCTGCTTTTCAAAAGATAAGATGCAGCAGCGTCAGTAGACAATTTATTGAAAGCGACCTTAGCGGTGATAAGATTTTTCAAAGAAGCGTCTGAAAACGAATGAAAGTAAGTATGCTCTAATTGCTTAATTTGGGCCAAAAGTTGGGAAGATTGTTTCTCGAATCTCTTCTTTTTCTGGGAAACATAATTAATGACAAAACCTCTAGCGCAGAGGTCTTCAAACTTTTGTAGGTTGAGCCCCCCCAGCTCACTTTTTTCAGCTGTCGGGCCCCCCCCCAAAACCTGACAGAAATTTCTGGAATCTGGTACTTTACATAATTTACCGCCGCGCCAAACCCGGGGCCATATCCAGCATATAATGTCCAACATAATAAGAGTGTTTAGTTAAGTGCAGGTTTGTGAGTGGGGGTGCTGAAATGACAGATTATTACATAGCTCAAACCACCATTTTCCTAGATAAAATGTGCGCAAATTGTTTTTACTAGGATGCTTTGTTTTACACATGACATTGATTGATAACACCACCAACATAAATGTTACGGGTGTGCCCGTTTTTCGTCACAGACGCTCAATCTGTGGATGGATTTTTGAGAATGAGAAGCGAGTTGTCTGAATGCAAGGTGCATTACAAGACACTTGAAGTAACTCAGAATGTTATTGAGGGCAGAGTAGGGTTTCAAACGTGTTAAACCATGGGCAGTCACAAACTTTCTCCCGGGGGCCAAATTTACAGTGTGGTTTGTGTCCGAGGGCCGCACCGGTGGGGGCAGGGTAAGTGGGGGAGGGGGCAGGGCCAGAGAAAACAAAAACAACTGAGGTTGAACAGAGGTCCCTGCAGCAGACGCCTTCGTCCACTGAGCCACCAGACCAGGCATACACACATCTCTCTCTCACTCTCTCTCTCTCTCCATCTCTATCCCTCTCTCCCTCTGTCTCACTCAGACTGTCTCACTCCCTCTCACTCCCTCTCTCTCCCACCCTGTCTCACTCACTCTGACTGTCTCACTCCCTCTCTCTCTCTGTCTCTCTCTCTCGGTCTGGGTCTCCCTCTCTCTCTGTCTCCCTCTCTCTCTGTCTCCCTCTCTCTCCTTCCCTATCCCTCTCTGCCTCCCTCTCTCTCCTACCCTCCTCACTCTGTCGCCCTCCCCCTCCCTCCCTCTGTCACCCTCTGTCTCCCTCCCTCTCCCTTTCAGTCTCCCTCTCCCTTTCTCTGTCTCCCTTCCTCTCCTTGTCTCCCTCTGTCTGTCTCCCTTTCCCTGTCTCCCTCCCTCTCCCTCTCTTTGTCTCCCTCTGTCTGTTTCCCTGTTTCCCTCCCTCTCCCTCTGTTTACCTCCCTCTCCCTCTCTTTGTCTCCCTCTGTCTCCCTCTCTTTGTCTCCCTCTTTCTGTCTCCCTTTCTCTGTCTCCCTTTCCCTCCCTCCCTCGCTCTCCGTCTGTCTGCCTCCCTCTCCCTCCCCCCTTTCCCACCTCCCTCGCTCTCACTCTGTCTGCCTCCCATTCCCTCCCTCCTTTCCTTCCCCTCCCTCGCTCTCCCTCCCCTCCCTCGCTCTCCCTCTGTCTGCCTTCCTTTCCCTCCTTCCTTTCCCTCCCTCCCTCGCTCTCCCTCTGTCTGCCTCCCTTTCTCTCCCTCCCTTTCCCTCCCTCCCTCGCTCTCCCTCTGTTGCCTCCATTTCCCTCCATCCCTCTCCCTCCCTTTCCCTCCCTCCCTCGCTCTCCCTCTGTCTGCCTCCCTTTCCCGTTCCTCTACTTAAGCACACACAAGCAAGCATTTGCAAACATTTGTTCCAACGGAGACACTTCGGTGAATTGTAAAGCTGAAAGCCTTGCTATATTTAGTACGTAAATATAAGGTAAGGTACTTTTAATATTATAATTTAAGAACGCATTCTTGTTAGCTTCCTTAACGTTTTTAAAAATATATTTGTATATTTATCAAAAGTACACTAAAAAGTACATCTATCATTGAGATGTGGGAATTGTTACAGTACTTAGCTGCAACCCTCCAAATAGAGGTGTCCTCAAGGCAGTTAAATACAGCTTTGTTATTGTGCCCATTCAAATGGTGGCCTCTCAGCTGATGCTCCTATTCTGCGGGAGTCAAGCAGCACGGAATGTGTAAATTCGCCCCTAATGCATCTGGACTAGCTTGCCTCAACAGTCAGATGTACACCTTGTAGCACTATCATGGACCCTTGACTTGCTTTAGCATTTCTCACTCTTTTAAGATGGGGCTTTGCCTGAAAGCGCCTCAAGGTCATCATGATTCGTGTGAGCTATAGCCCAGCTGACCCCTCGTAACTTCTGCCAGAGTGCATGATGGTGGTAGGAGGTAACTGAGCGGGTTCACACATCTGCTGGAGAAACGTCCTCGCAGGCTGCAGAGTGTGAGTTTGAACCCTAGCAGGGCCGGCTGCGCACCGTCCTCCCACTGTCAGGAAAATGACTATCATGGAGATGCGGGAATTGTTACAGTACTTAGCCGCAACCCTCCAAATAGAGGTGTCCTCAAGGCAGTTAAATACAGCTTTGTTATTGTGCCCATTCAAATAGTGGCCTCTCAGCTGATGCTCCTATTGTGCGGGAGTCAAGCAGCACGGAATGTATTAATTCGCCCCTAATGCAACGTTGGAACATAGTGCTACATAAATAATGCACCACGGACGCTTTTAAAAACAAATGGATAAAAAACAATGGCACACACACACACACACCCGCACCCAAGCACTTCACAGGTCTTTAAAAGACCATTTGTATGATAATGAGGCTTCTGTATTTCACCTCTGGGGACAGACAATCAGGAATGTGGGTTAAGGGACCATTGGCAAGCGCCACAAATCAATTGCTATAAATGTGTCTTTACGATTTTGTGCTCTTGGTATGGATTCACTTCATTTCAAAGGGGGGCCGGGGTCCGTGTCAACTTCAAATGCTTCATGTTTGCAATTGGCGCTGTTCCCATTTTTTCACGAACCATAATTTGCATTTGGGCTCAGTCACCTAAAGCAGCGTCTCCCACGTCACCATGGCTTCTGTGAATATCATCAGAAACCATCACAGACCTCTTTTCCTAAATTAAATGTCCTCGAAAGGCAGTTTTCGGTTTAGTAGAGGAGACTTCCTGCCTCCTTGCTGAAGCTGAATGAATTAACCCCCTCCTGGGAGGGTAAACATAATAAAAGAATGGGCACATCGTGCCTCGTCGATTTCCCCTCCCTCCTCCCTCGACTTGCCACAGAGAACAAAGGTGAAATTAGAGAGTAGTTGTAAAATTTAGAGAGGAGTTCGCGCCCCCCCAAGGATGGTGTTGCGCCCCCCTAGGGGGGCGCGCCCCACAGTTTGAAGAACTCTGCTCTAGCGGTTGCTTTAAAAGAATCCCATATCATGGTCGGAGAAGAATCAGGAGTGGAATTCGTAACAAAAAAGTCTTCAATAAATGAACTGAATTGGTCAGAGAATTTAGGGTCCGTAAGGAGCGAGTTATTAAAACGCCATCTGCCAGAGGAGGGGGAGAAAGGGATTAGGTCAAAGTCAACAATGACTGGAGCACGGTCAGCAAGCAGGATAGAGCCTATGTCTGAGGCAAGGGCGCATTGAGCCTAGGACTTACTAAGGAAAAGGTAGTCAATGCGGGACTGTGTTTTGTGAGGAGGGGAGAAATAGCTAAATTCCTGGAGGTCGGGATGACAAAGTCTCCATATATCAACTAAGGGCTTGCGACGAACGGTGGAGGTAAACTGAATATGCATTTTAGAATGGACAAATTTAACAGGGGATCGCCCGTCAAGAATGGGGTCATGGACTTGATTACAATCTCCACCAAAAATGATATAATCATCATCAAGGGCAACTAATTTATCAGAAATATGTGGCCAAAAAGTATTATCAACTGACACTGGAGCATAAACATTAAAAATAACCAAAGATACATTGTCAATTAGTAATTTAACAAGCACCCAACGACCATCAGAATCAAATTCCGGAAGAAGAACAGAAACTGCGAACTTTTTGTGAACTAAAATGACCACCCCATTCTTCTTCCCTGAAGCTGGGGAGAAGAAAACATTACCAACCCACAATCTTGTCAGTTAGCAGCTTCAGTGTCAGAGAGATGGGTCTCTTGCAGCATAGCAATGTCTGTTTTTAACCTAGCCATGTGGGATAGCACACGCTGTCTTTTAATAGGATTGTTTAACCCTTTAATATTCCACGAGGTAACTCTGAATGTAACAAGATAAAGGTATTATAGCGATACAAAAAGCATACAATACAACATAACATCTGTAAAAGCAAACTATAAGCAATGTAGAAAAGTACGGAACCATAAAATGAAGAAGTAAAGGAAAGAATAGAATAACAAGGAGAGAAAGAGTAAGGAAAGAAGATAAAAAGGAAAGGAAGAAAGTAAGGGCCATATGTATCATCATCACCATTTGCGATTTCTAAATAGCGAACTTTAAGGAATCGCTATTTAGAAATCGCTAAATGGTATGTATGTACAAAATCGGTATTTTTTAGCGATTTCCAATTATTCCTTATTTGCGAATTCGCAATTTGCGAATTCGCAAATAAGGAATAATTTCCCATTCATTTCCATGGGCCATGAGGCCCATAGCAATGACTGTGAAATAATTCTGAATTTGCGAATTCGCAATTTGCTAATCGCAATTTGAGAATTATTTCAAGGGTGCAGGGGTGTCTCAAGGACACCCTGCTGCACCCCTGTAAATTACATGTGTGTGCATATGGCGCACATACATGCCCAATGGGCATGTATGTGCGTCATATGCCACCCTCACAAATGCACAATTGTGCATATTTACAAGAAATCGCAAATTACCACCAACTACAAGTTGGTGGTAATTTGCGATTTCTAAACCTGAAATCGCAATTCTAAAAAGCTTCATACATAGCATTTAAGGAATCGCAAAATTGCGATTCCTTAAATGCTTAAGCAAAATAAGGAATCACAATTTTTTGCGATTCCTTATTTTGCGAATTTTTCATACATTACAAAATCGGTAAAAAGGCCGTTTGCGATTCGCTAAGGCCCAAATTCTGCGAATTTCAGCCTTAACGAATCGCAAAAGGCTTGATACATATGGCCCTAAGATCCATAAAAGAGAACATAGTAGATCATTAAAAGGAAAAAAGAAAAGGGAGGAAAAACTTACAGAAACTGTAGATCAAACAGAGGGAGGGAGGGTGGGAGGCCATACGAGGGAATGACGCTATCCGGACTCAAGAGGGAGGAGCGAGGAGGGAAACAGCACCAACGAGCCACTAATAAACTAGGAGAGGGAGGAGGATTGGACGAACAACCTGTGAAAAAGAAGAAACAAAGTTAATCGTACAGTGCAAAAACAGGCGACTAAGAAGTATAATTAGATTGCAGGAAGATAAGGGAGATTGCAAAGTGAAGGAGTCAAGAAATAGAAAAAACAAGAGAAAGAAGCATAACCATAAGAATATCAAACTGTGTAATCACATTGAAGAATGAAGAAAGTGAGAAGCACATCCTTAACTAGGCAAAACACATGCAAATAGCAAAAATGTAACGGAAACCAAAATAGATTATTTAAAAGTAGATGGAGATGCAGTATCCATGGATTCAGCACTGAAGGAGTAGAGAAAACTTTTAAGTTTCAGCGGATCTTCGTATGTAGTAGTCTTATTGTTGATAGTAACCCTAAAGAGACACGGGTGGAAGAGACCATATCTTGCACCAATAGATCGTAATTGAGGTCTCAATGCCAAAAATTCTCTTCGACGATATGCTGTTGATTTAGCGTAATCTTGATCAAAAAACAGAGCATTTGCAGACAAAGTGATTTTGTTCAAAGCTCTGGCGGCAGCCAAAACTTTTAAAAGGTCAGTATATTCAAGAAAATAAAGTATCATTCCTCTGGGTTTACTCATTGAAGTAGAAGATGCATGGTGCGGCAAAGAACCCAATCGATGAGCTCTCTGGATGTTTAGTGAGGTGCTTTCCGGAAGTTTCAGAAGCTTGGGCAAGAAGTACTTGAAGAAAGAGATTGGATCCGATCCCTCTGAATTTTCCACCAAGCCGTAAATGCGAAGATTGTTGCGAGGATTTCTATTTTCCAAGTTCTCAATTTGTTTGTGTAGGCTGGATACTTGGGAGCAAAGGGATTCAACCTTGGAAGCAGAGGAATTTAAGGAATCAACACTTTGTTCCAACGTTGTGACACGACTTTCCACATTTAACCATTTGTTAGAGAGTTCTTGGAGAGTAGAAGTAGTTTCCTGGAGAGTCGCAGTAGTTTCCTCAACAAAGGGGCGTAGGGCCCTAATTTCCTCAAGCAGCAGGTCCATGGTGACTGAAGAGACTGGTATAGGAGGAGAGGGCGGGTCTTTCTTTAGCCTTTTAGAGGAAACTTTATTGCCAAGAGTAGTCGGAGTACTTGTTGCCGAAGACGTCTTTTTTGGTGAGGCAGATTGTGGTGGGGAGGTATTTGAATCATCCATGGTCAAACACCGATAGTGTGAACTAGTGTGAAGCAAGAACTTACGCGCAGTGGCTTTAGTATGGGAAGTCTCCTTAAATTGTTTACCCATATGTAAGGGATTAAGAAGAGTAAAAAGCCAGCGCTGTATATGGATGATTAATCGTGAAGAAAAAGATGTTAAGAATGATATCAGGTCAACAATGATATTAGGTCATTCTCCTTATAAACAGTATGTCAAAAAGTAGGTAAAAGTCAGCATGACAGTGGTACCAACAGCGCTAAGAGTTATAGAGCGAAAACAAGTATTCAGAACCTCATTAGAAGCGCTGTGTATGCTTGGGTCAACATATTGGATGACAGTCAGATAGGAAATGCACAAACGATGGTTGGCAAGCAAAGCAGCAGAACTGTTCCTGTCAACGTGATGAAAGGTTCCTGAGGGAGAGCATAGAAAGCACACAGCACTAGTGAAGAAACACTAATGCAGCGCTAATGGTACAACACTCGGTATCAGTGAACATTTCCTCTCAGGTGAAGCAGTATAAAAGACAGTTCCAGGCACCCAAAGTAGAAGAAACGGAGTAGGAAGCTCTGACTGTGAATATGCCGAAAAACTGCAAATCAAAATGGCGGCTGGGAGTTGAATGAGCTGTAAAAACCCTTAAAAGTCGGAGAAAAGAGTCTTAAAGCACTTTAAAGGGGAGTCCAGCAGCATATCCTGACAGGCCATTGAGGCAGACTAAGAGACTGAGCAAACTGGGCAAGGGAGCATCATGAGCGCTGTTGTGTGAGGAAGCGCAAAGGGAGCCGTTCTGTAGCGTACAAAATGGCGGCCGGGCGAAATACGGAGCCGCGGCAGAAGAAAATCGGAAAACGGCAATGTACCTTTAGCGCAAAAGGTTGGCAGGTCGTTTCAAAGTGATCCCTGCGAGTTCTCAGGCGCAGTCCCCCAAGTTGGGCTCAGGTTATGAGGCAGAAGGGCATTGTCGGTCCGTCTCCGCTCCCGCTGTCTCCAGAGAGCTACAGACAAGCTGCCATTCACGTCGGGCGCAAGCCACGCCCCCCGACAGCTTTGGCTTCTTATACAAAAGTGTAGAACAGTGGAGGGGGTATTCTCATGAGATAGTAACAGAAACCAATTTAGCTAATCTCCAGTCAGAAGAATGGATCACTCACTATGTCCAGAATGAGCAGTAAGCATGTAGAGGTACTTTATAGTTCAAACTGGGGAGCAATGGAACACTAAACAATAGAGGAGGGAACCCAATGAGACATCTGTTGAACATTATTACAGTAGAGCTTGGAGATGGTAAGTACTGAGCTAGTGTGGTGGCAGTATTCTGTGGCAGAGGCAATCCTCACTGGATTGGATGGAACCATAGCACTAGTTCTAAGAACAGCAACACTTGGAACAATCTGGCGAGATTCACCAAGATGAAGTATTTCCCGGAACGCAGGGCCTCACTCAAACAGCGTCTCATTCGTCCCAGCAGGTGAAGTGCTCCTCCTTTCATGTCCAGTGTGATCACTGTAAATTGCAGTACTTCCTCTTGCAGCAACTAACAGAACTGGAGAAGGTTATATAGATAAAGGGCCTAATTTAGATCTTGGTATATGGGTTCCACTGTCATAACGGTGATGGATATCCCATCTGGCGAAATGTAAATCCCATTATATCCTATGGGATTTATATTTTGTTGGACCGGGTATCCGTTACCGTTGTGATGGAGTAAGCCGTCCGCCAAGATCTTAATCAGGCCCAAAGTTCTTGCTTGACTTGCAAAACACATAACAACTGTTTCATGGATCCTCTCACATTAACCCTTCCTTCTGTGACAATTCTGGTTCGACATCACCAGTGGGTAAAGTGGTGTTCTTGGGAGACAGGACAGACCACGTGCTAGAGGCTAGCTCCTTTAGTAAATATAACAGAAATTTCTCACCATGTGCCCGAGTCCCAGTTTTTACTTAATCCGGGGAAAATAATTTGTTCTTGTTTGTTTATCAGCACACTTTGTGGAACCTACTGCTTTTTTGGTGTAAAACACTTTTGGACACCGTTTTCTCAGAAATGCTGCAGGTACATTCATTCCTTTTCCCCTTTTTGCCATCCACTTGCATTTTCAGCATATAAAAAAATGGGCAAACATTCCAAAAGTCTGCGATAGGCATGTTTATTTTAGGCTTTGTGCCTCTCAAAAGTGCATGTATGCAACTTGTGCATTTCTATAGCAAGACATTATTTTGGATTGGTAGAATTCTTCTGTTAATCACTGATTTGTTCTGTTAATCAGTAGTTCTCAAGGTGCATCCTTCTAAAAGTTGGCTTTAATTTGAAATATTTAATAGTCTTGGCAAAATGTTCATTAAGCCTTTTGATGAACAAACTATAAACTGACTTTTCGAGCTCAGGCAGTGAAAACACTATTCCTGCAGTACTCGAAGCGCTAAATACTTATACAGCAGATTAGCTCAATCTGACAACTTCAGTCTTCATGAAACACCTTTGGTCAACATTCCAAATGAAAATAGCAGCCTTTACAATAGCTGTTAAGTGGATTCCGCCAAGGTCATCTTATTAGACGTTCCTCAATCTTCCCATACCATTCTTAAGGTTCCTCTCACTTCAGGAGACCATGGCACCTCCTACAATAGGACATTTGATCACATCTGCTCAATCTGGAGAGATTTACATTACCTTTTGGAAGGAAGAATTAGATTCAAGATCTGCTCTGATATCCAAAGCCATGATTTAAAGAAACCACCCTTTCAGGCGGCTGGCCTGCTCAGGCTGGCCTGCTCACCATCTCTTTTAACCCCATGCATGCTCATGACGGAGCCGCTCCGTCATAAGCCGCGGTTGCGCTGTGCTCATGACGGAGCGGTTCCGTCATGGCCCTGCCGCGGCGCCTGCGCGGCGTTGATTTCGCGCCTGCGCGGCGCATTCTATTGAGCGGGCGGGGCCATGACGGAACCGCTCCGTCATGAGCACAGCGCAACCGCGGCTCGTGACGGAGCGGCTCCGTCACGAGCATGCGAGCGCCGCTCGGCCCCCCCCCCTAGCGCTGCGGCGGAATTGCCGCCGCAGCGAAGGAGTTAAAGGAGCCATAGAGGAAACTCTCTGTACATGTAGAAACCGAAATTCAACATTTTAAATCTATACTACTATAATAAAGGAACAACTTTGAGGCTTTGAGGCGGGTAAACTCCGGAACCACAGCGCTAATCCACACACCCGATACACCGTTGTAATCGTCAGGGTGTGCAGATGGTTATAGGCTATATAAATAAAAATAAAAAAACGTTATTTAAAAAATGTACAGTAAAAAAAAAAAGTAGTCCCTCCGAAGTAGCACCGGCCGCGACGTTCGTGCTCACGTCAGGAGCGCGGGGAGGAGCGGCGTCCAGGAGCGCAACGAGGAGCGGCGGACATGGCGTGGGGGAGGAGCGGTGACGTGAGGAACAGCGGACAGGCCGGAGGAGCGGTGACCAGCGGCGGTGAGGTGAAAGCAGCGGACAGGCGGGAGGAGTGGTGACCAGCGGCGGTGAGGAGCGAGGAGCGGCGGAGCGGTAAACTGAGGATCGCGGGGGAGGAGCGGCGGCTGAGGTAAGGGGACCCACGGACAATGTCGGGGCAGGCGGGGGCCGGGGCAGGCGGGGCACGGGCCGGGCGGGAGCCCGGGCTTCTGGACAATGTCGGGGCGGGCGGGGGTCGGGGAAGTCTGATTGCTCCCGGACAATGTCGGGACGGGCTGCTAGTACTGTAATAAATTATTAAAAGGGGCAGTAACTAACCCAGTGAAACACTCGAGTCAGTTTACTCTTTTTCAGAAAGTTATTTGTACTAATGTGGACTCTCTTATCTTCTGTTGTTTTAAAAAAAGTTTTTGTCTAAGCACTACTACCTGTTATTGCTTGTTGTGTTCCAGTTAGCTTTATCTCTACGTAAAGTGCATTCATAACATCTCAGTGAATTTGTGGAATCAAAAACAAAAAAATATATTAAATCAAGTAATATCCACTCCCCTGATGACACATTTGCAGTTGTACCAGTGACTTTTGCAATGGGAAAAGAAAAAATGGTACTGCTGGCATGCAATTATGCTCTAGTCTTGATCAAACATTTGCACCAACCAGTTAATACAAAAGTAATTGCCCCTTTGTCAGCTATTGCATGTGCCAGCTTAAAAACTACCGAAAAATGTCCCAGAACCATTACAAAAGCTGACCAGCACCAGTGCAACCCTCCATCATAATGCATTAACAGATTTGTTCTCAGATTCCAGCCTCTCCTAAAATCACACGATAACTTCATCTTTGCCTTTGAACCTATTCAGTGCCCTATTAGTTTTTTGCTAGGATCACTCTATACAGATGATAGCACATACATGCAGAAGTACATACATACATAGGCGTTTAGCCACAATGATACTTGCCCTGTTGATATTTTACTGTATAATTGGGCACTGCCAAAGGATTTAGGTTAAAGTACAATAAAATTCTGTTTTAAAAAAATGCAGACATGCATCCATGTAGCCTTGGTATCATTTACAACTGCGAAATTCCACTCACCCGCCAGGAATTCTGCATTTGTGCCTGACATTTTGGCAAATACAACTCTAGTTTTAGGGAGTCGAGATCTGAGGGTTGGTACTCAGATGCTACTAACTGGTGGAAATAATGTTTATGGACTGAACCCAGATCAGTGCTACTACTAAAAGCATTGTTCTTCCGGAGACTGTTACACAGCTCTGTGTATAATGGACTTTACATTAAAAAGTCGAACGAGCTGGGGTCATTTCACACGCACATTAACAGCCCGCTGCAAGTATCCCCGAGTTAATGAGTAAACTCTATAAAATTCGGTCCCAGGCCGCACCTTGCAGCGGCTCTCAAACAAAGCTGCCTTTGCAAGAGAGCAGCATGAAGGCTCAACCGCGACGCAGGCCTTCTGTTGACAAATGCCACTGGGAACGGAAGGACAGATTTCTGTCCAATATTTGACATACAGGAAGCCAGGACACCCCGCGGTTACCTGCCAGCCACAATGGAAGTATTTAGAAAGGGGCACGCAAAAGGTAACGACTTTGAAAATGTGTTTAACGCTTGTTGGTTTAATTGTGTTTACGTTTCACGACAGTTCGACATCGCCACACTTCCGTGTCCTGTCCTGTTGCTGACATGTGCGTTCTTTACTGTGATAGACTCTGATAAAAAGCATAATAATTTAAAAATAGCATTGCCTATCGTTAGAATGTAGGCCCACGTTTACTAACACTTTCGTCCTTTTTGTGTAAAGTATTAGAAAGGTGCCTCAATGCACGCAAAGAAGCGATATGCACTATTTTGCCCCAAGGGGCATACCATGTGAGACACATGTGTGTTCCCATATAACCTCCCATCAGTTTCGACGCAAATCCCCACCTACTATCATTGGCAGAAAAAAAACTGTGTACAAAATATCAGGACTCCGCAAAACAGTTGTAACTGTGGATCTAGTTTCAAAACTTTCCAAATGTTTCCTACTTTGCGAGTGTGCTTCACAGTAAAGCACATCTACAAAAAGGGAAAAGTATCTACGCATAGTTTTTGTACCAGAAGGGTAGCCTTTCTGTACAAACACATGCTCGATGGAAATAACACCCACTTCTACTATTGAGAAAGCTTGAGGGCTTTGGGGGCCGGATCTCCTAAAGTGCACCATCAAATGGAGAGAGGAAACAATAGTGTCCTTCATAAAAAAATATTTCTGCAGACATTGCATAAAACAGCAACGCATTTCCTAGAAATCTTATGTAAAAAAAAGTTGATTTTTTTTATTTTTTTGTAATTTTTTTTATTTCAAGTGAATTTTATTGAGAAAGAGTTTTATATACAAGGCACAGTATACAGGAGTACAGTATAGGTCGCCCGAGGGGGGAAAAAGCATGACAACATTATATGCCGGTTGGGTTACATACGGCCTTTTGTGAGAGCATGCGTGCTACATTCGTGTACTCGGTGGATTCCTCAATTAAGCAATGTTAGATAGATCATCGCATTTGGAAACAAAAATAACGTTGCACTCTTGAGAGTATGTTAAAAGAATAAAAAAGTGATTCTAGAAAACTGAGGTGCAGGGAATGTTTCTGGGCCAGTGCCCTGGTGAAGTATCATGCAGCAGGCATCCTCAAATAGGATCAGAATCGCGCCACTGATTTTTGTTTTAAAATGTGTCCTATTGCACCATCAGTATGTGGTGCCAGTGATGACTGCATTTCGCAACAAAATGTCGTCCTTATCCCTATCAGCTATCCCCTATTAGTATTTAGGGAAGTCGTTTTAAAGATCATTTTTTACACAATGTAAAATGCATCGCTATAATCGGCTATTTTTCTATTGGAAATTACCTTTTTCAAGGGCCGCTTTAAAACCCACTGCTAGGTTCATAAAACCGTTTTAGCTGATAGGGCGAATGATTACATTTTTATGGGAAATTCAGTTATTACTGTGAGAATATGCATTATATAACAAATATATTCTATAAAAAACATAAAGCCTCAATAACTTAGACTGTATAAAGACCATGCAAAAATACCTACTGACAATTGACCTGTTAAAGATTCCTCATGTACCGCCAATCTAACTTTATACCTACTACGGGAATGGGTTAGATTGCTATCCTAAATCCCATTCTAGCATGTTTTGGACTCAAGCGTGTGACAGTGGAACTAGGTGCATATTGATATATTTGTATTTCATTATATTTTTGTATGGTCTATGTTTTGCAGTATACATTTTTGAGTCTTCATTTTTGTCGTTTATATTTTTCTGTTAAGTATTTTGACGTGATTATTTGATATAAAACAAACCAAGTTGCATTTTGGCTTCTTCGGAGCATTTTGTTATTATTACCCACACACATTAGGGACATCACTATGCTCTTTCTGGATGGTCCATCAGTATGATTGGTCAGAGCAGACCCAAGCGTCTATCCCTGTAGTGGTGGTGGTGGTGGTGGAACGCCTGCCTGATCATTGAGGGATCTCCCCTTGCCTCGTGGGGATCTCTGTGATGTGACGTTTAACCATCGGTGATGTAGAGATGCTCTTGCCACAGCGGAATGGCAAGTGGCTGCCATGTTGATATGGCCTGCCCAGAATTCTCTTTTGGGGTTTGGTTTCTGAACAGCAGAAGAAGAATATCCCTGACATGCTGACAGTTTTCATCCTACATAGCAGAGACATTTCTCGCTTTTTCTGCCCAGGACTGCCATGCATCGCACAGCCGTCCTGGGGTGGATAAATCAGTGGTCGCCCCCCACCCTAAAGAAGAGAGGATATTGATCAATGTGACTCAGCAGCCCTGTGGTAGCTGGGCTATAGATTCAAGGCTTTTCGACAGTCTGACCAGATGGGTGTCAAGGAGTGGGGGCTCCTTGTCCTAAATGACTAGTATGCCAGTGACTCCACTTGACTAATTCAAGCAACATTCTGATAGGTTAATAAGGTACTGTTCTCTTAGGAATCTGAATTATGCGGGGTGGTGTGATAGCAGTGGGGTTGTGATTTGTAATAGAGGGAATGTGGATGGTGAAGCCAGTGCCATGGGAAATGGCTCATGGCGGGTTATGGGGCGGGATTCCATGCATTGTTACTCATTTACTGCATCACGTGGTGCCATACATCATTTGAGGGCTGCTGTTTAGTGTACAGTAATTTTATGAAAAGAAAGTGAAATACTTGCTCTCTCAAGATGAAAGGAATGCGGCCAACGATCTGAGATCCAGGCCTCCAAGAGACTGCTCCCATATCTTTCTCACTTCAGACACCGGTGGGAGATTGTCTTCACGATGACTGAAAGTAGGTTTATGATACCTGTGTGGTTGGGAGCCAGCCTTTGCAGGTAATGTGATCCTCACTCCTGTAGGCGTTGTTCATGGTGCAGATTTTAAATTGAATCATTAGTCCGGTCGTAATGTTATTTAGTGTGAGCTTGAGTAGTATGTTTGAGTCATTTCGGACACTTGCTACTACTTGTTGTTGACTTTTTGGTAGGGATGCTGTAGTTCGCAAGCTGACCTTTAATAGAGTGCTCGTAATGTTAACTCAGTGGTTACGTTTTAGGAACGATGGCCCTTTTTACAGCATAGACAGCCTGAAACTGTCACCCAGGAATATTTGGTCTGAGACAATGGTTATATCCAAGTTCTTTGAGTTCTGCTTCAGGCTGTCCCTGTGGTTGTTGGCCGAAAGTCTGTCTCTGCATTGTCTTTCTGCTGTAGCCTTAGACATAACAAATGTAGCGGATCTAGTGATTTTGAGCTATTTGAAATGTATTTCTTACGTTTTGTAGCTTGTTTATTGATGGAAAATACACATATCCAATGGTTATTTTGTACCAGTTGCTGCTGATGAACTTCACCAGCACTTATGTTTGGGGATGGCCCTCCCCTGTGGGGTGGTCCTGATAGTTAATATGTTTTAAGTACCTGGCCTGTCAGGCAAGAATGAATGAATGACAGGTACTTGTAGAAGAAGAGACCATCCTTGGGCTGTGCTGGTGACTATCACAATTTCCTGAGACATTGAACTAGACTAACGACCAACAGAGTGACTTAGAGGCTCGGAACAGTCAGGTTTTAGGTTTTTTAAAAAGATATTTCATATTCAGTTGAACATATAGTGCTAGGGAGGAAGAACCATGCCTTGGAGCCTAGTACTGCAAGAGATTTTCCCCCATGAGATTTCAATAAAAAAGGGCGCTTTCAGAAGGTTAGCAGAAGATGGTCTTTGTTAGTAATGGGGTTTCTGGTTGGCTAGGGTATGCACCTAAGCCAGGCAGAAACCATCACTCTAGTCAGGGCAAGGAAGTTACACGCTGAAGATAACCCCCGCTCACCCCCTTGGAAGCTTGGCAGAGCAGTCAGGCTTATCCCAGTGGCAATGTGTTAAGCATTTGCGCAACACACTCACACAGCAGCGACACACTAGGCACACCCCAAAAGAAACCCCATACAAGGATAAACAAAAAAATAGCCTTTTTATTATCCATAAAAACATATTATGAACACAATCACATATTTTACCATGCCACTAGGCACTTGTGATGACTTTACAGGGATTAAATAAATTGCAGGGCCAATCGAACCAGAATCTACTGGTAAGATTGCACTTAACACCAAGCATTAGGCAAAACATAATTAGCAGTGCACCATAGTAAACACTTGCAGCATGCAGTTTTATGAACACATCCCCTCACTGTACAGGCGGGTGCAGCCCTTCCAATGTAATACCTAAAACCTAATCACATCAGGGCATAACGCCTATAACTTGCCATAGGGCCTCATTACCTTATGAGGCAGTAATTCTCCACTCAGAGTAGAGCACAGAAGTCTCCGCTCTCCCCTTAGGGAAATGCGGTAATGTACGCGGTCCACCGTCCTGGGCTCGACCCGCAACGCCCTTTTCAAAATCAAGGGCTCAGGCACCACTGTACAAGGGACCGATAGGTAATTTATGTATGCAAAACAGGTGTAGACCAATCTTCTCAAGTTTATAATATAGAACACCTTTACTTTAGCTCTGATCAGCCGGGATAAAGTGCCCAGGTTCATAAAACCACCAGCCACAGGTCAGAAAAAATACAGAAGGAAGGCAAAAAGTTCAACAGTCTTAGAGTCCATTTGGGCATATAGTGGCAAAATCAGTCATTAAGGTATTTAAGAGGATCCTTTTATAAATAGGTAGCCAGTGCAATTTGTTAAGCACAGCTGATGCAGAACTCTGCTTAGGAAGTTATAAAACCAGTCTAGCTGCTGCATTCTCTACCATCTGATGTTTATGTATGAGACATTTAGTGCAGCCATCATGGAGACTATTACAGTAGTCCAGTCTGGAGTAATGAGTGCAAAATCTACTGTTTTGGCAGCCAAAGGTAGAAAGTGGAGAAAAAACATTGAAGAATAATGAGATTAAAACATATGGCTGCCACTCCTGAGAATAGGGGAGGAAAGATAAATCGGTATCAAATTTGAGTCCAATGTTTTTTGCAACCTTTACAGTGTCTGGGTGGGGGGAGGGACAGAGTTTGGGCACAAATTCCTGCGGGAAAAAGAGCTAAATTTGCCAAAGAGCAGAACTTCCATCTTATCGGAATTACATTTAAGATGATTAATTTGCATCCACAAATTGTCAGCAAAGTAATTCTGGACATTGGTTTCTGAGGCAAATTAGTTTTTATCTAAGGACAAAATGTATTGAGTGTCATCTGCATTCAATGTGGTGGCCATCCCATATGAGGCAAATAGTGAGATGAGAGGGACCATATCAATGTTATAAGGGCAGAGTTCAAGGAAGAGCCCTGAGGCACAACCATTGTAACTGCTCCTTCAGATGACAACAATTGTCCAAGAGACACTGTTTACCTTCTTTTGGTTAAGAAGTATTTTATCCAGACTAAAGCTTTATGACAAATTCAATATTCTGAATTTGCTGCAATAGAATGCCATGGGAAAATGGTATCAAATGCAGCGAAAAGATCTAATAAAATCAGCCAAGGGCATTTAGATTTTATCCAAGATTTCAAGAAGTGCTGACTCTGTTAAATGATTGGTCTTATAGCCAGATTGTCGAGTATGGAGTAAATCGGAATTCTCATGAAAGGTCATAAGTTGTTGAATGATTTTTTTATCCAGGATTTTGCTAAGTATAGGGAGAAAAGAAATAGTCCTTACGTTGGACAGGGTAGTCGGATATGCTAGGGGTTTCTTTTGCATGGGCTTAACGATTGCTAGTTTCCACTTTGAGGGGGCTACTACTTCTGTTAGAGAGGTACTTAATATCTGATTAAAGATGTCGATAGCTGCATGCAAAATGGATGGCGGACAGGGATCAAGTGGAGACCCAGATTTGCATGTCAATATAACTTGACGAGAGTGTGCAAAAGAAACCTCTTGGAATTCAGTTAGGCCTGCTTTTCTGTTAGTGCTACCAATATCTATGTGTGTGTTCTTTGATAGGTGAGTGCTCAGAGATGAGGTGAAGCCATGTTGGATGGTTGATATCTTATCTTCAATAAAAGTAGAGATAAGGTCATAAAGAGCCTGGGAGGGAGGAATGTCCCTGGCAAGTTCTTTGGGTTGGGGAAACGTTTTGACAATATGAAAAATGGCTTTTGAATCATACCTGTCCTCTTCGATATCGAATTTTAAAGTGTAAAAAGATATTTTAGATTCCTTCATTGATTTATGATATGTTTTTGGGAATCCATAAATTGATTCAAATCACCTTCGTTTTTGGCTAGGTGGCATCTGCGGTCTAGCAATTTACAGTACACGATTGAGCCCCCAGTAGGCTGTGATGGGTTGACTTTCAGGCAAAAACCAAGATCAAAGGAACTACATTGCAGTGAGTCTATTGTGGCTAGTTTGGTTATTCCACCCCACGGCCTCCCTCTCTGTCACGTCTAATGATCGTGTACCCTGGAGGAAGGGCAGTCACAATATCAGGATTGGCCCAAGGCGTTAGCCAGGTTTCAGTAATGAATAGGACATTGATTTGGTTATCAGTGATTAAGTAGTTTACTTCGTGTGCATGTTTGCTTAAGGAACGAACATTAATTAGGCCTCCCTGCCAAGAGCAGGAGGTAGGGTTGAGTTTAGGTGGACTTGCAGATGAAACTCCAAACTCATTCCTGGACCCATAACAGACAGCTGGGCCTGCTAAACATTCTGGGTCCTAGATATGGCAATTCGTTTTTGGGTTGGGCCTTAGACTCTTTCAAAAATCAGAGGTTAAAGCCTCAGCTGTATTGGAACTACATAGTGGCTGGTGCTGACCGCAGATCGGACGCATATGGGTGAACCTTTGCCTGTACCTGAGCCTGCATCAGCTATCATGTGACCCACATCCCCCTCACTCTTCGGAGTCAAAGTAAAGCAGGCCTGGCCAGTCGCTGTACCTCTGCACTGCCAGCAAACACCCCAAGTCCACCATGCTCTCAAGCAGAAAGCAAGTTCTTCTAGTGGCTGTTTTCAGGAATGGAAGGCAGTGTTTCTCTATGTGTCTGGACACAGCACAGAGGTGGCTGAGTTAGTAACAGTCAGGTAGGGCTGGGGTAAAGCCATTAATATATTAGTTCTTTCTGGATAAAAAGGAAGGGCAAACACGTGGGGGCGATGGATAGATGGACAGAGATCAAAATAACATTATAAGGGTCGACAAAGAAGTAAGCCGCGTCTCCTTGGCTGAAGTCGTCAGTGGTCTTTGTAGAGAAATTTCAGGCAGCAGCATTTTCTTTTTCTTCCCCAAATTAAGCAATATGGCTATGTTATGTTATGTTGTGATTTGTAAAGCGCACAACTCGCCCTGGGACATCTCGGTGCTAACTAGACGAATAGGATTCTAAGAGAGGAGCACGGGGGATAAAAGTGATTTAAAACAAAAAGGTTTTCAGTTGTTTTCTAAAAATACCATGACTGGGGATTTCTCGTAGAGTTTGGGGGAGCTGGTTCCAATATTTTGGAGCAAGAAATGAAAAAGCTCTTTCACCCGTCTCGGTAAGGCGAATACGGGGGACTTGGAGAAGACCCCAGAAGCTGGATCTAAGTGTCCTTGAAGGGCAGTATTTGAGTAATTTTCTTTGCAGGTAGAGGGGGCCTCTGTTGTTCAAGGCATTAAAGGTTAGACAGCAGATTTTGAAGACCGATCTTTTTTCACCGATAGCAAGTGTAATTCTCTAAGCAACGGAGTAGAAGGGGTACCCGCCGGGCGGTTCAGAATCATTCTAGCCGCTGTATTTTTCACTACTTGCAGTTTGGCCAGACATGATTGTCCTGCTTCTGCCAGCAGCCCGTTGTCATAGTCCAGGCGGCTGGTTGCCTGCACTAGTGTCTTTCTGTGCAGGATAGGAATAAATGCTGTAATAGCATGCGCTGGATTTGGCCGCAATTTGGTCCTTCATAGATGGCTGTCAGTCGATTTTTATGCCCAAATTGTTCACTGACAAACTGGGGGGGGGGAGCTGGACCAAGCTGAGTAGGCCATCATTCATTTGTCCAGAAGTCAGAATCTTCATCCTTCAACATGATCTCTGTTTTTTCTGGATTTAGTTGAAGGCAGATTCCAGTCATCCAGTCAGAGATCGCCTTCATACCAGTGGAGAAACTGATTTTTTTCTAGCTCTAGGTTTTTCCTGATGGTAAACATTAGCTGCAAGTCATCTGCATATGAGATGATCTCGAAGCCCAACTGCTCCACTACCCTTGCCAGAGGAGCCATGTATATATTAAAAAGGGTAGGGCTCAGACATGAGCCATGTGGGACACCTTTCTCCAGAGACATGTAGTCCGGAAAGACGCAGAAGATGCTTTTAGGATTAATTTATTAATATAAATAGTAAAACGGCCCACAGGCATACAGAAGAGGACCGGGTGACAGCTGATAAGCTGGTAATGCCTCGTAATGATCCCAACATTCCATGACGTCTCATTAGTACTTCAACAAGGTTCTAAGATGACATAACGACAATTAAGATATGTGATAGGTTGGGAGAGAAAGTATGCAAATAACCAACAAGAGTACAATAAAGGAAATAGAAGAAATAACATGTGTGTATGTACGAATGATAATGTACAACATCTCCCTGTCTTACAAAAGAACAAATTCAATACAATATGAAATTCTCGAAATGCTTAGGCCTTTTAACTATTCTCCCAAAAGTGCTCTGAGAGTCACCATTGTTAGCATTAACATTGCATTTAACATTCTGTGAAGCCACATTCTCCTCAGTATTAAGCTCTACTCTAGCACTGTCCTGTAACACATTTTCGTCACAAGCTTGAGCATCAACATTAGAATATGTATTATCACAGCTGTCATTTGGGCTAAACGAAGAGTCTCCAATAATAAATTCAATTTGATCCTCATTGCTGTTATTTAAACTAACTTCTCTTGTACTGTAGTCTTCACAACCTAACATACTGTCATCTAAATCTAGTTCTCCCTGAACATTTCCATTCATTACAATTTTTTCTTGACCTGGTTTTAACTTAACAATATAATTTTTGCTCCACCATCCTTTATCTCTCAAGAATATGACACCTTTAAATACTTGTTTGACACAAAAAAGTTTAGTGAAAGTAGATTGTCCTTTTTGCACCTTTTATGGTTTCTTTATGATGACCCAATCCTCTTTCTGTATCATCTTGAATTTAGCTTTGTTATTCATGTCACAATATTGTTTAGTCATTATTTGCTTAGCAAGAATTTTCTCATGAACTTTAGTTTCTTTGTAATTTATTTCATTTCCTTTTGCATTTGTCTTGAACCAATTGTCTAATCTCTGTGTGAAAGCATTATGGCAAACTCTTCCTTTCATTAGGTAGAAAGGTGTATGTTTTGTTATCTCATTAGTGATGTTGTTGCAACTGTTGACTTTTTCTCTAATGTATTCTTTTACTGGTAAGTTTGAAGCTAATGCCAATTGTACCCCTTCTTTTAAAAATATGTTCACACAATCTACTTGCCCATTAGATGATGGACTGTAAAGTGGAGTTTTTTCTTGTTTGACACCGAGTTTCTTTAAGAATTTTTTCATAGCATTTGATACAAGTTGGGTTTCATTGTCCGAAACTAAAATTTTAGGCTGACCTTCCGAAGCAAATATTCTCTGCAAGAATTCACACAGTGGTGATATTTTGAACAAACTCATAATGTACCCATTTAGAGTAGTAGTCTGTTAAAACAATTAAATACTTGTAATTACTGCCAAGTAGATTAAATGGCCCTGCAAAGTCAATTGCAATTTTTACCCAAGGCCCATCGGGTATTTCTATTTGTTGCATTTCGTCGTTACGCACTTTCCAGTGTTTATCAGCTTTAAGACATTGTTCACATTGATCAATATATAAATCAATATCGGAATTTTTTCCTGGCCACCAATAATAATTGCGTACAATTTTCTTTGTAGCAGTGCTGCCTGGATGTCCTTTATGTGCTAAAGAAATGAGTTTTTTCCGTAGCTTTAATGGTGGTACGAAAAGATCATGCCTTTTTAAAAAACATTCTCCACTGTTAGTTCATCACTTACTTGTTGAAAACTTCTAAATTCTTTTTTTAAGTTCCTCACTGGTGGCCATTTAGTGGTGAGATATTCAATGACTTGCTTCATAGTTATATCACTGTTTTGAGTCTCCAACCACTCACTTTCTGTTACAGACCCTTCACACATATTAGTAGCATCAATATGTGCAACTGCAAATTCTGTTTCTTCTAACTTTTCTTCTTCGCTATCAGATTCATGTAGGCGGGACAAGCTGTCAGCTCTACATTTCAGACCCCCCGTATGTGTTTTATAGTACAATTATATTCTTGTAACTTAGACATCAATCTAACTAGTCTTGAACATGTTTTGCCACTTCCACAACCACATCCATTCATCATGTACACCAAAGGTTTATGATATGTTAATATTTCAAAATCTTTTCCCCATAAGTATGTTTTCAATTTTTCTACAGCCCATACACATGCGAGAGTTTCTCGCTCTATGGTACTATAGAACTTTTCAGCATTAATGAGTCTCCTGGATATGATTGCTACTTTGCACTCTTCATTACCCTTTTTCTGACAAAAAACTTCACCAATGCCAACGGCACTTGCATCTACTGTTACAATATTTCTGAGATTAGCATCAAAAGTATGGAGATTAGGTGCTTGCTCAAATAATAGATTTTTTGGTCTCTTCAAAAGCAAACTCTTGATCCTTTCCCTATTCATATTTAGTACCTTTTCTTAACAATTTTCTCAAAGGCTCTACTTTATTAGTATATCCCGATACAAAGCGAGAGTAGTATTCACTTAAACCCATAAATGACTTTAGCGTTTCCTTATCAGTAGGTGTAGGTGCCTCCCTGAGAGCTTTGAGTATATCCTTTTTGGGTTTAATTCCTTCAGCTGTCAAAACATGTCCTAAATATTCTACGCTACTTTGCATTGGTTTACATTTGTCTTTTGAAACTGTCATACCTTTCTCTTTAAGAATCGTTAAAACAGTGTTTAAAATGTCATTATGTTCTTTAATTGTGCTCTTTAATTGTGCTAGCATGCACAAGAATTTAATCTTGAAAAGTTTCTACACCTTTAACGCCATTAAAAAGTATGTCCATCAATTTTTGAAAAATGCTAGAAGCAGAAGCCAGACCAAATGAAAGCCTGATGCTCCGAAGGGAGTAATACAAGTTGTTAAGTCTCTTGACTCTTCTGTCAAAAATATCTGATGAAATGCTGACTTTAAATCAATTATTGAGAAGACTTTTGAGCCTGCAGTTGAAGCTAACATTTCATGGATTTTAGGTAAAGGATGGCAATTAACTATTATATTTTTATTGAGTGATCTTAAATCTGCACAAAGTCTGATATCTCCTGTTTTCTTCTTTTTAGCTACAACAATTGCTGAAACCCATTTGTACGAATCTCTCTTTATTTCGGTAGAAAGAACCATAGAAGGTTTTCAAAAAAATAAAACAATACAAGAATTTCCACAGTACATCGTGTTGAGCATAAGATACAGTACTACTAATTACAATGGATTCTACATGGAATAGTCGACCAATTTTGTGAAGTTGGAAAGATATATCAAATGTTGCAATTTTGCATAGTAATATTAAAAAAAGTTAATAAGAACAGGTTTGAGGATCAGGTCAAATAGTATATAAAAAGCTTACTTCTATAAAAAATATTAAAACTGATATACACATCAATGTATATTTCATATTTTAATAATAAAGTGCACATGCCAAGTTCATTATGGTTTTACATTTTTGTCAGCCTAGAGTTTCAGGCCTTCCCTTTTCCTTACCAAGCTTACGCCCAAAAAATACCTACTAACACTAAAAACCACTGTTTGCGTGGTATCGGTTCATAATAATCTTTCTGCTTCAGGGCAGGCTCTGGCACCAAGCAGATGACAAATGGGTTTAATCCATTTCTTCCTACATCGCAAATAGGCTGGGCAGAAGAATAGTAGGTGTGATTCATTCTCTACTGCACCTGAATCACATAATACACATCTGCCCTCCTCCACTTCGCCTGGCACCCATTTCACGGTATTTGCCTTTATCTGTAGGATACCATAGCGATATTTAAGGTATAAAGATTTAGCCAGCTGCAGCTATATTTAATCTAGAAAGGGGTCAACTTTCCAAACTGTTTTTATTTGGAGGAACTGTGATATCGGTGATCCCACAGTAGAAGAATGGGACGAAAAGTCATGTATAAAAGACTAATAGGTCTCCTTTAGAAGCTTTTTTGAGCTAATAGTCAAGCCAGACAGCTCATCCCAAAAGTGCCTAAGTCCCAGTTTAAAAAACTAATCGTGTATATGCTTTAACCAGGTCAAACCTATACCTTTATTACGTCCTAGGATTTCCTCAAGCCCCTCTCTATAATGAATTAGCTCATCCGTGCACCACAGGCGAACCCAAAATAACAGTGGTCTTAGGTTAGCCTGGTCATCCACATGGTGAAAGTTTAAATCCATCAAAACAGGGGTCAGTGGTGTGCATGTTGGGAGACTTAGTACTTTCCAAAGAAAGTTGTTTTCACCTACCTTGAATGTATAATCGTCAGGGGGCCCCACAGCTTTGCCCCGTACAGTGAAGCTGATTGTGCCTTATATTTGTATACTTCAAGAGCAGGTAAAGCTGCTTTGGATAAACTACTTTCTATTTTCCTTATTAATGTGAAAGTGTTCTAGATTAGTATAGTTTTGCTTTTCTCTAGCTGTGGTCTCCAAGTCATTTTTGAATCCAAAGTAATACCTAAGTAGTTGAAATCATGCACATACTCAATCTTCTGGTTGTTCACAGTTAAGTTTTTCCTAAGGGTTTTATGTGGGTTAACTGCCATGTATTTAGTTTCACTAGAATTTATTTCTAGCCCCTTGGCTTTGCAGTATATCCCAAATAAATGTATTAAATTTTGCAAACCTTTCGGAATTTGGGAGATTAAAATCATGTCGCCAGGAAAGAGGAGTGCCGGTACAGGCACCTCCCCTCCCCCCTAGCCTGGGGGAATCATGATCGCTGCTCAAAAGGTATTCAGGGATGTCATTGACGTACAGTGAAAATAAAGTGGGAGCTAAAACGCACCACTGACTTACACCCCTATTAACCCTTATTGGTTCAGTTAATTCACCTAGTGGACCCCATCTGACCCTTGCCCAGTTGTCTTCGTGTAATCTTATTATCTGTAGAAGAATTTCCACCGGAACCCTCTGGTTTTTTAGGGACTTCCACATGAGATTTCTGGGAATAAGATCGAACGCTGCATTTAGGTCCACAAAGGCGATGTACAAGTGGCCCTTCCTGAATAATATATATTTCCAGGCTACGCAAAGGAATCTAAAAACCTGGTCAATCGTGCCAGTCTTTGCTCTAAAACCTGCCTGATATTGTGATAACATGTTATATTCCTCAATCCAGTTGATCAATTTATTAAAAATTTGCCTACCATGTATCTTTTGTAAAACGTCAATAAGACTGATTGGTCGATAGTGTGAGCGGTTGTGGCAATCGCCCTTCTTAAAAATGGTAGTAATCTCTGCCCCTTTCCAAGTTTCTGGTAGGGGTGTGCCAAAGGCAACAGAGTTACTCAACAGATTAATATAAGAGCCCCAAACAGCTTTATCATGCTTCCATAAGTCTCCAGGTATTTTGTCAGGACCAGGAGCCTTTCCTGGTTTTACTGTGTCTATGGCTGCCAATGTTTCCTTGAAGCTAAAAGATAATGGGGATACAATTGGGGTAATTTTATAATCTAGGGCGCAGTAGTCAATATCATTTGAGGAAGAGGAGTAAAGACTGGAGAAGTGTTTTACCCAGGTATTTACGTCTAGGAAAAGGTCTTTGCTACATCTTCCTTTCTTATTGCCCTTTGATATCAAACACCCAAAAACAATTTGGTCTTTTGCTTTGGCTGCTACAAGTAATTCTGCCCAAATTTTATCCTACCATTCTTTTCTGGTAAAGGCTAGTAGTTGCTAATATTCAGCCCTTTTTCCCTTAAGGCCACTATATTTTTGGTTTTTGAAGCCAAAATAAGCTCGTTTTTTACAGTACGTCATACCTTGTTAAACCACAGGCTTTTCAACTCCGTAGCAGCTGCGATCCCATTTTCGAGGTAGTTGTACTTGTGTTGTATTCTATTCTGCCGAGCACTAGCTGTTTGACGCCCTTTGATGCCATTTTAAGCTATCACTACTGAATCTGATTCTATGCTTGTATTCTGTTTTAAAAAGAATATTTTGAAAGAAACCCACAAGGGAAATACCTGTTTTGAGAACATTTTCTCCTTGAACCACACTTCCGGTTCGCTTCCCCGGTCCACCGCGGGTCCTAATCCCGTTTGTGTGGAGGGAGGCCATATCCGGTTAGTTGAGGGTTGGAGGTCTAACCTCCACCCTCACTTCCACATAAATTGACATGCTGAACAGAGTGTGCGTGAGGTAGTTGTACTTGTGTTGTATTCTATTCTGCCCAGCGCTAGCTGTTTGACGCCCATTGCTGCCATTTTAAACTGTCACTACAAAATCTGAATCTGTGCACATATTCTGTTTTAAAAATAATATTTTTAAAGAAACCCACAAGGGAAATATCTGTTTTGAGAACATTTTCTCCTTGAACCACACTTCTGGTTCGCTTCCCCGGTCTACCGCGGGTCCTAATCCCGTTTGTGTGGAGGGAGGCCATTTTCGGTTAGTTGACGGTTGGAGATCTAGTCCCCACCCCCACATCCACATAAACTGACATGCTGAACGGAGCGCACAGCGGACCCCCCAAAGGCAAGCCTTTCTGCGCCCGTCTGTGCCAGGACGTCGCCAGGAGCCAGAGACCCTGGTCAATCTTTTTTCAACCATGGCCCACCCATGCACATACACTATACCAGACAAGAACTAATAAATCTACAGACCAACTCTGCCCCCGTGTGTCGGATGGAAACCTGGCCATACCTAGAAGGCCCGTTTGCATGCCGAGCACGCCGATTTCAGGCAAACCATTTCTCCCCTGGTCAGGCTAGCAACACTTCCATTAATATTTTACGAAAGGATTGGAAAAATCTATTGTGCAATGTTCAATCCCTGCCCAAACACGCTAATGCCTAATGTCCTCGGTTGAGCTTGAACTGGGCTTTCTAACCGAAACTTGGCTCATGCCCCACACTGTGCCTGCTATAGCTCTAGGCTTACCGGAGGGGTATAAAATGGGATGTATGTTAGTACAACGCGATCATTTTGATTGCAGTACTTTACAATGCGGTTTTCACAACGCAAGTCGTTACAACAACTTGCGTTGGAGGGTGCTGGATAGTGGATTATTTAAATTTTCTATTTCAACTCCAGCCTACGTAACAGTAGGGAAGGTGTTGGAATAGAAAATTAAACTATACCTTAAACAAGAGCGCCATCCAGCGCAAGTTGTAGTAATGACTTGCGTTGTGATGGCTGCGTCGTAAGGCCCCGCGGTGTGAACACCGCGTTGTAAAGGATGTTTCCCATAAAATGGTTAGGCTAGATAGAACTATGAAAACTGGGGGAGGAATTGCCATTGTGCATAAAGAGGGAATCAAGGTCTCCATCCTAGATCAACGTAAGGATGCTAATATGGAAATGCTGGTCTTTAGGATAGATTCCTCCTTGCAAGCTAGCTGGAAAGGGGCGTTACTTTATCATCCCCCAGGACCCCTGCCCGATTTTTCCCTACAATTGGTTGAACTATTGGCCCCATAAGTGAATACATGCAATCATTTCCTACTCATAGGAGATTTTAACATCCATAATGAATGTCTCTCCAACCTAGATGCACAGACTCTTTTGGCTGATCTATCCCTGCCAGGCCTGTCCCAGCTCAATGAAGGTCCGACCCATATAGCTGGTCACACTGTAGAGATTATTTTTTCAAACTCTTCTATGATTCAGTGCGATCCCCCACAACAACTTACTTGGTCTGACCATTCAGTCATCAAATTTTCTATTCAGGACCCTATAGATCCCAAAATACCCAAATCAACCACATTCCATACTCGCATTCAGTGGCAGAAAGTCTCTGCGGAAAACTTTCAATCCTTTTTTCAGAGGCCTCAAAATTTTGCATCAGATAATATTGAGGAAACACTGTCCAAATATAACTCGGTGGTTTCATTGGCCATTGATCATATTGCACTTTTGAGATCTCTCCAGAGCCATCCTAATGCACCTCAGACAGTCTGGTTCCCGACTCAATTGCGAGTTCAAAAACAACTCTGCAGGAAGTTGGAGAGAATCTGGCAGGCTTCTCACAATGACACGGACAGAGATCATTTCATTCCTCACTGTCCAGCTATCATAAAAATATAAAAATAGCATGGAAAACCTACATACCACCTCAGTTAGCCCAGTCCCGTAATTCATCCAAAACCCTGTACCAAATTCTCCAGTCTTTCATTAACCCCAAGGCCTGTGAAAGCTTAAAGGCCCCCTCACAACTACTATGCAATGATATTGCTCTTTACTTTGCACAAAAGATAGAGCTTATCTATGAAAAAATTATCGCAGCAGGTAGCCTGCAGCAGAGCCCTATGGCCTTGGACCAATTGAATCTTACAGATCTTCAGTTATTAGAGAACTTCCCCGCAATTACATTAATGGAAATTGAATCACTGATTAATAAGATAAAGTCTGGCAACCCTGCTGACCATATTCCAACTAAAATCATTCCGTCTGTGGCCACAAATATGTCTCCATCTATGCAATCTCTCATTAATCTCTCCCTAACGGAGGGCCATGTAACACTGGAGTGGAAAGTTGCTCAGGTTAGACCAATTCGTAGGAGCACTAAAATTCCATGAATGGATCTTTCCAACCTTCATCCTATTTCGCTCCTCCCGTTCAAGAGTAAATTAATGGAAAAGCATGTAAACATCCACCTCTCCAACTTTGTAGTATGAACAGGATGCCTAGATCCCTCTTAGTCCAAATCAGCATTACTAGCTGTCACAGATAACATCAGGATGACCCCAGGTAAGGGCCACTCTATGATTCTAGTGCTGCTGGACCTATCCGCGGCGTTCAACACAGTCTCCCATAATATCTTGATTAAAAGACTGGAAGACGTTGGGCTAAGAAAAGCTGCCTTGTAATGGATGAGGAGCTTTCTATCTGATCACTCCCAGATTGTCAACCTGGGCCCATATCCTCTAGCCCCCATAGAATTGTCCAAGGGAGTACCTCAGGGCTCATTTTTGAGCCCTACATTATTTAACATCTATATTGCTCCCTTGGCCAATCTCTTGAGGACACATGGGTTCAGCCCCATATCATATGCCAATGATACCCAGTTACTCGTTCTATTCGATAAATTCACCTCGGTGGTACAGCTGGCCTTCTCTAATGGGATGAGAGCCATATCGCACTGGATGAAGAATAATTTCCTCCAGTGTAATGTGGGAAAAACAGAGATCATGCTCATTGGAGAGGCCCCCCTTCTATGGACTTCCGACTGGTGGCCGACCGATCTAGGTCTCCATCCCTCTCCCAAGTTGACTGTCAAAAACTTGGGTATCCGTCTGGATCAGGCACTTACTCTGAAGGAGCATGCTGCTCAGACAGCTGGGTCCTGTTTCTACGTAATGGGCCTGCTTCGCCGAGTTATCCCTCTGTTTCCGGATTCCTCTTGGAAAATTCTAGTGCAGACGCCTGTATTAAGCCTGCTGGCTTCTGCTGGCTTCTGCTAATGATGCTTCACTTGGCAGACTGCAGGCAATGCAGAATACGGCGGCACGGCTGGTCCTTAATCTTACCCCCAGGACTCCCTCTCACCCTCTTCTTATGAAGCTGCACTGGCTCCCCATCCGCCAACGGGTCAAGTTTAAAATCTGTTGCACTATACATAAGGCACTGGTCAACTTGGGTCCTTCTTATCTCTCTGAGAGATTCATGCCTTATGCTCCATCGAGATCCCTTCGCTCGAGTGCTAAACACCTGTTGGTGGTGCCTCTAGTAAGGAAAGCAAGACTAGGAGGAAGAGCTCTTTCCTATCTTGGCCACCGCTACTGGAACAGGCTCCCCCTATCCTTGAGATAGCATCTAGATCATCTGCAATTCAAGAAGCTTCTTAAAACCACTCTTTTTTTCGCCTGTTAACCTCGCTGGAGCTGCCTCACACCTACACCCTCACGATTCGTTTAAGTGCTGAGGTACCCCTTCAGGGGTCGATTCTAGCACTATATAAACAAATAAATAAATATGGGTATCAAATCTTTGACTAATTTATGGTGAATTTCCACAATCGGAATTTTTGGAACAAGTCGATCTACATACGGGGAGACCCTATCTGCGAAAGTGTCATAGATCTGCTTAATCGCTGCAACATTTCCCCCTATTGAGGGCTCATTTTAAAGCTCTCCGTTTGTTACTTAATAGTGGATCTATATTGTCACTATCAAGTTCTCTGGGCCTTGGGATGACCAACTGGAAAAGATGGACCGCCAATGTCAAGCATAATGGGTAATGGTCACTCTCTTTTATGTCATCAACTACTAAGTCAAGGGCCATCGACCACAGCTCAATCAAAATTAATATATAGTCTCTGTGGCTCTTTAGATTACTTCTAGTAAATGTGGGGGCTTTTGGACTATCAGAGGGCAAGCGGCAATTGCAGGCTCGTAAGCAGTACCCCGAAACAATTCTGCTATTGTACAAGGCAGTACCGGGGTGCTTTCCAAGGACAGGATATTATTAGCCACATCTTCTTCCCCAAAGATATTTTCTAGTCCAATCGTAGGTTCGTATTTACGGTTGAAATTGCCCCCCACAATTATCAGGGCCCTTGATTCAATCGAGCTTAGGAAATTGTCTAACTGCTCAATGACCTTCGTTTGCTTGCTTGTTGGATATGGTCTGGAGTATATATTTAATATATAAACTTACTTTTTATCCGGTGTGTAAAATTTTACTCCCAAGATGTCCTGCGAGCAAGTTTTGACTAGCTTAACATCAATGCCTAGAGTCACCTTTACCCAGATAGAGAGGCCTCCTGAGGGCCTCCCTCTAACTGAGGGGCTAGCATCTTTACTCAAATATTTTGTATGTGGTGTATGGTTTTGTCCACCCTCTCATAATTTCCCCTGCTTAGCTCCTCTACCATTCTGCCCTCCTTATTCTGGCCTAATTTTGTATTGCTTTTTCTAGAAGATTCAATTTATCCCAAAGCTGTGTGAAGCCCTTATTGAAAAAGTCTTGGACATCATTAACCATTACACCAATAGTTACACCATTGATGGTAGCGTCAGTTCCTGTGGCAACTTCCCTGGTGTTACCACAGCTAGGATCGAGGAACACATGGACCATGTCTGTCTGTGTACCAATGGAAAAGCTTTGGTATGACATGTAGTTGTATCATGTTCTGTATTTGACCTGTCCGTTGCTTGGGGGGGCCATCGCACATTTAGGTTTCTTTGTAGGTGCCCCCTGTTTTCTTTTTACGGGCAAAACCTCGGTTTTTCGTGCTACCACATTTTTCAATACCCTAGTCCTGGTCGCTCTACCCGCCGCCACTTTTGGCGTTGATTCTAGGGTTAAGGCAATAAGAGGAGAGTGAGACGAGGATAAAGCATTAATGGGGGACTTAGGAGAAAAGCAGTCATCCACACTGACACCCATTCCAACTGCATGAGTGTCCGCTAAATGGTTGCCTCTTTGGATTAATGGGCCCAGAGAGAGACGTCGCTCAGTTAGTTCAATCTCGTGGATCAGTAGTGATTCTGCCCTTACCAAGAAGGCATCTAGTGTCCCCACTGCTCACTTACGTTTCTCCATTCCCTAGTAAGGCTCAGTTGGTGATGCGTACAGCAAGAGACAACAGGGAACAGAGCAACAATGTGTGGGGGATCCTCAATATACAGTACCTTCCTGTACCAGCAAATGTCTGATCCGTAGCTCCCAGAAGCAAGGTGTTAGGGGATTTGTCCAGTCCAGCCTCTTCCGGGTTATGACGGGCATGGACGGGCCTGCCCTTGGCCCGGGCTTTGCCTGGGCACGCCTGCGCGCGTCCCGCGCTGCACTTTAAAGGCCCCCTGGTGCTTCCCAGTGACGTTGTAGCTCGTGCGCCTCACTGGGAACACTGGGATTTGTAATTCTTGCCCTCTCTCCCCTAGACAGTGAGGGTAGCTTTAAATAGGCAGCGTTTGGCGCAAAGAAAAGGATTAGCGGGTCCCGGCTCGGAGGAATCAGTAGGCTCTATAACTTCTTCTTTACATAGTTTTTCAAAATGTTTTTTTTAAATCATTTCTTACGGATAAAGGAACTGTTCTGACTTTGTGTGCTACAGGGATGGCCGCTTCTTTTAATTTAATTTTGTGCTCAAATCCCTTTACACATCAAATTTAATTTTTAAACACATCTTGGTTTTGTTTTAATACATATTCTAAATGTGTCAAATCTTTTGGTACTTGTACAAAATTTACATTTTCATCATCTAACACAATCGGTTCAATGGCACAAGGTTTTAAAATAATACCCAATCTGGAAAAATCTTTCCACCCTACTAGGTTCCATCCTCTTTCAGCAACATAAGTTTTGGTTTGGATTACCCCGCCTTTGAACTCAAGGGTATCTTCAAAATATCCGACCATATCTATATCATACTCTCCAAAAGCCTTTGGGTTTACGTCAGTTTCCTTTAATTTGACCTTGTTCCATTTTACGTTATAAGTGGTATCTGAGATGATGGTAATTGGTGATCCTGAATCTGCCATTATTTGCAATTCAACTTCACCAATGAATACATAAGCTAAAGGTCCTTTTAATTTGCCATCTGCAATATCAACTGTTAATACATTATTTGCACACATTTCTTCATCAAACTCATCAATTGCATTAATTTTTACTCTGCGATTTGAATACACTTTAGTGTTTCTACATGACGTTGAAAAATGCCCCACTTTTTTTATAGTTAACACACCTTTTTCCGATAGCTGGGCACCCTTAAAAATCAGCAAGATGACTGTTAGATCCACATCTGTAACAACTTTAAGTTTAACCATCATTTTTTCTCCCACTTTTGTTTCTTTCAAATGCTTTCTGTTCATATTTCTTTTTCTCCTGTAATGAAAAAACTTTAGCGTTTCACTTTCTTTTGACAACTCTTTAGTAGAAACCAACAATCGTTCTAAACCCTTAGCTATATCTAAAACTTCTTGCAAAGTTGGATTTCGACAAGCTAAGAGCCTTTCCTGTATTTTCTTTGAAAAACAGTAAAATTCAAATTGGTCCCTTATGTAAGTATTTACCATATCCTCAAATTCGCAGTTTGTAGCAAGACCTATGAGGTCTTGATCTCATGCAATCTTTTGTGTTAGGTTTTGAAAGGATAACCCTGGTTGGAATCTGAAAGCTGACAGTAAAATGGTCAGTCCATGTTAAGAGCTCTGGAATATCTGGGTGCATGGGCCTGGAATTAGGAAAGATGACATCTGAGGTATGACCGACTGAGTGCATAGGCCCTGTAACTACCTGATGTAAGCCTAGCATTTCCAAGATCAGATAGTAAGAGCTTCACATTAGGGTTGGCAGCTATTTCTGCTAGATAGTTAAAACACTTTACCAAATGAAACTTCTGTGGCTAGCATGTAGTGGGTCACCACAATATTCCCATTCAACTTATTTCACGTACAAACTAATTTGTTCACTGTCAAACACACAGATTTTTGCAAACGATTTTAAGTAACTAAAAAAAAGGAATAGCACAGTGATTTGACAGTGAAGTAGTGTGGCTCACTGGTTAGAGGCGGCAGACCCGAGAGCAGAGGACGGCCCGGGACCAGGGTTCGATTCCCGGCGCGGCAGATTTCTGGACCAGGGTCAGCGGACTCGATAATTCTCTTGCCTCGGTGCCCACTCTGATCAGCGATCACACTAGGCAACTCTGGGCATTAGCTTGCCTCATCTTCACTAACAGCCCCACCAGACCGCCGGGGATGCCTGGTCTCACCCTGGAGATACCCATTAAGGGACCATCTCTCAGGGAAGCCAGGAAGGGTTTCGCAGCGGTCGAAGCGCCTTGGGACCCTCCGGGTAAGTAGTGCGCTATATAAATGCCTATACATACATACATTTGACCAAGGAATCGTTAAAGAGGTCGCGATTTTACATAGAGTGCTATCAACAAAGATTATATTTAATATGTATCAATCAATCAATCAAATCAAATAAACTTTGTTCGCATTTAAAAGTTAAATGCATAAAAGTATATAGATTAATATGTATCCATCTTGTGTGGGAGCACACTCTGACAGAGAGAGATTGTAAGTGAAAATAGATCAAAACATTTACATTAAACAGTATGGGGAGAAATATAAAAATTGAGATTGACGCCTTCTAAAATGATGGTTTTCACTGTCATAAATAAAATTGTTCAGACAGGCTTGAGTTTTTTTGGGCAGCTATGAGGGGGACAATACTACTGTGGAGAAGTGTGGCTCAATGGTTAGAGCGGCAGACCTTGATGCAGAACGCTGGCCAGGGACCAGGGTTCGATTCCCGCATCGGCGGGATCGGGCTTAAATTCCTCTGACCGGATATTCTCGCCTCAGTGCCGAATCTAAGCATGGGCCCCACGCTGCAACTCTGGGCAATAGCTAGCTTAGTCTCCACAACGGCCCCCGATGCACAAGGGATGCCTGGTTTCACCATGGGATGCCCAGGAGTGGACACCCCACAAGGAAAAGCCAGGAGGGGTTCCCTTGTGGTAGGAGTACAAGCGCCGGGATACTTACGGGTGACTGTTCGCGCTATACAAATACAACACATTTACATTTACATTTACTGTAGTAGGTTCCACTTCAGGAGATCCCAATCAGCTACTTTGACTAAAAGTAACTTAAGTGCACAATGAATATTCAAGAACACTCTCTTACGCTTATGTGATTTCTTAAAAATCAAAGCTAATCACCACTTTGTTTTATTCATGCTGGGCTCAGATAATGGAATTATTGTTTAGAGCATATGAAGTTAAGAGACCCTAAGGACTATAACATCAGTTTACAAGAGTTATCTAGCTTGCACTGTATAGTAATAATATATGATGTTCATCCATAGTATAGGGCAATTCAGGCTTACCTATCACATCATGAGATGACGGGTAGCATTTCCTGCCATTAGTCATGTTCTGGTAGCAGATGGCA